>NW_020837967.1:6722067-7184343 GCF_003676395.1 Aethalodelphis obliquidens | reverse complement strand
TTTTTTTTTTTTTTTTTTTTTGCGGTACGTGTGCCTCTCACTGTTGTGGCCTCTCCTGTTACGGAGCACAGGCTCCGGACGCGCAGGCTCAGCGGCCATGGCTCACGGGCCCAGCTGCTCTGCGGCACGTGGGATCTTCCCGGACCGGGGCACGAACCCGTGTACCCTGCATCGGCAGGCAGACTCTCAACCACTGCGCCACCAGGGAAGCCCCTCATTGTGGTTTTGATTTGCATTTCCCTGATGCTTAGTGATGCTGAGCACCTTTTCATGTACCCTCTGGCCATTGTACATATGATTTGAATAGAGAAGAAACGGGCCCTATCAGAAGACCCTTCTAGAACCCCAACACTGCTCCTCCCAGACAGTGTTCGAATGTGCCCCCTCACTGTCTCCTCACACCCGTGGAAGCCTCAGCTCCAGCGGGCATGTGGGTCCTTCAAGAACAGAGAAAGGAGCCCCACCTCACTGGCAGTTAACTGTCACGTGGATAGTCCATTGTTGATGGGCTTTACCTGCGGTATTAAAGGGTCCCTGCAGCGTCTGCACGAGGGCTTGGATTTCAGGCACGTTCTCCTGCAGGGCTTGGCCAGTGAAGAGGGGGTTGATTTTGGCAGCTTTATGGCCATGCTCACAATACACCGTCACCAACCTGGCAAGGCCATGATCCACTAATTCAGGGGGAAAAAACAACAGAACAATATAGTTTAGGAAATGCCCACAAGCTGCAAAATCAGTTTTTCAAAGAAGCCTCTGTGGCCTTGGACAGTTTTAAACACACGGCTCCTACCCACCACAGCTGCCAGTGGTTTTCAGGATTAAAGACTAACAGACTCCAGGAAAACACACTTATTTCCTTAAATTTATCTCCTGAGAGCGAAAGTCACTGAAAAATACAGAAAGGAAACAGAACTATAAGTGCACATTTGTGAAACTAATTATGCATGAGGATAGATATTAAAAGGAAACACCCCAAATTGAAAATAACTGTTAAAATGCTGAGATTATGGATAATTATAGTCCTCTTAATTATTATTTGAGATTTTTTATATCGTACATTAGAAATACAGACAATTTGAACTACAAAATAAATGTTACATTTCCTTCCTTATTTTATTTCTTTTTTTAATAAATTTATTTATTTTACTTTTGGCTGTGTTGGGTCTGCGTTGCTGTGTGCGGGCTTTCTCTAGTTGCGGCGAGTGGGGGCTACTCTTCGTTGGGGTGCACGGGCTTCTCATTGCAGTGGCTTCTCTTGTTGCTGAGCATGGGCTCTAGGTGCGCGGGCTTCAGTAGTTGTGGCAGGTGGGCTCAGTAGTTGTGGCTCACAGGTTCTAAAGCACAGGCTCAGTAGTTGTGGCGCACGGGCTTAGTTGCTCTGCGGCATGCGGGAACTTCCCGGACCAGGGCTAGAACCCATGTCCCCTATATTGGCAGGCGGATTCTTAACCACTGCACTACCAGGGAAGTCCCAGCCTTCCTTATTTCTTAAAGACCCCAGGTACATACACTCATGAAATCGTACAGTAGGAAAAGACCTTAGAAATTATCTTGTTACTCACATAATGAAAAAAATTTTTAAATCTCGTTTGTACTGCCTTAAATGAGTAACTCCCCAGTCTCTACTCAAGGGGGAATCATTATCTTTCAATGAATCCAATTCTATCTTAGATGATTTTATATTGAGCCAGAAGCTGCTTTTCTTCCCTTTCCCACAGGAAAGCCCTTCTAAAATTTGGAAGAAAATCCTTCAAGCCCACAATCGATTAACTTTCAGTTCATCAAGGTGGTCTTATACAAATCAAGCACAAATCTCTGAAGATGAGCAAATCCACTATGAAGGGCACACATTTTCTGAACATTACAAAAATTTGCATTTTTATTTTCAGAACCCAAAGAAAATTGTTAGCATATTTTGAAATACTTACTGACCATTTTATGAACATGTGTTGCCACACAATGATTTCAGAGCTACATGTTTATGTGCTGGGGTTTGTATTCAGGGTTCTGCAGTGTATCTCTTGTCACAGGCTTAGAGGAAAGAACTGAGGTGTGTTGAACATGCATTCAATATTCATACGAATATGTAGGATCTGTTGGCACAAATCCGGCAGTTAAGAGGATCCACACTATGTCTAATAAACTCATCAAACAATCCCAGTAAATGAACAGATTTCAAGCTGGAGGAGTCATATATAATTTTGCTATAGTCTCTATTCTGGTTATGAAGTAGGACATCTTCATATTTCTGGCTAAAATACAGACAGATATATCTGTCTAAAGCATTGTCCCTGTTGGCCACTCCTCCTTAAAAACAGTTGCTTCCCTGGGCTCTCTGGCATTGCAAGATCCTGGGTTTCCTCCTAACTCGCTGGCTACTCAGCCTCAATCACTTTTGCTGGGCGAGAAGCGGGTTAGGGGATCCTCCTCTTTGTCCACCTCTAAAATATTGGTTCTCCCCAGGTCTGCCCAGGGTCTTCTTCTCAATCTACTTTCTCTCTAGGTGATCTCATCCACGACTTCCAATATCATCTGCAAAACTACATCCTTAGTGGGGTAAGTCCAGTGGTAAATATATAGGGTTATCATCACCATTCTCACCACAATCTACTAGCCCTCTTTTTTTTAATGCTTTATTTTTTTAAACTTTTGGCCATGCCACACAGCACGTGGGATCTTAGTTCCCTGACCAGGGATTGAACCTACGCACCCTGCATTGGAAGCACGGAGTCTTAACCGCTGGACCACCAGGGAAGTCTTCTACTAGCCCTCTTTTGAAAACATTCTCTTTACTGAACCACATCAGCTCAGGGATCACTGCTTCAATTTCTAACTGAAATTGCTAACTGAAAAGCCAAGTTTTTAATGATACTCTAGAACACTGACGGGGGAGTTGGCACAAAAGGATGCTGCTCACCCCGAAGAACACGTGGCACCTACTATTCTGAAAGAGCCAGAGAGAGAGGACTATTCCCCTCCCACCTTGGGGCACATCCTCCATCCATCCTGACCATCTGTTTTCTCTCAGACCCTCATTTCACTGCTCTGGTATCTTCCACCAGACCCAGTCCCATATCTCTTCCCTCTCTGTCTCCAAGATCCTTCCATTACGACCTCTGGAATTCTGTTCCATGCTTAACAGGTCTCCCTACCTTCTTCACCTCTTCCCTAAACAATTGCTTATACTCCTGTCGTCATGGGAATCTGCTTTCCCCTGAGGACACCAGTGGAAGGTGAAGTTACTCATCACCCACACACACGTCCCTCCAGTACTGAAGGTGGAGTCAATGCCTCCTCATTCCTCACTGACATTCCCCTGTAGTTAGTCCTCTAACTCTCTACAAACCCCCAGTCCTCTTAGGGACATGCCACAGTGTTGATAACTAATCCCCACTGGCCAAAAGTCATCACAAGATAATGCTGTAGGAGGATGCTTACTGGAAAAGCATCAGTTTGTTTAGATGGAAAAAGACTAAAAGACACTATATATAGCATAAGCCTGATTTTTGTTAAAATTGGTGTATAATATATATTTCATTATATAGTATATCTAGCATATTAGTATCTATATACTTCATATATGTCTTTGCATTTGCATGTATATATTCCACATATATAAAGGAAATAGACCAAAAACTTAGTGATGATACTATGTCAAAATTCCTAATTTTGGGGCTTCCCTGGTGGCGCAGTGGTTGAGAGTCTGCCGGCCGATACAGAGGACACGGGTTCGTGCCCTGGTCCAGGAGAATCCCACAGCAGTGAGAGGCCCGCATACCGCAAAAAAAACAACAACAAACAAACAAAATTCTTAATTTTGGGACTTCCCTGGTGGCGCAGTGGTTAAGAATCCGCCTGCCAATGCAGGGGACATGGGTTTGAGCCCTGGTCCGGGAAGATCCCACATGCCGTGGAGCAACTAAGCCCGTGCACCACAACTACTGAGCCTGTGCTCTAGAGCCCTCGAGCCACAACTACTGAAGCCCTTGAGCCTAGAGCCCAAACTCCGCAGCAAGAGAAGCCACCACAAGGAGAAGCCCGTGCACCACAACAAAGAGTAGCCCCGGCTCGCCGCAGCTAGAGAGAAAGCCCACGCACAGCAATGAAGACCCAACGCAGCCAAAAAAAAAAAAAAAAAAAAGTTCTTGCTTACCATAGTTTCTAAGTTTTCTGTAATGAACATGTCCAGTAGAGCTCTTTATTTATTTATTTATTTTGGCCACACCATGAGGCTTATGGGATCTTAGTTCCCCGACCAGGAATCAAACCCAGGCCCAAGGCAGTGAAAGCACCGAGTCCTAATCTCTGGACCTCCAGGAAATTCCCAGAGCTCTTTAAATTGTATCCATTTAACTGACTTAAATACACCCTGAAAGCTTCTGATGATCAGATTCTCTCCACTGCCCTCACCAGTTGACTATATGCTTGTAAGAGTAAATTATATTTGTTCCTAAGGCTGTTGCTATGGGGAAAAGTAAACATTAGGGGAGACATTATAAAAATCTAGGAGATTCCGCACTCAGATTGCTTTCATAAGTGCTCTTCACTTTAAAGATTTGCATATACAAAACCAAAAATAAACATACTTGAGTTAAAATACGTAAAGCGTCTCTCATTTCATTATGATAATCCTTGATTTAATGATTTTTTGTTAAATTAACTGACCAAGTTTCAGTGTCAAATGCATTGGATAAAATTGCTTCAGCTGGATTACTTTGGTAGCAAATAATGAAATTAAAAGATTTAAATGGATTATTGGATCACAGCAATAGAATACATATCTTCTTCACAAAAAAACTCCCTGTTTCTGTATAAATCAAAGGATTACTGTAAGAGAAAAATGAATTCCTTCACCTGAGGCATAATACTGACCAAATGACTCAGTGCTCACGATATCTGTGAAAGTTCAGAGGAATTTAATTGGATGTTTAAATTCCTAAGAAGCCAGAGAGAATAGGGCAAACCACAGTAGCAGATATATACGCTCTTCTTCCAAATAAAATGGAAAATACTGGAGGCGTGCTTCTGGCTCAGGAGAATGGCACATAGTAGATGCTCAAGAGATATTTGTTATTACTTGAATGAATGAAGTCCTGAAATTCACTGTATTGTAATGGCATCACAGAACCCTCCCGATCAAAGGTTTCCAGAGCCCTCAAACATGCCGTATGAGGGCTGCAGTGGATCCCTCCTGATCACTTTGGGTCCTTCTCTTCTGAGAACCGTACCCTCCCATCCCAGAGGGTGGGTTCAAGGGCCATGTCTCTATTGCTCCACTTTGCCTCCCGAAGAGTCAATGGATTCCAAAGACACCTGAGTCAAGGTGGGTCAGATTCAATCTTCCCAGAATTTGAGACTTGGAATTAAGAGATATGAGAAGACTGAGCGTGAGACTGCTATCCTTAGAAAAGCCTGCTTGCAAGGTTTATGCTCTTGGTTGCTGCCTGGGAATTTGAAGTTCAGGAATGGCCTCACCTGTCCCTAATTGGTAAGGGTGATCCACTGTGCCTCGACTGTTTGGGAGAACAAGGTAGTTTAGGCTGAACACCTGCTTTCCTTCTGGGAGTCTGGGATTTTGACACATGCAGAGGGTGCTTATACGAACCTCTCCCAATAAAAACCCTGCAGGGATATCGGCTCGGTGCTTTGTGACTGCCTGGAGGGGTGGGATAGGGAGGGTGGGAGGGAAGGAGACGCAAGAGGGAGGAGATATGGGAACATATGTATAACTGATTCACTTTGTTATAAAGCAGAAACTAACACACCATTGTAAAGCAATTATACCCCAACAAAGATGTTAAAAAAAAAAAAAAGAAAACAAAACCCTGGATGCTGAGACTCTAATAGGATTCCCTGCGCAGGAACATTGCACACATGTTGCTGTGTTTCTTGAAGAGGAGTGCATTCCGTGTGATGCCTCATGGGAGAACGCAGAAGGAAGCCTGCACAAAGGTACTCCAGACTCTTCCTGTGCCTTTTCCATTATGGTCCAGCTGTGTGTCCTTATCACATCACTGCCATAAACCTTAGCCATGAGTACAACTATAGACTGAGTGCCATGAGTCCCTTCTGGAGAATCTCTAAATGTGGGGTGGTCTTGTGAACCCCCAACACACATTATGGGTGACACAGGAGCTAAGTACCTTAACAGCTGTGCCTTATCGGGCCACACACAGCCTCTGCTAATATTCCCAGAGTTAGCTTTGGTTCACTCCCTTCTTGATTACTTGAAACGTTTTTCAGCTCTAGAAGATACCCTTGTACCCTTCAAATAAAGTCCCCTCTTTGCTTAAGATAGCCAGAGTTGGTTTCTGCTGCTTGTGACCAAAAGAACCTTAGCTAAAACAAGAGTAAAAAAACATTATGAGGGACTTCCCTGGCGGTCCAGTGGTTAAGACTCTGTGCTTACAATGCAGGGGGTGCGGGTTCAATCCCTGGTCAGGGAACTAAGATCCCACGTGCCGTGCACCCAAAACAAACAAACAAATAAAAAACATTATGATAGGGATATCTACTTCACTTTATTCTCTGCTGTAAGCAAACACAGTGGGGGCACTGGATAGTGTCGAAGAGCATTTTATTTTCAGAAAGAAATGTGTTCATATTAACCAACATAAAGTACACTGACAGATAACCTAAACTAAACTTAGTACTTCAACTGGAAGTCAATACAGTTCTCTTTCATCATCTGGTCATAAACAGCCTCCCCCCAAAATATCTAGATCCAATCCACAGTCTCTTGGCATTCAAGTCAGCATATGCTTAGAGCAAGCGGGAACATTGGCTATCTATAAAAATACTGAAGACTCCAAGAAAGAGAACTCCATAATTGGAGTCCCATAGGCCCTATTTTTTTTTTTTTTTTTTTTTGGCCACACCTTGCGGCATGTGGGATCTTAGTTCCCTGACCAGGGATTGAACCCGCACCCCCTGCATTGTAAGCACAGAGTCTTAACCACTGGACCGCCAGGGAAGTCCCCTCTTAGGCCCTATTAAAATGAGACGGGGACTTCCCTGGTGGCACAGTGGTTAAGTATCCGCCTGCCAATGCAGGGGACATGGGTTCGATCCCTGGTCCTGGAAGATCCCACATGCCGAGGAACAACTAAGCCTGTGCTCCCCAATTACTGCGCCTGCGCTCTAGAGCCCACGAGCCACAACTACTGAGCCTGCACACCACAGCTACTGAAGCCCGCACGCCCTAGAGCCTGTGCTCCGCAACAAGAGAAACCACTGCAATGAGAAGCCCACACACCGCAACTAGAGAAAGCCCGCGCACAGCAACGAAGACCCAATGCAGCCAAATACATAAATAAATAAATAAACAACAGAAATTTATAGAAAAAAAGAGATGAGACAGCTGCTACCAGCTTCAACTTAGGAACTTCATAGATAACCATATCAAAAGGCAAGACTTGGTACCAGAATACTATTATTATGAATTCTGTACAACAAACTCATACCTAGGCTGTGCAGCTGAATTCATTTTACATCCAATCATCTTCTCTTCCCATCTCAAACATGATATCTTTATAAGCTAAATTTATTTTGCCAGATAGTTCTTTCTTGCAAAAAACCAAACTTTAAATAGAAACCTTGTTCTGGTCCTTTCCTTTTTTTTTGAGATTCCTTTCTTAAATCATTGCCGAAATAGGTAAGCAACAGTCACAGATTGATAATAAATGATAGTGACCATTTATTGAGTACTAACTTGTGCTACACATTGTGTTACATTTTTCAGATACGTCATTTTATCTAATCCTGTAACAGCCCTGAAATAGGCACCCTTATCTGCAGAAGAGTTAACTGAGGCCCAAACACGTTAAGTGACTTGCAGAAGGTGACACTGGTAATGAAGAAGCTGGAATTTGAACTATTTGTACTCAGGTGTGCTTGATTTTAATCCAGTGTTTTACCTACTATACCATAACAAAAAGTGAAAAGGAAAGTCCAGGGCCTACAGCCAACAGGATGAGATAACTAGAAGTCATTGAAACATTTAAAAAATCATCTAAATATTTTTGAAATTCTCTAATGCAATAAGATTTTCCCCAACTGTTTTTCCTATACCTCCAGTAAAGGCTCCTATTATTTCTTTTCTCTTCTTTTTTTTTTTTTTTGGTCCGCGTCACGCTGCTTGTGAGATCTTAGTTCCCCGACCCGGGACAAAACCCAGGCCCCAGCAGTGAAAGTGCCGAGTCCTAACAACTGGACTGCCAGGGAATTCCCAAGGCTCCTATTATTTCTAATATGCAACATACCTGCAACCTCACTTCAACTACTAAAGCTGATCTCCAAGATCAGTAACCACTAAACGCTGTTTGGAATCTTACAGCTCCCATCTCCTAATGGTCTCTAAATTCTGCCATTTTTTAATAACCCAAATCCTTCATAATGAAATTTATGCCTATGAATCACTGGTCCTAAGCTGTTGCCCTTCTATATACTAACAACGAACTATCAGAAAGAGCAATTAAGGAAACAACCCCATTTAGTGTCATACCAAAAAGAATAAAATACCTAGGAATAAATCTACCTAAGGAGGTAAAAGACATATACTCGGAAAAGTATAAGACACTGATGAAAGAAATGGAAGATGACACAAACAGATGGAAAGATATACCATGGCCTTGGACTGGAAGAATTAATATTGTTAAAATGACCATACTTCCCAAGACAATCTACAGATTCAGTGCAATTCCTATCAAAATACCAATGGCTTTTTTCACAGAACTAGAACAAATACTTCTAAAATGTATATGGAAACCCACCTCCATTTTAAATTAGGATTGTTGATAAATAAATTCAAGTTTACTTGGAAGTTGAGGTATACAGAGGTTAAAGTACAAGCTGTTTTACTAATAGCCAGCTACAAAGGACACTCATCACAGGTCAAATTTTAACTAGTGAAACCACTGCCACGCAAAAAGGTTACTACAGGCAAATCCAATCTCTCTCCAAAGCCTTACTACAGTGAAAATCTTAATAAATGAAGTAGTCATCCTATGCAGGCATTGATATTTGGCCAAGTAAACATATTAAGAAAGAAGGCTGATGAAGGTCAAAGAGGAGGAGGGAGGCACCATAACTTTGACCATACCTCCTCCCATTTCTCTGTGTCACCTTGGATGTGGGAGGATGCCTTGTGTCCATTTTCAGTAGGGTTTGTCCTTTGATTCATTTTGCCAGTACCAAAAGTTAATGTACATGATCCATTCCACTAACTCAGTCATTCCTCTCAACAAAGATGGTACCTTTTAGGACAACTGGTAGGCATTATGAAAAAGACTAAAGCTGGGACTTAGCTGGCAGTCCAGTGCTTCAGACTCTGTGCTCCCAATGCAGGGGGCACCTCCCAATGCAGGGGGCATGGGTTTGATCCTTGGTCGGGGAACTAAGATCCTGCATGCTGCACAGCAAGGCCGAAAAAAAGAAAGACTAAAGCCAATTAAACTGTGTCCTTCGCCTCATCAGCCTCCTATAATTAATAGAACAGACCATAAGCACAAGTTAAACAGAATTTAAGGAAAAACCCAATGAATCTTAATTGTCTTCATCAGCAAAAAAAAAGTTATTCCTTCTTCTAGAACATGGTAATACAGTATATTACCCTATATATAAAGTGTTTCTTAGTTCTTGGTGTTACGGTTGTACGTGCAAAATTCAAATGTATTAAATGTCACAAAGAAATTGCATATACAGAACCCTATTTCCACTTCTTAGTAGGAATCAATCATTTAATAAGTATTTAGTTAAGTGTAGAGCTGAAAGGAATATAAGACAAGGTCTTTACTAGGCAGGATCTTACAATGTAAATGAGAAGATGATCCCCGCACAAAACTGCACACAATTAGAAAAAGTTTAATACAGTCCAAGGGGTTGGGCCCCATACTGAGAGTTAAGGGAATTCAGATTAGGATAGCCTGGAGTTGTCTGGAAAGATGTCACGGAGAACTTGGGAATGGAGCTGGACTGTGGAGAGTAAGAAGTGGAAAGGCACAAAGTGAAGAAGAGATTTGGAAAGTGAGGGAATTTATGTGGAAAGAGGTAAGAAAGAATTAGAACAGGTCAAGAAACATGAAGGGCATTGAGTAGCAACCTAAAGAACCTGCATTTTATTTTGAGAGGCAAAGTAGAGCCTTTGGAGACCTGAGTAAGAAAGTGACTCAGTTAAACCAACGTTTTAGAAAGACTGGACTAAGCTGGAAGGGAACTAGGCTATAAATTATAATACCAGCTAGGCTAGCAGTTTTACCTCTTTGAAGTCATGGATCTCTTTGAGAATGTGATGAAAGCTATGGGCCCTCGGCCTACAAACAGACACACACACAGAGTTGTGCAAAGTACACAGACCCCCTGAAACCTTCTCATAGGGGTCCATGGGCCCAGGTTAAGAACCCTTGAATTCAACTTTTTTTTTTTTGGTAGCAGGCCAGAATTAAACACCTAGACTAGGATCCTAGTTAGTGAAAATATGAAGAAAGCAAGGCTTTGAGAAACAGAGTGCTCAAAATGTGACAGGAAGTACAAGGTGAAAAAGTTGCTTGCCCCAGATTTTTAAAGTACATCTGTAGCAGAGACTATTATAACTCCCAACATCCATTTTCCCTTCTCCTTTATGGTAACAGATAGTTGAGTATATGACCACCCAGAATAAGGATACCCTTTCCAGCCTTCCCTGCAGCCAGGGTGGCCATATGACTATGTTCTGGCCAATGAGAGGATAGTAGAAGTGATGTTTCAACTTCTGGGTCTTACCCTTAAAGAGATGGTGTTCTCTTCCCCTCCCCCTTTTCCTCCCTCTTGCTGGCCAGTATGTGGCTATAGTGGTGAACTATCCTTGACCAGAGTTGAAAGCAACACCCACAGGGTGGCAAAGAAACAACATAGAAGAAACTTGAACCCCTACAGCTTTGCAGAGCAGAGCTGTCATACCAGCTCAGACTTCTACTTACTTTATTCAACCCACTGTTATTCCAGGTCTCTGGCACAGCCCCTGAACACATCCTATCCAATACTGAATTTGCTACTGGAGGTGGGTTGCTGCCATAACAGAACCTAAAATGTATATGACACTGGCTTAGCAGTCAGGTGGTGGGTACTGAGGACCCAGGTATTTCAGACTAGGAAGCTGAAGCAGTGTTATGTTATCTGACATTCGGTAAAACTGTCACTTGCGATATCTTGAAAGGCAGGCTGCGTGCCCATGGAGCCTGTAGCTCAGTAGTCTGTGTTCATCGTTTCTTGTCATCTTCAGGAAAGCCCCAGAAGAAAGGTGAGGTCAAGGAGGAGCTAGTTCATCATTAAGAAGAGATGGAGGGAAATTCACTCCACTACTGGGAGGTTTTCTCCATCTGTGGCCTCAGTACCTAGAGGGCAGACCCAGCCAAGGTTGGAAGAGTAGAAGCAATTAGTTAAGGTAGTTCTGAAGAGGCTGTCTTGGCCGGATATAGGAGAAAAGATGAAACCCCTTTTTAAGTACCTTCTAGTAAGCATTATCTGTTAGATGATGAAAGTCAGCTGAGCCTTCAATATCACACAAAGGGTTTTGCCTTCCCACTACAGCATATTAGTTGAGATGGTCTCAAAATAAACACCATTAAATTTAGGGAGTCGAGTGGGTAGAAGCAGTAAATAAAAGACCAGGGTTTGCAGGCTTAAAAACTAGGCCCGGATGAGCTCTTTGACTGTGGGCAACTTGCTCATGGAATGACTAGAAGCAAAAAGCCAAAAAGCAAAAAGACTGCAGTCCTAGGAATTTTATTTAAGAAGCTGAACTGCCGGGTTTCCCTGGTGGCGCAGTGGTTAAGAATCCGCCTGCCAATGCAGGGGACACTGGTTCGAGCCCTGGTCCAGGAAGATCCCACATGCCATGGAGCAACTAAGCCCGTGCGCCACAACTACTGAGCCTGCGCTCTAGAGCCCATGAGCCACAACTACTGAAGCCCGTGCACCTATAGCCCGTGTTCCACAACAAGAGAAGCCACCGCAATGAGAAGACCACGTACCACAACGAAGGGTAGCCCCCGCTCACCGCAACTAGAGAAAGTCCGCGCGCAGCAATGAAGACCCAATGCAACCAAAAATAAATAAATAAATTTTTTAAAAACCTGAACTGCCAAAGAAATCCCAACTCCAAATCTCAAAAAATGGTACAAATGAGGTTACTTACAAAACAGAAATAGAGTCACAGATGTAGAAAACAAACCTAGGGTTACCAAGGGGGAAATGGGGCAGGGGAGGATAAATTGGGAGATTGGGATTGACATATATACACTACTATATATAAAATAGATAACTAATAAGAACCTGCTGTACAGCACAGGGAACTCTACTCAATACTCTGTAGTGACCTATATGGGAAAAGAATCTAAAAAAGAGTGGATATATGTATATGTATAACTGATTCACTTTGCTGTATAGCAGAAAGTAACACAACATTGTAAATCAACTACACTCCAATAAAAACTAATTTAAAAAATAAGAAATAAAAATAAATAAAATAAAAAACTGAACTGCCAAAGAAATCCCAACTCTGGCCAGAAAAAAAAAATCTGTAATTGATGACTACCTAAAGTAACTCTCAGGCTCCTAACTTTATCAAAATAAAGTGGACCATGAAAGGTGTGCAGCCCCCAAGGAGGGCACACTCCCCAATGCCCTCAGAAGATACAGTTTAAAGAAGAACCCATGGGCTTCCCTGGTGGCACAGTGGTTGAGAGTCTGCCTGCTAATGCAGGGGAAACGGGTTCGGGCCCTGGTCTGGGAGGATCCCACATGCCGTGGAGTGGCTGGGCCCGTGAGCCACAACTGCTGAGCCTGCGCGTCTGGAGCCTGTGCTCCGCGACGGGAGGGGCCGTGATGGTGGGAGGCCCGCGCACCGCGATGAGGAGTGGCCCCCGCTTGCTGCAACTAGAGAAAGCCCTTGCACAGAAACGAAGACCCAACACAGCCAAAAAATAAATAAATAAACTCCTACCCCCAACATCTAAAACAAAAAAAACAAAAAAACTACATCCTTAAAATGGGCAAATTTAAAAAAAAAAAAGAAGAAGAAGAAGAACCCATAAGGCAAGACCAGGGGAAGGGACAGGGGCAGAGTTGAGGGGCCAGATAATCTAGTGAATTTACCACTAAGCCACATAAAGGGGCTTTATCATTCCTACCCAACAGGACTTGATAACTGGTCTGAACCAGTGGCTGCTATAAATTCCTCATTCTTTCCTTTTGTGGATGGGAGTTTCCTTTGTACATCGAATGTGTATATATTCAGGATGCATGGCAGTTCATAAAATTCCAGACTCCAAGGAGCCACAGCCACACCTGCTGGAGAGGACTGCACATTCTCCAGAGAAAGTGGACTTTGAGCTGGATTAAGGAATTTAATGGAGGAGGGAGGAAGTGAGTACATTCTATGTGTGGGAAGAAAAGCTTAGGATATTTGAATGGCCAAAGGGGCCGAGCGTGGTGATTACTAATTATTTTCCAACATCTATTTTCCTCTTCTCTCTCAAAATAATTTTTAATTGGAAGGTAGCCACCCTGAGTAAAGACTATGGTTTCCAGTCTCCCTTGCAGGTATGTATGTGACCAAGCTCTTTGGACGTGAGCTATATGTAATCTCCTTCCCCATTCTCCCACACAGCCTAGTAGGAGTAGTATCTATAAAAAGAGTTTTTACAAAATGATGTGATAAGTTCTTAAACAGAAAGAACTGTCACAGATCTACATGGAATGATAATTTTGGAGAAAGATACAAAACGGCCCACTTGCCTTTAAGTTTTATTCAGAGTATTAAAAAAAGATATAAGGAAAAAAATTCCTTAAGTCAGATCCCATAACTGCAACAAACGACTATTTCTCAGTATTGATTTTACTCTATCCTCTCAGTACAACACGATATTGTACCCTTAGCCTGCAGTTCTAACTCAATACTGAACTTTCAAAGTTCACCAAGGATCCCACAATACAGCAAGTTCATTGCTAGGAGGGGTGGGGAGGCACAAGTTGGTGATGAAGGAAGAGAGAAGATTATATACAGATAAAATCAACTCCAGAGATATTTTTTCAAACCACACCAGCCCAAAGCTCCCTGGATGATTTGGATACAGTCTTGCCATTGAGAACCACCAGCCCAGACTTTTCCCAGCAAAGATTAATTCTCGACTGCCAGGCTGTTAATAGGAATCAAACAGAGACCCAGCAGTGAGGGAAAACCTCAAATAAGATCACAATAATTGCACACTGAGCACACACTAGTAAGTTCTTAATTGAAGAAGAGATTGTCAAATACATCTTACACATACATCCCTTATGACTATAACAGTGTTTGGCCACGGTGGCCACGGACGTCCTGCTAGAGAATCACCTAGAGTGACATAAAAATACAAATTCCTGAACCTCATCTCAGGCCACTGAATGAGAACTAGGGTGGGGTTTGGGGGAGGGGAGAGGGAGGCTGGCCTGGAAGCTAGCATTTTAACATCATGCAGAGTGATCTGAATGCGCGCTTCAGTTTGAGGACAGTTGGCATGTAAAATTCTGGGCATTCAATTTGCCAAGTGAAATAAGATACCTATAGTCTTACTCTCAAGGGATTAGCAATCTAGCTGGCCAAAATCCTGTCCCTAAAGAAACCCGCTAGACTCAAGAAGGAGAATCAGTTTTATTCTAAATGTCCCCTGGGATCAAAAGCAAAATATTGAGGTTCCAGTGTGTGACGTACTGCTCAAAGGTCAGGTGCTTAGACGATGAAGAGGCTCCTAATTGTTTATCCAATAACTGGATCAAAGATGCCAAATGACCTTCCTCGAATAAGCGATCTGTGTTCATCTTCTATTCTGTGAAGATGAATAAAGATACAATAACTTTGGAGCATAAACCAAATGCTCAAAATTAGTTTCTAGCATATGAGGATGCAACAGAGCTTCCAAAAACTGATATTCATGTCTTGTAATACATTAAAACCTGAGTAACACGTTTCTAAATTCAGCAAAGAGTTCTAAACTCTGAAATTAAAGAGGCTACACAGAGGAGACAAATGGACAATAAATACCATGCTGTGGTCCAAGACCATCTACTAACTGCCCTCTTCACCCTGCCACAGTCGCGATCCCCACACATCCCGGCTCACACCAGCTTTGGAGACGGATCTGGAAATGTATCCTTGGGTGATCTCCAGGAGCTGGGATATCTTAGAACTTTTCTTTTCCTGCAGCCCCGACTCCGCAAAGAGCTAAGTTCTTATACGTTTTACGACCAAGGAATGGAAAAGACAAGAGCTCACAAAACCATTCTGTGACCCCCGACCCTGACTGTATGCACGCCTGTCCGCCTCTGCTCCCTCGCCTCACGTTCCTCCCCACCCTCCTACTCGCACACTGAGGCCCCTAGAAGCCCCAACTATCAAAAGCACCACACCCCAGTCCAGGCAGGAAGGCCCCCTGCCTCCCCAGGCCCCACGCCCACCGCCCGGGCCCAACCCCTGACCTGGGGGGCGCGCCAGGCCGCCCTGGGGCTCCCGGCTCTCGGGCTTCCTCGGCGGGTAGCCGTAGACACCCCTCTCTGTCTGGTAGCCGCGCCGGAGGAGGAGCGGAGGGGCCCGGCCGAGGCCCAGTCTTGTTGCTGCCACAGTGGCCAAGGCCATGTCCCGCCAGGCCCACCCCGGGCCCAGAGACTTCTGCTGGAGATCTAGGGGTCGCGTCCACAGGGAGGTAGCTCCTGGAACCCACCGCGTGGGAGGCGAGAGGAGGGAGGGGGGTAGGCGAGGGGAAGCCCCGCCTTCGAGACAACGCCCCCAGTCCTGATTGGCCAGGACCGGCCCTCGGAGCCAATCTAGATCAGCGGCCTTCAAAGCGAAGCCACGCCCCGGGATCCGCTGGGACTCGCGCGGTCCTAGAGGCTGAGGGTAGCCCTGGATTTGGGAAAATGGGGAGTGTTGAGTAGAGCGTTACCGGCTTTCTGGTATAAACCTTGATATCCCTATATATGCTGCGGTCTCCCACCAGGAGTGATCACCCACCACCCCTCTCCTGGAAGCCCCAGAGCACATCCTCACACACACGATGCAGTCTCCTACAGAAAGGAAAAATTAGCGACAGGGTGCATGAAAAGTGGCTGGGACTCAAACCAAGGGACTTGGTTTGAAGGAAAGGTCACAGGAAGTAACCAGAAAATCAACATCCCCCCTCCATTTGCATTTTTGTAAGAAACATTGGGGGAGAAAGAATAAAATAGGGGAGAAGGAGACTGTACGAAAGCGATAGAATAGGAGTGAAGAGAAAGTGGACGTGGAAGATTTCATGTGGAGTAAGGTAAATGTGCAAGGGAGGGGCAAGCATGAGCACAGAAAGAAGCCTGGGAGAGGCTGCAAGGCACTGCAAGTGATTCCAAGAGGCCGGCGAATTGGGTGTGTATTGAGAGATGGGAGTGGAAAGGTAGATACAGGATAACTGCGTGATTAAAAGAGCTTTCAATAAAAAAAGAAGGAAGTAATTACGAGATCAGTGTCCCTTTATATCCCAGAGAAGGGAATCTCCAATCTCCCACAGTGACAAGGTTAGCCTTGGACAGGAGCAAGGGCACTTCATAGAATATAAAAGGGAGGAAAGGCAGAGCATAAGCGTTATCTGTTTCGGTAGGCTGATAGATTTAATCATGGAACGATGATGAAGTTCTTTTCTGCTTCAACTTTTTTTGGTGAAATATTAAGCAAGATGAACAGCAGAAAGTGGGAGTGAAAAGACATGGGAGGACGTCTGAAAGGGGTAAAAAGGTATGAAGCAGTGGGATGGGAAAGTGAACAGACCCAGAAATGTCATGATTTGGGGGTTGCCAAGAGCCCACTGAGGCTTGTGGTTACGGACTTGACTCAGACAAGACAGAGTGATTGTGAGTTTTTCTCCAGATATGTTCAGCTCCTTTTGCAGGTGCAGGGTAGGCAGGAGTTGTATTTAACTAAGGATGGATTTTTGCCAGGCAGGTATGATGGAGAGATGGGGCAAGGGAGAATTCATAGCACTGAGCCATGCAGTCCAGGCTGGAGAAGTTGAAGGGAGGCTTATGTTGAAAAATTGTTTGGATCAGGGGACTGAATGTACCAGGGGTAAAAGCGTGCATAGTTGGAGTGGGGATTCTCATGTAGGTGAACTGGTGGTCTCACTGACTGACATTTGAAGTTGGGACTTTGAGTGGAAGGCAAAAATTGGAATCAATTTCTTTTCTTTTCTTTCTTTCTTTTTTTTGGCTGCACGACATGCAGGATCTTAGTTCCCCTACCAGGGATCCAACCCGTGCCCCCTGCAGTGGAAGCACAGAGTCCTAACCACTGGACTGCCAGGGAAGTCTCTGGAATAAATTTCTTGAGGCCTGTGGACCTTGGATAAGAATTCTCGATGTGGATTGGCAAAGTTCATAATGTTTCAAAAGTTTTCTGTTTTGGTAAATATATGAGAAATAGGCACTCTTATACATTGCTAGTGGAAATGTAAAATGGTACAAACTCTATAGAGGGAAAACTGTCAATATCTTACAAAATTAGAAATGCACATTTCATTTAACCCAGTGATTCCGCTTCTAGGAATTTGAAAGTCTAAGATAGACTTTCATACACACACTCGAACACAATTATATGTGTACAAGAATATTCACTGTTGTATTGTCTATAACTTAAATTTTAAAAGATTGTGAGTATCCTAAATATCAAAAAATAAGAGATTAAATAAGTTATACTACTTCCTTACAACAGACTACTATAGAGTCATAAAAAAGAATGAAGCAGCTCATTATGCCTTGAATTGGAACAATTCCTAAGATATATATATTTTTTTTCTTTTTTTTTTTTTTTTTTTTTTTTTTGCGGTACATGGGCCTCTCACTGCTGGGGCCTATCCCGTTGCGGAGCATAGGCTCCGGACGTGCAGGCTCAGCGGCCATGGCTCACGGGTCCAGCCTGCTTCCCGGCATGTGGGATCTTCCCGGACCGGGACACGAACCCACGTCCCCTGCACCGGCAGACTCTCAACCACTGCGCCACGAGGGAAGCCCGTATCTTTAAAGTTTTGAAGTTCACCCGGTTGAGGTTGGTGGCCATGAATATACAGAGATACCAATTTCTGCTGTTTTGTAATTTTTCTCCTGCCTTGGTACCGAGAAATTCAAAAGGATGATAACTGGATTCATTCAGGGCTGAAGTTTTTCCAGGCAGATGTGATAGAAAGGTCAAGAGGCAAAGACATTTAAGATATTGGTTAGTGGACGATTGAAATAATAAAACATGGGCTCTAGGCTACCATTTTTAAAATGCTATCAAGTATAAGAATGGGCTGTTGACAAAAGAAAGGTGCCAGTGGGTTGGCAGTTCCAATGAGGTTGAAGACTAGGTAAACTGGGGGTGCTTGAGAATCACATCTGGAACAGAAGGTTGTAGACAGAAAACAGAATGTTTGAAGTGATCATTGTAGCAGTGATGTAAATTTTGATAATGACCAGCTTGTTGGCTAAAGTGGAGGTGGGGAAGAGTGTCATCAGAGGTGAGAAGATCAAGGAACTGGGACAACAGGTTTTTAGACGAGTTGCCATAAGGACATTAATATCTCCTTGGAAATGGCAGGACTCGGAGTAGAGGAAGACTCCTAGTCGTAGGTTAAAGTTTTCAGTGAATTAAAAGAAGTGACTAGGAAGTTGACAGATGATGCAGAGAAGGGGCAGAAGGTGTGGCACATCCCTAATGCATGGATTCAAATCAGCAGGGAAATTTGCACAAAAGTTGGAAGCAACTGGGAATAAAGATGATACAGATTCCAGCTCTGGATCTTAAATACATGCAAAATCGTTCTCAAATATGTTCACTCTCCACCTATTGCCTGTCTGGGCCATCAGCACCCCTCTGCAGGAGTTCCACAGTAGCTTCCTAAATTGTCTTCTTGTCTTGGGTCTTTCCTTGCTTTGCTGTGCTCCTCTCACACTGAGTCAGAGTTATTTTTATAAATTAATAACAGATTCACATCACTATTGCCTGAAACCTTTTCATGACTCTCTGTTCTTCTCTGTTTCTTTTTTTTTTTTAATATATTTATTTATTTATTTTTGGCTGTGTTGGGTCTTTGTTGCTGTGCGTGGACTTTCTCTAGTTGCCGCGAGCAGGGGCTACTCTTTGTTGTTGTTGTGTGGGCTTCTCATTGTGGTGGCTTCTCTTGTTGTGGAGCATGGGCTCAGTAATTGTGGCTCATGGGCTCTAGAGCACAGGCTCAGTAGTTGTGGCTCAGGAGCTTAGTTGCTCCACGGCATGTGAGATCTTCCCAGACCAGGGATTGAACCCTTGTTCCCTGCATTGGCAGGTGGATTCTTAACCACTGTGCCACCAGAGAAGTCCTCTGTTCTTCTTTGGATAAAGTCTGAATGTCTTATTACGACTAAAGAGTTCTTTATAGATCACAAACCTTGACTCATTTTTTATTCATTTATTTATTTTAGAAATATTTATGTACATATTTTGGCTGCGCTGGGTCTTAGTTGCGGCCTGCAGGATCTTTTAGTTATAACGGCATGTGGTATCTAGTTCCCCGGACCAGGGATCGAACCTGGGCCCCCTGCATTGGGAGCATGGAGTCTTACCCACTGGACCACCAGAGAAATCCCTAGACTCATTTTTTAAAACTCTCATCTTCCCATTTTCCAGCCAGAAACTTCAATGTGCCAGACTTTCACACACAAACCCTTTTTCCTTTGTAATCTCATTCATACTCAGGACTTTAATTAGCAATAAAAAAGAAATGACACCAAATACAAATCACCATCATAATCTCTCTTCTGGACCCAGGATCCACATATGTGGAATACTGCTTACCCGACATTTTCCCTCTTGTGTGTCATTATGAACTCATGATATACTAAACTCCATGATATATTAAAATATGATCATTTTGCAAACTGGTGACCCACAAATCCCATCTAAACTGATGATATGGGGAATTCCTTGTCGGTGCAATGGTCAGGACTTGGTGCTTTCACCGCCGAGGGAGCGGGTTCAGTCCCTGGTTGGGGAAATAAGATCACACAAGCTGTGTGGCACCGCCAAAAATAAAATAATTAAACGGCTGATATATGCTTTGTTTGCCATCAGAGTGTCTTAATTTTTTTTAATTGGATGCTTTTATTAAAAACGTGGAAGATGGCATATTCAAGTCCAGATTCGTGGTTTTTCTTAGAAAGCTGAAAGATTTGGCCACACTGCACCCACTGTCCTCCATAGGGATCAGCATGAGCTGAGCGGTGGCTGGCCTCTCTAGATGGGGCGTATGGGTGCCAGTTTTCAGACACCATCACTCTTACCTTTATGTGGTCTGCTTGCTGGGACCTATAGCCACTTGTGTTTGCAACCCTTAGTCTGCTATGGTGTGTCTGCCTGCCTCTTCTTCCACCCTTAATTAGATCCACACTTCCTGTGGTTCTCGATGTGCACCAGCGATACTATTTTCAGTTCCTCAAACATCCATACTTTTCCTACTTGAGGATTTTCACACAAGCTATGCTCTCTTCCAGGAAGGCTCTTCTTCCTCCCGTCCCACAACAACACATATACCTGGATGATTCCTACCCTCCTTCTCCACTGGGCTTGGAATTACTTCCTGAAAAAAAAAAGAAAGTGTTCCTGGCCTCCTTGGCTTATTTAGTTCTACTCTATGCCCTCATAGTACTCCACAAATTTCCTTATTATATTAGTACAATTTTGTTAAGTGTTTCCTGAGTACCAGATATGTCATAATTATAGTTATCTAAATTTTTGCCCACTTAGCATATTTCAATGACTCTTTCTCTACCCTCTCAAACATAATTAAATAATTGATTAAATTTGTGTAACTTAAACGTATGATATGACTCCTTTGTGGGTGGCCCTCCCACTAAATTGTAAATGACTAGAGTGTGGGATTATGTCTGTCTACAGCGTTGTTCTATCCCCAGCACCTAATTTACTGTTGAACACCCAGTAATTTAATAGTAGGTACTGAGTAAAAAATGTTGAGTACATGAATTAATGAAAGAAGAAGAATATAGGATAAAGGGATTGGATATGAAAACTAAGGGGAGGTGGGGAGATGAAGACCTCCTGGCTTCTGAGTTGAGCCACTCTATGGTTGGTGGTGCCACTAACGGATAAAGGTGCACTGGACAAGCAGAAGCCTGTGAGGCAGGATTAATTCCGTTTTGGACATTGGATGTTTATGAGACTCCTGAGTACAGGTATCTGGCACATAATTAAACACATGTGTCTAGAACTCCGAAAACTCTTTAAAGTGGATAGTATCTTTATTTTGCAGAGTTGAGGTCAGACAGACCCCAGGCACACACAACTAATAAGCAGCAGAGATAGGACCTAAATCCTGTTTGTTAGGCCTGAGATTAATACTAACCAATTTTTCAGGCCTAAGGTTTAATACTATCCATTCTCTTCCTTATTGCTATGACACTTGTTGTATTATAAAGAACACTATTCATTTTAGAGATCTGTCCTTCTAAAATATTCATTCTTAACAGAGCTTATAATAAAATAACATTTTATTTTATTTATTTTTAAATATTTATTTATTTATTTTTGGCTGCGTTGGGTCTTAGTTGCTGCTCACGGGCTTTCTCTAGTTGCGGTGCGCGGGATTCTCATTGCGGTGGCTTCTCTGTTGCGGAGCACGGGTTCTAGGAGCGTGGGCTCAGTAGTTGTGGCACGCAGGCTTAGTAGTTGTGGTTCGTGGGCTCTAGAGAGCAGGCTCAGTAGTTGTGGCACACGGGCTTAGTTGCTCCACGGCATGTGGGATCTTCCCGGACCAGGGCTCGAACCCGCGTCCCCTGCATTGGCAGGCGGATTCTTAACCACTGCTCCACCAGGGAAGCCCCTAAAATAACATATTTTAAATTACAATCTTCAATTTCTACTCATCGCTTCTTAAACTGCGGACAATAACTCACCCTTAGGCTTGGGTGCCAGTATAAAATTGTATAATGCTTTCCTGCCAGAATGTCTTGTCAAAGGATAAAGAACAGCGTGGCCTAGCAGAAAAAAATACGAGCTCTGGGCCAGAGAGATCTGGATTTGAATCCAGGCCCTGCCACTTACTACTGTAGGAGAGGAGAAAACTTATTCTCCATCTACTCATGATCTGCTTCTGGGGGACTGTGAATTAAACTGAGAAAAGATATAATAACATGAGAAAAGGCATATATTTCCTTATTGGTGTTAATACTTTTTGTACATGGGGGCTTCACAGAAAAGAATGAAAACCCAGAGGAGTGACTAGACTTGGGGCCTCATATACCGTTTTAACAAAGAGTGATATATTATGGAGAAGTGACTAGGCAAAGGAAAAGGGATTTGTGCTCCTAGGAATGGTACGTTGTGAAGGGTGACTATGAAAAGTGTGGTAGATAAGGGATATTTGGCATGGTTTGTTATGCAGATTCAATTCCTCTCTGGTGGTAAGAATCATTCTCCTCTTACTGGTATGGGAGTCGGGAAGTTTATGTCATCTTTACAAATGGGACTCTATGTCATCTTTACAAAGGGAAATTTGTTTCTCAATTCCCTTCAGCTTAAAATAATTAATATGCCAAAGTGGCATATTTGGGGTGGCATGCCCTGATCCCCTTTACTACATAAGCCTTAGGCAGATTCCTTTAACTCTTAATCCATATACTTACCTGTAAAATATTTAAGTATTTGTGTAAAACACATAAAGTCCATGACTAGAACATAGTAGATGATCAATAAGTGGTAGCTACCACTATTATTATTATTATTATTAGAGTAAGAAAGTGATTGAGAAGATAGAGTTATATATAATGCTGAAGTGAGGTGGAAGTTAAAATTGTCAGAGCTAAAGTTAAGGTCCAATGAGGTTAGGATACAGGATAGAGTCTTCTACATGGACAATGAAATGGCCTAGAATAATAGTGGGGCTTTCATGCAATTTTGTCATTATCAGTTTCTGCCTGTCTTTCTTGAGGCCAGAAATAGTGCTTTATTCATTTTTCTACTTTATTTCCAAAACAGTGATTGATACATAGTAACACTTCCAAAATTGGATGCATTACACTGTCCAGAGAATGAGAAGACAAGACACAGAAAGAAGGAAATATTTGCAAAAGATGTATCTGACCATAATGATGGATAAATGTCATTATACATCTGTTCAAACCCACAGAATGTACAGCACCACAGGTTAGCTTTAATGTAAACTATGGACTTTGGGTGATTATGATGTGTCAATGTAGGCTCATCAGCCATAGCAAATGTCTAACTCAGGTGGGGGATGTTGATAATGGGGGAGGCTGCTGTGCATGTGTAGGGCCACGGAGTACATTAGGAAATCCTGTACCTTCCCCTCAATTTTGCTGTGAACCTTAAACTGCTCTAAAAATATAAAGTCTTAAAAAAGAGACATACCTTTTTTTAAATTTATTTTATTGGAGTATAGTTGATTTACAATGTTGTGTTAATTTCTACCATACAGCAAAGTGATTCAGTTATACATATATATATATACTCTTTTTCACATTCTTTTCCATTATAGTTTATCACAAGATATTGAATATAATTCCCTGTGCTGGACAGTAGGACGTTGTTGTTTACCCATTCTGTATATAATAGTTTGCATCTGCTAATCTCAAACTCCCAATCCATCCCTCCCCCCCCCCTCCCCCTTGGCAACCACAAGTCTGTTCTCTTTGTCTGTCTTTTTCTGTTTTGTAGATAAATTCATTTGTGTCATATTTTAGATTCCACATATAAGTGATATCATATGGCATTTGTCTTTCAAAAAAAGAGATGTATCTGATAAAGGATTGGTATCCAAAATATACAAAGAACTCTTAAACTTAACAATAAGAAAACAAACAACCTGATTTGTAAAATGGGCCAAAGACCCTAACAGATACCTCACCAAAGAAGATATACAGATGGCAAATAAACACATGAAAAAATACTCCATATCATATGTCATTTGAGAAATACAAATCAAAACAACAATGAGAGGTTGGTGACCACATGGAGATGTGGGGGAAGATGGAGATCACGGAAGCTCCTGGTCCTTTACGGTACCCTGCCCTAGGCATCTCTTCCATCTGGCTGTTCCTGAGTTATATCCTTTTATAACAAACCAGTGATATAGTAAGAAAAAAAAATGAGACACCACTACACACCTATAAGAATGGCCAAAACGTAAAATACTGACAATACCAAATGCTGACAAGGATTTGGAGCATCAGGAACTCTCATACATTGTTGGTGGGGACGCAAGATGGTACAACCACTTTGAAAGTCAGTTTGGAAGTTTCTTACAAAACTAAAGATACTCTTAGATATGATCCAGAAATCACACACCTTGGTATTTTTCCAAATGAGTTGAAACTTTAGGCCTACTCAAACACCAGCACATGGATGTTTATAGCAGCTTTGTTCATAACTGCTAAACTTGTACACAATCCAGATGTCCTTCAGTAGATGAATGGATAAATAAACTGTGGTACATCCAGACAATGGAATATTATTCAGCACTAAAACGAGTGAGTTATCAAGCCATGAAAAGCCATGGAGAAAACATAAATGCATATTGCAAAGTGGAAGAAGCCAGTCTGAAAGGGTCACATAATGTATGATTCCAACTATATGGCATTCTGGCAAAGGCAAACTGGAGACAATAAAAGATCAGTGGTTGCCAGGGGTTGAGGGGAGGGAGGGATGAAGAGGCAGAGCACAGAGGATTTTTAAGGCAGGGAAAGTACTCTGTATGATATACTACAAAGATGGTTACGTGTGAGAGTACAGAACCCAGAGTGAACCCTAAAGTAAACCATGGACTGTGGGTGATGATGGCATATCAACATAGGTTAATCAACTATAACAAATGCACCACCCTGGTGGGGATGTTGATAATGGGGGAGGTTGTGCATATGTGGGAAGAAGGCAGTATATGAGAAAAGTTTTTATCTTCTCAATTTGCTGTGAAGTTAAAACTGCTCTAAAAAATAAAGTCTCAAAAATATTAGATGTGGACCTTCCTTAGTGGTCCAGTGGTAAGCCTCCGCGATCCCAATGCAGGGGGCCCAGGTTCGATCCTTGGTCAGGGAACTAGATCCCGCATGCCACAGCTAAAGACCCCACGTGCCACAACTGAGACCAGGTGCAGCCAAATAAATAAATATTTTTTAAAAAATAGGTGTATGCATGGATGAATGAATGAATGAAAACAAACTGTGTGGTTAATTCAGGAATCTGTTGAAGTCAAATGGGGTTAAAAAAAAAGTGTTTATGAAGAAGAAGACTATAGGCCAGATTTAAAGTCTGAAATATGTCATACTTATAAAATATGTTTGTTTAACTATATGTATAAAGCATGTAATGTAGGGAATTCCCTGGCCGTGCAGTGGTTAGGACTCTGCGCTTCCACTGCAGGGGGCATGGGTTTGGTCCCTGGTCAGGGAACTAAGATCCCACATGCTGTACAGCCAAAAAAAAAAAAAAACCAAAAACAACACGTAATGTTATAATAATGATTATCATCTACTAGTTATCTATTGTTGTATAACACATTACCTCACAACTTAATGGCTTGAAGTGACAAACATATTACCTCATAGTTTTTGTAGGTCAGTAATCCAAACACAGCTTAGCTCAGGGCCTCAGGCTCAAGGCATCTCACAAGGTTGCAGTCAGGCTGCAGGCTGAGATTATGATCTCATGTGAAAGCTCAAGCAGGGGAGAATCATCTTTCATTCCATTCATTTGTTTGTTGGCAGGACTGAGTTCCTCACTGGCCATTGGCCAGAAGCCTCCCTCAATTCTCTGCCCTGTGGGCCTCTCAAAGCGTAGCTTACAACATGGCAGTCAATTGTCCTCAGGGAGAGGTATGGGGAGATGAACCACAGCATTTCTGTAAACTAATATTGGTATTAACACCCCATCACCTCTGCTGTATTATATTCACTAGAAGTTAGTCACTAAATCCAGCCTACACTCAAGAGGAGAGCTTTACACAAGGGCGTAAATACCAGGAGGAAAGGATCCCTGAGGACCATTTTATTTATTTATTTATTTACTTATTTAATTTTTTTAAGGAAGGAAATTCTTTTTTTTTCAAATTTTTATTTATTTTATTTTTGGCTGCATTGGGTCTTCATTGCTGTGCACAGGCTTTTCTCTAGTTGTGGAGAGCGGGGCCTACTCTTTGTTGCAGTGTACGGGCTTCTCATTGCAGTGGCTTCTCTTGTGGAGCATGGGCTCTAGGCAAGTGGGCTTCAGTAGTTGCAGCACGCAGGCTCAGTAGTTGTGGCTCACGGGCTCTAGAGCACAGACTCAGTACTTGTGGCACACAGACTTAGTTGCTCTGCGGTATGTGCGATCTTCCCGGACCAGGGCTCGAACCTGTGTCTCCCGCATTAGCAGGCGGATTTTTAACCACTGCGCCACCAGGGAAGCCCTTGAGGACCATTTTAGAGGTCACCTACCATACCCACATGACCATTTCTAGAAAGGTTTGACTGAAGTATATGCAGTGTTCATCCTCTTGGCCTATCAATCATGAACTCTCATGTAACTCTTCCATGGGATGCTATGACACTCTGCCCAAAGGATTACAACTATGGTTATTAGCTTATTCTTCTTCTTAAATTGATATTAAATGTTGGGTATGAGACCATTAATACAAAGTGACATCCTGTTTATTTTATTTTATTTTTTTTTAAGTTTTTTTTTTTTTTGGCCGTTCCACGCATGGCTTGCAGGATCTTAGTTCTCTGACCAGGGATCGAACCTGTGCCCTCTGCAGTGGAAGCACAGAGTCCTAACCACTGGACTGCCAGGGAATTCCCATGACATCTCTGTTTATTTTATTTTTTTAATTAATTTTTTATTGGAGTATAGATGATTTATAATGATGTGTTAGTTTCTGCTGTACAGCAAAGTGAGTCAGTTTATACATACACATAAATCCACTCTTTTTTATATTCTATTCCCATATAGGTCATTATAGAATATTGAGTAGAGTTCCCTGTGCTCTACAGTAGGTTCTTATTAGGTATCTATTTTTATATACAGTAGTGTGGATATGTCAATCCCAATCTCCCAATTTATCCCCCCCCCCACCCCCGACATCCCTGTTTAAATGAGTCTTTCCTTAAGTTGGATGAAAAAGGGTAAAACACAATGGAATGGCTGTTTCTACAGCTTCCATGGGGAAAAGGTAGGGAAGTATAAAGTATATAGTATCATGTCTGCAGTGTAGAACATTCCAGAAGACAAATAAGCTAGAAATGACGCTCACTGCTTTACTTTCCCTTAGCAACTGACACAAGGAGTGAGGTGATGCCAGAGGACTCTCTGAGTAATACCTTTATTCTCTCCAGCTATATTTCTCAATGTGACAATATTGTCCTGGGTTATGAAGGCAACCACTTTTCTTCTGAATACTTAAACACTTGGAAGCCATGACGAAGTGTGATGCCAAAATTAAATTAAAATAATGAAGTTAGGGATCATAAGTTCTAATGTACTCATTTTTTAAGTGAAGCATCTGAGTCACAGGTTACAAACCACTTGCCCTAGTTCACTGCATTCCATGGACATTAGTGGGGCTGTAAAACCAGACCCAGTTCTCTTCCCTTTGCACTTTCATTGGTATGTCTGACACAGGCAGAGATTTTTTTTTTTATATCATTATATGTATTGGTCGGTCTTGTTAGGACTAGATTATAAAATTATGTATTTTCTTATTCTATATTCTGATTGTGTAAAAAGGGACATTTGTATGAACATGTGTATGGTATTCAATTGTATAAGGTGGAGAAAGCACCCTAGAATAAGAGGAAATATTACATAAGACTGTGAACTTTGGGATCAGATAGTCCAGAATTGAGGTTCTATTTAGTAGCTCTGTCATCCTGGGCACATTATTAAACTATGTTAAGCCCTAGTTTCCCCATTTATAAAAACAAGAAAAACAGTGTCTCTCAAAAAGAATCATTGGATGGATTAATGCCTAATACACATTAAGAAAGAGTTATCTGTTTATTTCTCTCCATTCATCCATTCAATCACCCAGTGTTAAAAACTTGAATTACCTTTAATGGAAATCACAAAAAGGGACATGTAATCCTATATTTGGACTGTTAAGAGTTGGTATATTGCTTGGTAAATAAAAATGAAATTCCAGTCTTTAAAATAGTCTGTTCTTTCACTTTAGTTTAATCCTACACATTCCTGCATAAGTACACAGGTTTTTCACTCTCTTCCAAGAAAGTGTTTGTAAGAAAGGAAAATTTTTCCCCTCTACCCTTTTAGATTTAATACCTGGGGTGTGTGAATTAAACTGACAACAGACAGATGAACAGGGGGAAAAGGTATATACATTTAATTGATGTTTTTAATTTTGCATGCATGGGGCTACACAGAAAAGAAGTGAAAATCTAATGAAACAGTTAGACTCAGAAGCTTATATACCATTTTAACAAAGGGTGACTAGACAAAAAAAGGGGTGTGTGTGTGGACTTCTAGGGGCAGAAAATTGTTGGAAGGCAAATATATGGGATAACCAATGGAACCCCTTTAAGACATATTACCTATATAAATAACCTATATAAGGGTTATTTGAATAAAGTTTGTTTATGCAGACTCATCTTGGTGTTGGCTTTCCATCTTCTTCAGGTCCATAAATCTCCCAGGGAGGGTATTTATGGCAGTCCTCATTCCTCAGAAGTTTCTGCTTTTAGTCGGATAAAGAGCTCCAAGAAGTTTTCTTTCTGCATCTGTTGATTCCCAATGGACTTCAGCTCAAAATAATCCATATGCCAAAGTGGCATATTTTGAGGTGGTATACTCTAATCCCTTTCATATTCATCACTTTTAATTCTTCTATCAAAATGTGACTGTGAAAAAAAAAAATGTGGTTGTGGTCCCAGGACACAAAGACTAATAAGCTACCAATCGTAGCCTCAAGGAGCTCACAGTCTTAATAGGAAAACAAATATAAACAAATTACTTCAATATAATATCGTGAGTGTTGCAATTGAGTTGTTCAGAGGCTGCTATGGGAACCCAGGTAGGGAGAGAGACGTAATCTGATATATGTGGGGGGGTGGTGATAAGAAATGGCTTCCCTGAGGAAATAATGCTTGAGCGACCAGTCTGAAAACAGTCATGGGAGAAAAAGCATTCTAGGCAAAGTCATAATACGTGCACCAAGGGAAGAGGGCGTCCAGTACATGCAGGTTATTAACTATGGCTAGAACTCAGACCTGTGGGGGATCAGCAGGAAATGAGACTAGATATACAGGCAAGAGCCATTGTATTAAAGGCTCCTGCTTAAGACTGAATTTCACCTTGTAAGCGAGTGGCTTCTAAGGTGGCTTGGCACTAGGGGCTGTGCAAGATGATCCATCGAGGCCAAAATATTAGAACTTGTTTTTTTAAATTTCTTCTACTTTGGGGTATGTAGTATAATGTATAAATTTGTGTAGTATTACATATATACACAGTTTATATCTAAGTAAATAGACATGGGTTGGGAGTATATGCCCTCCTCCCCTCCCCATAGGGTTGTATGACCAAAGAAGTTCGGAGATTATTGCCATTAAAAGGTGTTTTGCACGGGAGTTAAACAATTAGATTTGTGATTGAAACAATGCTCTCTAAGGTCAGGAGGGGGCAAGATTGGAAGCAATTAGGGAGAAGAAGAGATGGTTGCCAATGGTGTGGGTTTGAGTTGCTGTGGGCCTGAACTAAGGCTATGTCAGTGGGGATACAGAGGAGGACCCAGGCAAGATCTTTTTAAGACATACTGATTGCATTTGGATAAGAGACGGTGAGTTGGGACTAAGAAACTATTGCGGGGACTTCCCTGGCGGTCCAGTTGTTAAGACTTTGCCTTCCAGTGCAGGGGGTGCAGGTTTGATCCCTGGTCGAGGAGCTAAGATCCCACATGCCTCACGGCCAAAAAAACAAAACATAAAACAGAAGCAATATTGTAACAAATTCAATAAAGACAAAAAAAATGATCCACATCAAAAAAAATTAAAAAAAAAAACGATTGGGGAGGAATAACTTTTCCTCTATCCTCTTATGTTCTTTAATTGGGAGTGTGCAGATTAAACTAAGGAAAGACTGATTAACAGGAGAAAAGGCATACAATTTTCACTTATATTTATGTGCATAAGAGTTCGCAGAAAAGAAGTGAAACACAAAGAAGCAGTTAGACTCGGGGCTTAGGTACCATCCTAACAAAGGAAAGGGGACTTGGGTTTCAAGGGATGACAAATTGTGGGACATCACCAGGAAATATATGGGGAACTAATGGAAGATAAGGATTATTTCAGTAAGATCTGTTTATGCAAACCCATCTGGATGTTGTCTCTACATTTCCGGTGATAAGAGTCATTTTCTTCTTGATGCTGGGGTTGAGGTTGGGGGTAGACACTTTCACAAAGGGAAATCCATGTCTTGCATTTAGGCAGATAAGGAGAGTCCTAGAGAACTCTTCCTGCATCTGTTGATTCTCAATTGCCTTCCGCTCAAAATAATCCTTATGATGAAGACACATTTTGGGGGTGGCCTGTCTGATCCTCTTTAGCACCACTAGCTGAAAGAATAAAAATAGAAAAAGAAGTAGATGGGATTGGAGGCCAATATTAAGTTCAGTTTTGGACATTTTAGTTTTGAAGTATACGTGGTATATTTCATCACAGTTATCCCACTGCAAAGACTTAGAAATATAAGGAATTAAAGAACTGAGATCAAGTAGATGACAAAGGGTTAGCTTTCTCACCACTTACCCATTAGTTCTCCTAAAGAATACTGAAAATGGTTATTCTGCTGGACAAATAGAAGTGAAACCAGAATTAGAGGTGATATTTACAAACCTCTGTCATTATTCATTATGATAGCTGAGAACACAATTCCTTTTTTCTCTTTTTTGTTTTTTCTCAGTTTTACTGAGGTATAATTGACAAAATTGTAAGAAAAGTAAAATGTGCAGCGTGGTGATTTGACTTTTCCCCTTTCTTTTAAATCTTCATTTTAGAGTTCACTGTCTTAGCAGGATAAGTAATGCTGGAGTAAAAACTCCCAGGTGCACTGGTTTCACACCAGTGGGAGGGCAAAGAAAGGGCCACTGAAGCACTATTTACTCAAATTGCAAAGCCATTTAGATGATAGTGTTTATTGTTTCCAAAATGATTTAGTAATAGCTAACACTTATAGAGCATAAACTATGAACACTGTGTTAAGTGCTTTTATTTAAATCACCTCAATAACTGTTCACAAAACCCTAGAAAAAAGTACCGCTATCACAATTTTCAAGAATAAAAAGCTGTGAATTTCAAATAGCTAGTAAATGTTGGGCCTAGAATTTGGACTCATGTCGTCTGGCTTCAGAGATGCACGTTTCTTGCTTCCCTTTGTGGCTTCCAAACCAGTTCTCTTCCGTTCTTTCAAGAGCCTTGGCCCCTTTGGGCTTGCTTCTTCTGTCTACGCCTCCTGCTACCGCAATTCTTCTGAACCACTTTCTTATGTCCTTGTCTGTCCCCATTAATTCACCGAAGCCAAGCTCTTTTGTTACTGTTTTCTTTGCAACCTGTACTCCTGTCAATCCGTTAACCTCATCCACAGTGACGCACATACCTCCTCTCCCTTAACCTCCCTCTGCACCCAGCTTAGATCCCAAGATCCCTCTTTATAATCATTCTTTTGCAAACACCCAAATTCCAGTAGCTGTCTCTTTCTCTTTCATTACTCTCATGGGGAAAAAAAAAAGCCACAACCCTGATTAAATCTAATTGTCCATCTCTTCTGGAGAAATTGGCATACGTAGGCTGGATGGTTTTACTTTAAATTCACGACCACAAACCTCAACTGGCTCTGCAGGCAATCTCCATTGCTTTCACACTTTGTAGGGCCCTCCCAGGTACAAAAGACTTTTAGACCTTCCCCCGAGTCCCAAAGGGCAGATTTAAACAGTTACTAATTCAGGGAGTAAGGGAATGCAGAAACAAAGGAAAGGCAGGAAAGAAACGATAGTGCAGCCACAGGGGCAGGGGCCTGGTTTCTTCTCAAGGGATATACACAACAACCTGATATAAATACCTGAGTTCTTCTACAGGAACTAAGGCCCCCACCCAGCTGGAGGATGGTAACTTCAGGCTGAGTGTAAACAGGGCTGGTTGGAACCAGAAGGCAGATTCCTGGAACACCACCCTGTTACCTCACCACCACCAAGTCAGAGGATTGCCACACACCCTGCAGCCCTCCCCCCAAATTTTGCCTATAAAAACTCTTCCCTGACGGAATTCCCTGGTGGTCCAGTGGTTAGGACTCCGTGTTTCCACTGCTGGGGGCCCGGCTTCCATCGCTGGTCAGGGAACTAAAATCTTGCAAGCTGCTCTGTGCGGCCAAAAAAAGAAAACAAACAAACTCTATGCCAAACACCATTGGGGAGTTTGAACTTTTTTAGCAGGAGCATCCTGTTCTCCTTGCTCAGCCCTTGCGATAAAACTTTCTCTGCTCCAAACTTGACGTTTCTGTTTGGTCTCACTGTGTGTCAGGCACACGAACTTGGGTCTGAAACACTATTTTCTCCTCTTTTTAAACCTCCCACAATGTCTCCCTCAACCTACTCTTAGCTGATGAGCCTGCCTCAAATTTCATTGAGAAAATGGGATGGTCAAGGAAGTCCTTCATGGACCACCCCCTAAACCTACAAGCCTATCTGTACATGTATCCATCGTCTTTGTCTTCTCTTAGTATCATGCAGAAATGCCCCTACTTCTATCAAAGGCACTCTTTCCACTTGTACTTTATTTTTAAAACAATTTCTGGCCTCACCACGTGACACCTTAGTTCCCCGACCTGGGATCAAACCTGGAAGTGGAAGTGCGGAATCTTAACCACTGGACCACCAGGGAAGTCCCTCCACTTGTACTTTGGATACCATTCCTTTCCATCACAAAGATTTCGCTCCTTTGTTATCTTTTTTTCCTCTCTCTTGCATCCCCAATATTTCCCTCCCTGTTGGATCATTCCCATTAGTATACATTCCCTATACCTTACGTTAAAAAATACAAAAACAATATAAAAGATACAAAAACAAAATCCTCCCTGACTTCACATTCTCCCAGTTATAGTTTTCTATCGCTCTTCACAATAAAATGTCTCAAATACCTGTCTTCACTTTTTCCATCTCCAGCTTAGTCTTGAACTATTCCAATCCGTCCCCCCTACTTCACTGAACTGCCTCCGACAAAGTCAATATTGAGCCCCATGGTGTCAATCCAGTGAGCTCTTTTCTGTCTTGATGTTACCTGTTCTCTCAGTAACACTTGAGACAGTTAACCACTTTTCCTTTCCTGGAGCATCTCTTTTTTTGGCTTTTACAACACTATACCCTCCAGCTTTCCTCTCTCCTCACCCAGTCACCTTTTTAGGGACCTAACCTCTATATTTGGAAGTTTTTCAGGGCTTTGTCCTGGACCTTCTGCTCTTATTACATTTTCTTTGATCTCGTTCTTTCTTATGACTTTATTTATTTACTGGCCACACCACATGGCATGCCGGATCTTAGTTCCCTGACCAAGGATGAAACCTGTGCCCCCTGCAGTGGAGGCATGGAGTCCTAACCACTGGACCACCAGGGGATTCCCCCTTTCTTATGACTTTAAATATTAGCTATGTTGATGGTGCTCAAATTATCATCTCTGTGCCAGTACACTTCTCTGAGCTCCAACTGCCCATTGATATCCGTATTTGGATAACTCAGATCATCTAATTCTTCAGGTTTTAGCCTGAACTTTGCATCATTAAAGAAGCCTTTCCTGACCACTGTAACAGAAGCCACCTTATTCTCTCTCTCCAGTTCCTCACCATTATATTTCTATTATTTTTTTTAATATTTATTGATTTATTTATTTTTGCCATGCCAGGTCTTAGTTGAAGCACATGGGATTTTTAGTTGTGGCATATGGGCTTCTTAGTTGCGGCCTGCATGCATGATCTAGTTCCCTGACCAGGGATTGAACCGAGGTCCCCTGCACTGGGAACACGGAGTCTTACCCACTGGACCACCAGGGAAGTCCTTTCCCTGTTATTTCCTTTGTAGCATTTATTCTATTTAAGTTTTTTGTTTACTGTCTATCTTGTGCATTTGATTATAACTTCATTTATTTGACTTTCACTATTTGCTATGCAGTATTTTAAGCCCTTTATAAGATCTAATTTGCTTTTTTGACTGACCATGTTTATCAAAAGCTAAAAGAAAAAAAGAGTAACCTCACATTGCTTCACTTTTATTTTGGTGAAATAGAAGCCAGTGTTAGTAAACTGATTTTCAACCTTACAGTTTCATGAGAAATTTCAATATGGTTTGCTAACTAGTATCATGTTCCATATACTTTATACTTACACTTGCTTAAATACACTTCGGTTTATTTTTTAAAATAAATTTATTTATTTTATTTACTTTTGGCTGCATTGGGTCCTCACTGCTGCATGTGGGCTTTCTCTAGTGGCGTTAGTGTTCAGTATGATAGTAGATAATATATTTACTAGCTTTGTGATCTTGAATAAATTACTTAATATTTCTGTGACTCAGTTTCTACACTTACCTACAGGATTATTGTGATTATTAAAATAACAAATGTAAAATAGCAAATGCTTGATAAAATGCTCTCCTTTTTTGATCCCTGTATTCACATGATTTCTTTTTAACACCTGATTTCTTTTTTTTTTTTTTTTTTTTGCGGTACGCGGGCCTCTCACTGTCGTGGCCTTTCCCGTTGCAGAGCACAGGCTCCGGACGCACAGGCTCAGAGGCCATGGTTCACGGGCCCAGCCACTCCGCGGCATGTGGGATCTTCCCGGACCGGGGCACGAACCCGCGTCTCCTGCATTGGCAGGCGGACTCCCAACCACTGCGCCACCAGGGAAGCCCCTGATTTCTTTTTAACACCTAATGAAAGGCCAAGGATTGAGAAGAAGAATTTATTTATCAGCAGCATAGGTGAATCTTCTTAAGGTAATCAGACAAAATGAGAAAAAGAAAATTTTGATGAGAACTTGGTGGCTATTGCTAGTATGGTGTTTTCGGATACTTCTCTCATAGTTGTTTATCAATGGTACAAAATAGCAGTAGTTGTCTTTCTCTTTCACTACCCTTTAAATGATGGGCCTGTTGGTAGTTTTTTTTTTCTAAGTACAGGACGCATCAACAGTCAGTTTGGAAGCACAACTTGTGTGCTAAGAATAAATGGTAAGTGGAAGCAACCTAACTGGTTGCCACCAACAGATGAATGGAGAAAGATGTGGTATATACATACAATGGAATACTACTCAGCCATAAAAAAAGAACGAAATTTTGCCATTTGCAAAAACACAATGGACTTGGAGGGCTTTATGCTTAGTGAAATAAGTCAGACAGAGAAGGACAAATACTGTAGGTTATCACTTGTATGTGGAATCTAAAAAAGAAAACAAACTAGTGAATACAACAAAAGAGAAACAGACTCACAGATACAGAGAACAAACTAGTGGTTACCAGTAGGGCAAGGGGGGCCAGGGGGAGGGGCAAGGTAGGGGTAAAGGATTAAGAGGTATAAATTCTATGTACAATAAATAAGTTACAAGGATATATTGTACAGTACAGGGAATACGGCCAACATTTTGTAATAATTATTAATAGAATACAATCTTTAAAAATTTTGAATCACTATGTTGTACACCCGAATCTTATATAACATTGTAAATCAATTATACCTCAACAATTAAAAAAAAAAGAATAAATGGTAAGTAAAAAACAGTAAATAGAGGCAAAGGGCAAAAGCTGAACACACGTGAACCTAGACCTGCGTCAAGGATTTGAGGTTGCTGGTAGCTTATTTTGTGGGCGGGGCGCCGCACATCAAGCAAGAATCAAGACCAGTTCTGCACCTTTGTTCCTTTGGCTCCTGACCAGTCAAAGCCGGCCTGTACTTAACACCCAGTCAGATTCTGTTGGCAAACCCTAGCACCGTTTTGATAAAAATCGGAGGCCAGATGCACGAGTTCATCAATTTAAAAGAAAATAAGTTGTTTAGATAATAAGTTGTTTAGATAAGCTGAGCCATTTTTTAAAGTTGACTTGGTCTCACATTTCAGAAGAAATGGCAACACTGGCCAATTTTTTAAGCTGGTGATCTCATTCAATAATTCCAGGAGGTCATTCCACTGTAATTTTAAGAAGTTGCTTGCTAGAACAGGGTACTTTCTAAGATCTGTATGAAAAAAGCTCTGGTTCTTCTTCACTCTGGGGTACTTTTAGGTCGAACACCTAAAACTGCTTCTGGAAATTCCCCCACGGGACTTTCTTAAATCTAGACCCGTTCCTTACCACTTTGTACCTTCCTCACCAGCCATATTCTTTAGTCTCTCCAGTTTTCAACTTCCTAAATCTTTAACTTCACCCCAGGAATTAGTCCAATCAAACTTTCCCTTCTTAGACCTCTTCCTTACGTTAGCTCCAGGAAACTCCCATGAGAATCACGTGGCTAAATTTGTCCTTAATGGCGCTCCGTAACTCGCTTACTGTGCCACCACCCTTCCTCACCTCCTGTTAGCTCCGCCCCGCCCCCTTCTCGCTTTCCTCCCCTTCCCCACCCCCCCAACCTCAGTGCCTGCGCTTGCGCACCTCCAATTCAGGCGCTTTCCCTTTCCTGGCGACCAATCCACTTCCTGCCTCCGGTCCTCGGAACATTCCTCCCCTCCCTTGAGGTCCTGGCCAGAGGTGCTGGTTGTGGCTGCCCTGGGGACTGCCTGTCTGAAAAATTCGCTCCTGTCATTGAGAGGGCAATTTGAAGCAGTCGCTATGTGTGTGGCACCTTTCTGAGTATTTACTCGCGATCCTCCACCCCGGAGCTAAGCTAAGCGCGTGGGGATGCCGGCGGAAGGAAGCACCGGGCTGTTTTCGATCTGGCAATCGCACGGAAAGCTGCTTCCTTTCCACCTCCCTCCGCCCCGCCCCCACTCGCAGCCCGGCCGCGCTGGTGAGTGGCGGGCGGGAGGGCCGGCGGGCGGAGGGAGGAGGGGGAGCTGAGGGAAGGCGGGCCCTCGGCTGCGAGCTAGGTTGGGGGAGGGGAGGGGAGAGCCCGAGCGCTGGAGTTGGTGCTGGGAAACCCGGGGCTAATGTTGACAACAGGCTCGAGGTGAGTCCCGGGGAACCTCCTTCCCCTCCGCTCCAACGATCGGGAGGAAGCGGGGCTGGGGGGCACCGGCCTGGACTCGTACTCCCTGGGGGACCCAAGAGGCGCCTCCGCACCCCAGCGCTCCGGGGGTGGCGAGCAGGAGCCGGACCGCGGGTCCGGCGTCGTCCTCACACCCCTCTCCTCCGGAGGCTCCCATCAACGCGGAAGCCCCTGGCCCGGGGCAGGCAGGAGGTGCGGTTGAGGGGGTGCCTGCCCCACATGCCCGGGCCGGGCCTCGGGGCCGGAGGCGGGGAGCCCGCCGTGACGGGCTGCAGCCGTTTGGGGGTGTGGAGGAGAGCGAGGGGAGGTTGGGGAAAGCGCTCGGGGAGCCGGGAGGGAAGCGAGGGCGAGGAAGTGGGGAGGGTGCGTGTGTGGGAGGATGTGGAGCGGGGAGACCGGCCGGAGCGTGTCGGGCTCCGTCGGTGAGGGAGTGTGGGGTGCGAAGTTCGGGTTGGGGCAGGGATGGTGCGCTAAGGTGACCGTGGACCCGCGTGGGAAGGGGAGCTGTGGTGGGGAAGCGTGTCGGGCAGAGGCGTGTGGAGCAAGAGCAGGGGGTTGTGGGAGACGAGGGTGTAGGGGAAGGGGTTTGGGTGTATTGGGGCAGGCATTAGTGGGTGTACTTTGTTTTTTAGTCCCGTGGGCTGGTGATTCCTCACTTTGCCTTCATGCCGGGCCTCCTGGTCTTCTCTTGTTGGCCCTGTTGAAGTAACCGGACGATCGTGGGGTATTTGGTCTCCAGGTTGGCCAAGCAGAGCCAGCTTTCAGGCTTGAGGGGACACTCTGGACCGAACCGTCAGTTCTGTTGCTCCCTTGGGGCTTGTACGCAGTGATGCCTCAGACCTGAGGAAAACTATTACTCGCTTTGCTCCTTTAGCAGAGTTGTTGCGTTGTTCATGAGGACTGTACAACTCCTCGAGAAAATCGTTTTTGAACTCTGGTGAAATTTGTAAAAGCTTTGAAAGAGTCCTTTATGCTGAGGACGTTCTTTAAAGTCGAAGACTGGGAGGTAATGCCCCTGTGCGGTTCTGCCCTTAGAACATTTTGAATGAATAACCGAGAATGAAAAGAAAAAACAGCATTCTTTTACTCTGGAGTATTTTCAGAGCAGTCTCTGTGATTTCATACATCGTCCATATGGTAGTTTGCGAAGGAATATCTTTGAAAGGGAAACACCCCCCTTTCTCTGCACTCTCCCCGTACACGCCATTGCTAATACCTGTTTTGCCAGTAAAGTAGTTTTTACTTTCTTCTGGAAGTTCAGAGTATATTTAGAAAACCAAGCAAAATATACAGCCCAAAGGCCAAGACACTATTTTGGGAGCTAGGAAGGTGGTTTTAAAGCATGGCTTCCTTTTAAGGACTGTGTGAATGTAATTATACTCAGTAAAATAGCTTGTAAGAGCTAATCATATCCAATTAAAAGGTCACTAATTTTTACCTTATTTTGAGATAGAATCTATTTAAAAGTTTTAGTTTTTATTTGAAAAATTTGTGAAACATTTTAGGTAAAATAGGTGTTTATTAAAGCATGAGTTTATTAAAATAATTTAAAGAAATTCGAGCGTTTCATTAAATATAATTTAACACAGTTCAGTTTTTGAAACTTGATGTGGTACAAATGCATACTGATCTGAATCATGTTGTTCGTATCTTTTATTTGTCTTTCTAAATCTTAGAGTCAGGGCATATAGTGGAAAAGAGCACTGGACACAGAGTTTCAACCCAGCCACTAAACTAGTTGTGTAATCTAAGGCAGGTCACTCAACGTAAAGATTGAGAATTGGAGGAGGTAAAATCTAGTACTCCTAACTTGAAAAATCTCTCATTTTAGGATGAACTTTTCAGTGTTCTCTGTGAAAGAGAATAAACATTTGTTGAATGCCTCCCTCATGCTGCTACTGGTTTAGAAATTTAAGAAGTTTGTAATTCCAGAGAGGTAGCAATAGTTCCATTTTATTGATGAGTAGACTCAGAGAAGTTACATTGCCCAGTTGCCATAGCTAGCAGTTTGCAGAGTTGGGACGCAAACTTAAAAGTCTGACTGACTTTAAAGCTCATATTACTTTCACATATTGCATTGCTGCCTTTACATAAACCTTTAGGTTTCCATCGTATTTTTTGTTCACTGAAATTTAGTTCCAAGTGTACTTTGGGTATATGTTTGTGATACAGGGATGAAATGATTCAAAGGAGATACCACTCCCAAGACTTAAGGGTCTTACTGAGAATCTGTTTTGCCATGCTTTAGAGCAGAATTTTATTCATGAATGACTACTACAGTTTGATGTAGAAGGCACTTAAAAATCTATTGAATAATTGAGTACTGTGGAGAGTCACAAAAGTCTGGGAGACTCTTGTGCTAATAAATGATGATCCTTTATAAATTTGTCAGATTCCGAGTGAATTTCTTAATGTTTTAACAGAACTTAATATCTAATTTCATCTTCATAGATGAGATATTAATTATAAAATTTGATGCCATTCTTTTTTATATCCTGAGAACTACACTTCCTCGTATCAGCTGAAATGTTGCTTGTTGCTGCTTCACAACAAAATACAAATTCTGTATAATCATTATTATTATTTTTTGCATAGAATTACAAATATTCCTAAGTAAGATTATCTTGTTACCTAGGAATTACCTGTCCCCATATATTTTAGCAGAGAATATGCCAGAAGTTGAAACATCATGTGAAAACTGCATAGCCATTATCAGGGACTCTTTCTACTCTGAGATACGTAATTCTGATTTGTTGTAGTCAGTATCTGTTGTCAAGTTTTCCAGCTGACAGTTTCATATTCTAAAGGTTCTTCATAACTTGAGTTAAGAGTATGAGTTCAGATTCCAGTTCTGTCACTAGCTGTGGCGGCCTTGGTCAGGTTACCTGGTCAGGTCTCCATTTACTCATTTATAAAATAGGGAAAGTAATACCCACCTCATAAAGATTTTAGTATCAAATGAGATAATGTATGTAAGATGTTTACTCTGGTACCAGTGAGTAGTAGCTATTAGTATTCAATCTTTTGAAAGTTTGCTTGCTTTGCGGCAAAGGTGGTTATTTAATTGAAGCTGCATGAGAAATTGATAACTACACTTCCCAGATAATATAAATACTAACAGTATCTTACCACATAAATATGTAGTTATGCTCTTATATATTTTAATGATTGTTTGAACAGGATTAACAGCCTTTTTTTGTTCAAGTTCTACCAATGGTGTTAACTAAAGCCTTTGGGTGTCATTGTCCAAAAAAATGCATAGAACATGGAAGTGGAGGAGAATAAGAGTAAAAACAGAACAAGGGAAAGGAAGAGGTGGCTGAGAGAAGGTACAGACTATGGCATGTGCCTCCAAAAATTACTGAAAGTGCTTCTGTCGGCTTAGATTGTCTTTCTGTGGTAATATTTTATTAGAGGGCTGAAATAAATGCTTTGTGTCTATAAAATATTATTGCAAATGTTTTCTTTGCTAACCTAGTTTTTATTGATGTAATTTAAAACCTATATTTGAAAATACTTAAAGAGTACTGTGTTTGTCTTTAGCTTGTAAAAAAAAAAAACTAGGTAAAGTCATTCTATACTTCTTAAATGGAAAGTATTTTGATTATCTTGGGTACAACTTTCAGATGATTTAGGAATTAAAACATGAAGTACTGTCCATAAAAGAAATTATATGAGGACATTAAGTTCTAAGTAGAGATGTATTTTTAGAAAAGAAAATCATGAATTTTGCTGGGGAATACATTTTTTGTTCCAGAGTTTATTTACAGTTAACTGTATGGAACCTGTACTATAGACCAGTGCTCTCCAAAAGAATCTTCTGTGATGATGAAAATGTTCTGTATCTGCACTGTCCGTACCCACTAGCCACATGTAGAGTTGAGCACTTGATATATGGATAGTGACTGGAGAACTGAATTTCAAATTCTGTTTAATTTTAATTAATTTACAATGTAAGTAGCCACATGTGGCTAGTGCAGTGGTTTTCAACTGGTGGTGATTTTCCTCCCAGGGGACATTTGGTGATGTCCAGAGTAATTTTTGGTTTTTAAAACTGGGGAGATACTACTGGCATCTACTGGATAGAAGGCAGGGATGCTGCGTTTAAACTTTGTGCAGTGCACAGAACAGCGTCTCCCTCCTCCAATCCAGAGAATTGTCTTGCCCAAGATGTCCTGAGGCTGAGAAACCCTGGGCTGGTGGCCCTTGTATTGGCCAATGTAGAAGAGAATATACAGTTTTTTTATAATCATTATTATGTTTATTTATAAACTAATTTTGACTAATACTAATAAAGAGATGAAAGGTCTAGTCCAGTTTGGGATAGTTAACAGTTTTTGTATTTGAAAGTTCGATAAGGTTAGAGCAATGAGGTGAAATTTATGAGTCTTCATAGGAGGCAAGAGCTCATTTATGCTCCCACTTAGATACTTGTATTGAATATTGTATGAAGTAGTGTCACCAGCATTTCTTAATGGCTGTGAAATGGGGGGTGTAAAACTGATTCAGAATGTTCTCAGTTACATACTGAAGTATTTATTATTAAATATGTTGTTTTGAAGTTGACAGTGGTTGAATCTAGGGAATGGTTACATGGAGTTCCTTATGTTGTGCTCTCCACTTCTGTTTGTGTTTATTTCCTTAATAAAAAGTAAAAAGAAAAAAATACTTAGACATAGGCATAACTAATAATCATAGAATATGGAATTTTATCACTGAAATAGTATTCGTTTTGCATGCATTTTATTTAATCTCTCACAATTGCCAAGTTGCATTAATATGTTCTGCTTAACAAAATAGTGTCACGTCACTAAAAAACGTCACTGCGTCTACAATGCTGACATTCTTTTACTCTTACAGATTGTCCTGGGTAACATAATGCCAGCTGAGCGTAAAAAGCCAGCAAGTATGGAAGAAAAAGAATCTTTACTAAACAGCAAGGAAAAAGACTGCAGTGAAAGGCGGCCAGTGAGCAGCAGGGAGAAACCAAAAGAGGAGATCAAGCTTACCGCCAAGAAGGAGGTTATTAAGGTCCCTGAAGATAAGAAGAAGAAACTGGAAGAAGATAAGAGAAAAAAAGAAGACAAGGAACGCAAGAAAAAAGAAGAAGAAAAGGTGAAGGCAGAGGAAGAATTAAAGAAAAAAGAGGAAGAAGAAAAAAAGAAACATGAAGAAGAGAGAAAGAAGCAAGAAGAGCAGGCAAAACGTCAGCAGGAAGAAGAGGCTGCCCAGTTGAAGTAAGAACGTTTATTCTGACTATTGATGTGCAGGAATGGGAAGATTGGAATGTTTTGGAAAAACAGTGATTATTTGAAATAAAACTTCCAGGGTGCAGTTTCTTGAGAGTTGGGAGTATCTTAATTTACTTGTTCTGTTAGTTTTACTGACGAGCGGCATGCTTACAGTGCTTTCATTCTTTAAATTAAATAATAGTGATCTTTAATAAGTGTTTTTTGAGGTGTGGGGCAATCTGGGCTGTTTTTGTTTTTTAAAAAAGCTTTTTTTCATGGTACCTTATGCCATCTTTCTAAGTTGAAAATCTTTAGTTTGTTTTTTTCTTTTTGGCCGTGCCATGCGGCTTGCAGGATCTTAGTTCCCTGACCAGGGATCCAGCCCGGCTCCTGGCAGTGACAGTGCCAAGGCCTAACCACTGGGTTGCCAGGGAATTCCCGAAAATTTTTAGTTCTAAATGACTGCTATTTGTTGAGTTCTTATTATATGCCAGGCACTACGATTGTATCAGTACATGTCTTCAGGGCAGTCTAATGAAGTAAGCTCTGTGATCCTCGTTTTACGGATTAATAAAATGAAGCTTCAAGAGGTTAAATGACTTGCCTAAGGTCACAGTAAGTAGTAGAACAGCTGGGATTTGAACCTATGCTGGGCTGACTTTAAAACTTTTGTCCTTAAGTACAATTCCATAATGCCTCCCATTCTTATCTTTATCTAAATCTATTTTTAACCATGTAAATCTGTGCAAGTGATATAATGAACTGGTGAAAAACGAGGTAGTCCTCATGGGAAGACTACCAGGATGAAGCAGAAATGACAGTTGTTGAATGGTGCATGAGCTCCTCCCTTCATATATATAATTTAAAAAGCTGTTTGCAAACATGAATTTTCATGAATCTCTAGAACAGCTCAGCTACCTACTTTCTTACCAAAGCTCTTTTGTACCTCTGTTTTTAATGAGGAACTGGAGCCTTGGGTCTGAAAAGCAGTAGTAGTGACCTGTTTTGGAATATTCAGAACCATGATTCTTGAGAGTTTCTTGCTTATTTTCTATTTTAGTTTTAAAAAAACAATTCACAAGGATATTTAATTTCACTGTAAGTTTTGTTCTCTCACCCCTCCTATACAAAGAGCTTAAAAAAACAACAGCAACCAAAACCCCAACTTCTTACTGGGAAAAATTCAAGGGTGCAAAAAGTAGAATGAAATGATCTACCACCCCTCCCCATCTACGCAGCATCAACAATTCACATTTTTTTCCTTTAGAGTATTTTAAAGCATCACATTATTTCACCTGTAAATTTATAAATATAAATAAATACCTTAAGTAAGTGTGTGTGTGTGTGTGTGTGTGTGTGTGTGTGTGTGTGTGTATGTATGTATATATATTAATTATATATCAAAGTGTTTCTAATAAAGATGGTAATGGAGTTCTTGAGTGCATACACGTAATGAGTTATGCTTTCTTAACGTGTACTCTCACTGCTAATCTTGCGTTTCTGTGTGGCTGGGAGGCTTCCAAGAGATACTCACATGTCCCTGTTCCCACTGGTAGATGCAACTCTCTGTTAACATATTGTGGCTGTTAGTGGAAAAATCATAGAATTATAGGGTAGCTCAGGGATGGTTATCTCAGAAAGATGAAAATCTATTTTATTAGAAATTTATATTTTAAAGCTACATATTTTGGTATCTCAGAAACCTCAAAGTCAGATTGTCTCCACTCTCCTACTCCTGCCCAAGTTATTTTACTGCTTCTACAGTTTAAACATGTCCCATCTTTTTAGTGGAAACATAGGTAGATTTGTTTTTAATTATTCTTTTCAGGATACACTGAGTCTGTTAACCTTTTATTAAAGTGCTTTTATCCTATAGTCCTGGTTCCTATACAAACTTTCTTAATTACACTTGAATTTTAAGACCTAAACCTAGCAAGTACTTTTATTAATAAAGGTTTGTTTAATGTTGAAGTATGGAGAAATGGTACGTAACATTTCAAAACATTTTAATGCATTCTTTTATAATGTTTATTCTTTAATTAAAATATTCTTTGTGGACATTTTTTGTTTTTCTGTTTTCCCAATGCTTTTAGTTGTTTTAGGTTATCTTTCTCAAACGTATTACTTTGTTTTTTCATATTAAGCATCATGTGTTTTATCCATTTATTTTTTTTTCAGCTTTATTGAGTTAGAGTTGACAAACAAAAGTGTTTTATCCATTTAGCTTGCCAGTTGGCAGAATGATTTTTAATCTAGTTAGTCAGAATCCTCCGCTCTGCCACTTTTGGTGTTATCAGTAGAATGGGTTCTCATTATCTTAAGTCATTAATCAGATGTCTTTAGTAGTGAAAGGGCCTCTTGCATCTTTTGTTCCTCTTGGATTCTGTTGCTTTTCTGATCACCTTTTCATTGGCTTTCACTCTTATAGGATTCATCAGTGATGCTTCAAAATATACAGGGTATCTTACTTACGTGTTTGTTTGTTTTTTTATATAGAGAGAAAGAGGAATCCCTTCAGCTTCATCAGGAGGCTTGGGAACGACATCAGTTAAGGAAGGAACTTCGCAGCAGAAACCAAAATGCTCCAGACAACCGACCAGAGGAAAATTTCTTTAGCCGACTAGACTCAAGTTTGAAGAAAAATACCGCTTTTGTCAAGAAACTAAAAACTATTACGGAACAACAGAGAGACTCCTTGTCCCATGATTTTAATGGCCTAAATTTAAGCAAGTACATTGCAGAGGCTGTAGCTTCTATTGTGGAAGCAAAGCTAAAAATATCTGATGTGAATTGTGCTGTGCACTTATGCTCTCTCTTTCACCAGCGTTACGCCGACTTTGCCCCATCACTTCTTCAGGTTTGGAAAAAACATTTTGAAGCAAGGAAAGAAGAGAAAACACCTAACATTACCAAGTTAAGAACTGATTTGCGTTTCATTGCAGAATTGACAATAGTTGGGATTTTCACTGACAAGGAAGGTCTTTCCGTAATCTATGAACAGCTAAAAAATATTATTAATGCTGATCGGGAATCCCATACCCATGTTTCTGTGGTGATTAGTTTTTGTCGACATTGTGGAGATGATATTGCTGGACTTGTACCAAGGAAAGTAAAGAGTGCTGCAGAGAAGTTTAATTTGAGTTTTCCTCCTAGTGAGATAATTAGTCCAGAGAAACAGCAACCTTTCCAGAATCTTTTAAAAGAATACTTTACGTCTTTGACCAAACACCTGAAAAGGGACCACAGGGAGCTACAGAATACTGAGAGACAAAACAGGTGATTTTCAAATGTTTCTCAGAAATGAGAATTTATTTTGGAGCTCATACTTAAAAAATTTTAAAGTCTTCATGCCACTGAAAGAACTTTTGGAAAAGGGCTCATTGCAGGTGATTTCTTAACATTCCAGGAAAATTTCACAGTGTAACAATCTAAGTACTCATGTTTAAATGTGAGTCTTCGATAGATTCTTGTTTCTGATTTTGAAAGAAATCCGGCAAGTATGTGGTGATTTTTACTTTGTGGATCTGTTTTCTTCCTGTGATTTAAAAAACTCCGTAATGTTGAGGGATAAGTTTTCTTTTTCTGTCACTTTAACTTATCTGCTATTTTTCTGTGTGTTTCGCTGTTCCCTCTCTATAACAGGTTTGCTTTCATTGTTTTGTATTTTAAGTTTATTGATGTCACTGTTGATACTCGCTTTTTAAGAAAACAAGTCATTCATTATCAGTGATACTTTAGATTAGAAATTTGGAAAATAGTGTACCAAAGTAGCTGTGAAAAAATTCTTCAAGTGCAACTATGCATTTATGGGAGTCTTTCTCCTGGGGACATCCATTCAAAATTCTAAAGGAATGTGTGTGCCTGATTTAGGCCACCTTTGACAGTTACAAGATACTGTAGACTACTGTGTAGCATCTGTACCTAGAAGGCATCAACAAGCTAGAAGTAGGTGCAGTTGGTGGGTATTAGGTCAACTTTATGGAGGGTTGGATTTGGAGGAGGGCTGAAGGGGTACAGAAAGGAGGCAACAGCAGTAGCCTTTGGTTGGATACTCTATAACTATTTAAAGTGCGTGTCGCGGGGAGAACACTTATTCCTATAAGCCTGTAGTTGGAGAGGACTGACTGGTTTAAGTAGTTACCACTAGAAGGTGATTGACTCAACCAGAAAAGACTGCAATAGTGTATGCCGGTAGTTCAGTTAGGTCAGGGGTAAGATAGGTGCAGAGACTATATGGAAAAATCCTTGGTGGCTGAAGATCACTAAGAGGTGAGAATTTAAGATGGCAGCGGTGCTCCTTAATGTTTCTTAAAAAAAAGCATCCTCGTTTTTTTGCTTTTGAATAGCAAGGGCAGGTTTTTTAAAATAATTAATTAATTAATTAATTTATGGCTGTGTTGGGTCTTCGTTGCTGCGCACGGGCTTTCTCTAATTGCGGTGAGCAGGGGCTACTCTTTGTTGCGGTGCACGGGCTTCTCATTGTGGTGACTTCTCTTTTTTTTTTTTTTTTTTTTTTGCGGTTCTTGGGCCTCTCACTGTTGTGGCCTCCCCCGTTGCGGAGCACAGGCTCCGGATGCGCAGGCTCAGCGGCCATGGCTCACGGGCCCAGCCGCTCCGCGGCATGTGGGATCTTCCCGGACGGGGGCACGAATCCGTGTCCCTTGCATCGGCAGGCGGACTCTCAACCACTGCGCCACCAGGGAAGCCCCGTTTCTTTTTTAAAATTTATTTATTTTATTTTTGGCTGCGGCTTTTTCTAGTTGCGGCGAGTGGGGGCTACTCTTAGTTGCAGTGCGCGGTCTTCTCATTGCCATGGCTTCTCTTGTTGTGGAGCACAGGCTTTAGGCACGTGGGCTTCAGTAGTTGTGGCACATGGGCTCAGTAGTTGTGGCACGCGGGCTCTAGAGTGCAGGTTCAGTAGTTGTGGAGCGTGGGCTTAGTTGCACCGCGGCATATGGGATCTTCTTGGACCCGGGATCGAACCTTTGTCCCCTGCATTGGCAGGCGGATTTGAACCACAGCGCCACCAGGGAAGCCCCAAAGTTTTTTGTTTTTTTTTCTTTTTTTCCCCAAGTTTTCTACTCTTTTTCCATTTCTCGTGTGTCCTACCTAATACATCACAGCTGATTTTGAAAGTATGTTTTGATTACTTTTTATTGGCTACTTTAAGGGTTTTGTGTGTGTGTTTTTGATTGGCCTCACAGAAGCTTATAGGGTAGAGAGTCTGTAATGATTTAATCTGGTCATCCTTCCAATGCAAAATGGAATCCATTTTATAGATTATCTGACATAAATTATCCTTCTGAAAACTTCTCGAGCTCAGTGCTCTGAGCCATTCCACTGTTGGACATACCTATTTGCTAGGAATTCAAGCTGATGTTTAACGCCCCATGTAATGGTTCCCTTTGATTTACTTCTTTTTTCTGATACAGATGGAATAAAGCTACTCCAAGTGGGGGTCCATGAACTGTTTACCTGTTCACAATGAATTAAGCTGAGAAACTGAGACTAACCATTTAGACATTTTGATAGCAATTCTCCATTGCCATGATATTGTCACTGTGTTTTATAGCTGTGCTGTGATTGGAAAGAAAATTATTCCTTTATGGCAGATAGTTTGAGAAGCACTGGCATGTGACATGTCTCTTCTTTTACACCAGGATGTCTCAAATATTTGCAGACTGCCAAGATGTTTCCCTTTCATCTTCTCCAGGCTAAATACCTCTGGTTCCCTTAGTATGCTACATGATTTCCAGACACTTCACTATCCTTAGGACGTTTGTTTTGGATGCCTTCTTATCTGCTTGTGACCTACAATTCCATTAGTTTTTATAGCTGCCTTGTCAGTCTTGACTTTTTGTTACACCTAAAGACTAATTTCTCAGAGGAACTGCTGCCCAGCCAGTTCTTCACCTCGAACTAGTGAAATAATTTTTTTATACCTAATACAGACTTACCTCTTTGAAACTTTATTTAGATACTTTTGGCATATTATGTTAGCCTAATGATAATCGATGATGATGATGTGTGTGTGTGTGTGTTTGCAGCACTGCGCAGCTTGTGGGATCTTAGTTCCCCAACAAGGAATTGAACCCAGGCCACGGCAGTGAAAGCACTGAGTTCTAACCACTGGATCTCCAGGGAAGTCCCAATGATGTGTATATTATTAATTGTACTTATGCATTGGTCACATTTAGATTAGATAAGGAGACCTTTTTGTTTTTTTTTTTTGCGGTACGCGGGCCTCTCACCGTCGTGGTCCCTCCCGTTGCGGAGCACAGGCTCCGGACGCGCAGGCTCAGCGGCCATGGCTCACGGGCCCAGCCGCTCTGTGGCATGTGGGATCTTCCCGGACCGGGGCACGAACCCGTGTCCCCTGCATCGGCAGGCGGACTCCCAACCACTGCGCCACCAGGGAAGCCGAGACCTTTTTTTTTTTTTTATTAAAGTCACGCAAGAAAACTTTGAACAGGATCTTGTGTTGAGAGCACAGCTTTATGGCCTTTTCCTAGAAACTTACTCATTTTAATACAGAACTATTAACTATGGTTGGTTATTAGAGGAGGTTATTTACTAAGTGTAAATTGACCTTAGCATGGTACCAGTTATTTTATCACAGGGACTGTCCAATTAGATGCAGTAATTTGGGGGAATGTGAGAATCTTAATCACAATGTAGAAAATAATTGGCATATAGCTTAATAAGTCACTCATGCCTTAGGATAGCTTCAACTTGAGCAGCCTCTGTAGTGAGGATTTAAATGCCTGACTGAGCAAAGAAGACATGAGGAATTGGTTAGTGCAGAGTCCCTACTTGGCCTAATGTTAGTCTCCTTACTTCTAAGAGGGTACGTTACAGTTAAAATGACCAGTTTCCAAAAGCTTCTCGCTCCCAATCATTGTCCAGTAGGTGTTTTGAAGTTTTTCTGTATCATAGGAATAAATCATAGGCAATCGTTTTTTCCCAGTAAGGTTTCTCTTAGGCATGATAATGCTAGAAATCTAAGTGCCAAGCTAGTGAGTATTTAATGCTCGTACATAGTTGAAATACTTTAAGCCTTTATTCAATAATTCATAATGATGGTTTTAAAAAAGTGACTATATTTTCAGTCTATGGATTATAAATGCTCTTGGTCATTTTAATTAACTTGGGAGATGGCACTGTGCTTAGGGGTTGTGAAGTGTTAGTCTGTACTCATTAAAGTCTTTACTTAAAAATTGATTTAACCAATTAAAAAAAATGGAGTAATAAAATCTCTGGTGTTTTCTTAAAAACACTGTAATGAATGAATGAAGACGGTGACTGAATAAGACCTATCGAATCTCAGCTGTTATCTCGGCTGATAGATTTTAGATAGCTACTTCTGTTTCTAGCCCCCTGAGGGATTTACAGTTGTCAGCTAGCAATACAATTGACCCTAGCGTTGGGTGAATTCTAATAAATTTGAATTTATAAGCTTTTCATACTTTAAGTACAAATCTTATTTTTAAAATGCATTTGGTTAAGTGATTGATCTGGGGAATTAATATTTACACATTTAAAAGATCATTTAGTAATATTTGCCAATTTAGAATTAATAGCTTTACTTCTTGCTAAGTTTTTTTTTTTATGTTCAGTGCTCTTTATACTTGAAATGCTTTGTACTTTGAGATATTATTCTCATTAAGGTAACATAATCTAGTATTTTTTTGGCATTTAATAAAAATCGGGTAAATAAATGATTTAATTTTATTAGATGTAACTTGATGTTAATTGTGTAACAGTTCATTTCTAGCAGTATAGTGAAATCATGAATTCAGATATTAAGTCAGAATTCTTGCTTGAATAATTCTCAAGTGTCTTAATTTCTTTTTTTTTCCTTATTAATTGGTGGGAGTGGGGGTATGTTTCTCTTTTCAGTACTGGTGAATTATGACCTTCATGATTGCATGCTCAGTCCAACAGCAGTAAATGATTTAAAGTTTAGTAAGGAAGAAAAATGTAGGTAGAATGTAGGCTTTTCCCGTGTTAATAAAACCAGGGAGGTTTCTTTTTTTTTTTTTGCATTTTATTTTACTTTTTTATACAGCAGGTTCTTATTAGTTATCCATTTTATACATATTAATGTATATATGTCAATCCCAGTCTCCCAATTTATCACCTGCCCTCGCCAGAGGTTTCTTTTATTATTGCAAATTCATGAGGCATTACTTTAACAGTGTTGAAATCTGAAAACACATCAACCTGAATTTAAATAGTGTTGCTTTTACCTTTCACATTCTTTCCAGATAAGTTGTACCTTGCCTTTACAGGGAGATTGTTTAATAAATTGTGTAGTAATGTTTAAGCACTACTAAAATGTTATATCACTGTGCTTTAGACTTACAGAGGCTTTAACAATTTTATAAATGCTTCAAAATTATTACCTCCTTCCAGATAATTTCTAATTCTGAGTCAAAGACTTTGACATAGTTGGTTAATAAATCTTTGGGTACAGTTATGCTTAACTATTGCTCTAGTCTCTTTTCATATAAGATTGTACAACATCTGTAACCAAATTCTAAAATGAAACCACAAGAAAATTTAAGTTCTCATGAGAATTTGATAGAGCGCTAAAGGAGATGAAAAGTGAAACCTAGTAGTTTTTCATGGGTCTGCTTCATGGTTATTTTTTCAAGATTTGGCCATGTGTTCTATGTTGTTTTGCATGACTGCATAAGAACAAAGCTAAAATGGATTTTCTGTGGTCTTTTCAAGATTTTTTTCTTTTTTAACTTGGCTAATAGAAGATCAAGATAATACTTGGCCTTGAAGTTCTTGCTTTTTCTGCAGTGAGCTCTGGCATTTTTTTTTTTTTCATGAAAATACTGTTTTACATTGATATAGTGCATCAGATGTATGATTTCAATTGATCCTCACAGTACCCTTGAAAGAAATACCTGTATTTTGAAGTTGATAGATCCGATTTAGGGATTAAAGAGCTTGCCCAATGTGACTTGGATAGCAAATGATAGAATCAGGTTCTTCCCTACCTTTTCACTCTGTATTTTTCACATCTTCCATAGTACTCATTTTCATCTGCATTTAGTACTTATTTTTTTATTATTATTTTTAATGTTATATATTTTTAAAATTAATTATTTATTTTTGTCTGCATTTGGGTCTTTGTTGCTGTGCGTGGACTTTCTCTAGTCGTGGCGAGCAGGGGCTACTCTTTTTTGTTTTTTTTGTTTTTCTGTTTTTGGCTGTGTTGGGTCTTTGTTGCTGTGCGCGGGCTTTCTTTAGTTGCGGTGAGCGGGGGCTACTCTTGGTTGTGGTGCGCGGGCCTCTCATTATGGTGGCTTCTCTTGTTGCGGAGCACAAGCTCTAGGTGTGCAGGCTTCAGTAGTTGTGGCCCGTGGCCCAGTAGTTGTGGCTTGTGGGCTCTAGAGCTCAGTCTCAGTAGTTGTGGCGCATGGACTTAGTTGCTCTGTGGCATGTGGAATCTTCCCAGACCAGGGCTTGAACCTGTGTCCCTTGCATTGGCAGGCAGATTCTTAACCACTGCGCCACCAGGGAAGTCCTAAGGTGTCTAGTAAACTCATTAGCTACTCAGGACTTAACAAAGTCAAATCCAAACAAAAGAAGGACCCAAAAGAGAATATAAAACAAGAACCTCAATGTGGGAAGGCTTGCCTTTGATATGCATTTGAGAGACATCCTAATTCAAAATAAGGTACCAAGTGGATAATTTAAATTTTATTTGAGAGGCAGTATAATCCAGTAGTTATGAGAATGGACTTTGGAGCCAGACTGCTTGGGTTCAAGTTTTAGATGTCATTTACTCATTCTGTAACTTTGGGCAAGTTACCTCACATCTCTGTGCTTTGGTTTTCTCTTCTGTAAAATGGGATAACAATAGTACTCTACCTCTGAGGTACATGTGAGCAATGCAGTGAACTCATATGTGTAAAAGCATTTAAAAACAGTATCTGGCACATTGTAAGTATTCAATAAATGTTAGTTCACCATTAATAGTATATTGCCTGCTCAATCCTTCAGAAAGGTTTTTGAATGAGAATTTCTCTTTGTGCCTTTTTATGATTTTGAAAATTTGTATGTTAAACTTCTTAAACTTTCATGGGTTATTTTAAAAATTCATTTTTAAAAACAATACAAAACAACAGAATAAACACTGTACAAAATAAAAGAAATAGCAAGAAAGTCAGGCAGTAACAATAAAAATGAAAAAAATGGAAAAAAAGAAAACCGAATGTCTCAATACTAGAATTTTTTGAGGCATCTGTGGCTTTTCTTATTTATGAGATATAATGCTAGATTCCAGAATGGACTATTTGAAATTTTCTGTCAGTTTTACAATATTAAGTTAAATTAATATTAAATATAATATAAAAAACACTCCAGAAATCAAGGATTGATATACCTTAGGGGGTCCTCCCAGATAGTGATATCTCATATTTTGGGTGAAGGAGGTCTACTTTCTTATTTTTTTTATTACAGTGAATAAGACTTGGAATTAGTTTTGTTTTCATTGCTTACTTTTCATATCTTTATGGTACTATTTCCTCCCTATTGTTCCGTGATACCAGGAGAGAGAATGAACTTGTTTATAATATATTTAACAGTGATACTTAGTTATCTCCAGTTATGACAGGGATTGGCAAACTATGGCCTGCAGGCCAGATTAGGCCCACCACTCGTTTTTGTACAGCCGGTCAGCTAAGAATGGTCTTTACTTTTTTACATGGTTCAAAAAAATCAAAAGAAGAACATTTTGTGAAATAGTAAAACTATGTGATGTTCAGACTTCAGTGTCCATTAATAAAGTTTTATTGGAACATAGTCACACTCGTTTGTTTACATATTGTCTGTGGCTGCTTTTGTGCTGTATCAGCAGAGTTGAGTAGTCGCAACAAAGACCATATGGTCTGCAAAGCTTAAAATAATTATTATCTGGCGCTTTGCAGTAAAAGTTTGCTGACCTCTGGTTTATGACAGTCTCAGAATAATGGCTTCAAAGCAGCTTTGTGTAATAGATGTGTTTCTGAAGAGATTGTAATTAAAGTGATATGTTATGAATCATATCTTTAGCTTGATTTTGCTTAGTGATATACTCCCATGGAATTTACATAAGAAATTTTGGTGAGATTTATACTGATGTACAGAAAAGGTACTCTGGTCAAAGGTGCTGTGTATATTTAGTTCCCTCATACAGGTCTAAAATTTAATCAGACTGAAAAACTTCCATATGGACTTCATAAACTTATAAAAACTGACTTATGTAGTACATTAACTAGAAACTGTTTCATTTAAATTTCATTAGAACCTCTAAATGACTAGGGATTTTGAATTTTCAGGTACCTGCGATGAGTTCTTTCTTGTTTGAAGTCTGTAGTCTTATTACATGCTATAGGATTTGTCAGATGTTTAGGAAATGTATATTAAATAAATGGTCAAGGAAAAAATACATATGACTATATAAGTTTTGTGTATAACAGAACTCTTCTAATGCCATTTCATTGGTATCCTGTACTGCTTTCTGAGTGCGTAGTATAAGATTCGATTAGAAAACCAGTCAACCAAAATCTAACCACCCTCCCCACTATTCTCATTAGACAATAACCTAAACACGTATTAATTACATAGTTAGGTAAATTAGTACTGTTAAAAGTTTAATTGTGGAATTGAGGTTTTGGGAGGACGAGGAATATCTTTGAAGCTTCAAAGTTTTAACTGGTTCCAGGAGAAATGGAAAGGAACTGAATGCATACAAAGGGACCCCTCATAGAATTCAGTCATTTTTAATTTACCCATGCAAAGTCCCAGGCAAAACTTTGAAAGTGAAGTTGATACTGGAAAAAAGAATTCATTTTCTGTTCTGATAAAATAGTCACCACCTTGCTACAGCTTGTATGTCATAAATCCTTAGTGAATATTGTATAACCTAAGCTGGGTGTATGTTCTTCAGATGACCAGAATGTCAGCTTGTTAGAGAAATAAAGTTCCAGGTTCATGGTATTTTGAGATATTTTCCAATTTCGTTTCAAGCTGAAATAATTTTGCATCTTAGTTGTCATTAGAGGTTTTGAAATCCCTTGGAACTATTATCCCTTTTAACATAATTTGTTTCTGAATAAACTCAAGTTTTTATTAATTAACATTTTTCCTAATAATTGTAGAACATTTTAGAGTAGCCTGCCTTTGAGTATTATTTATTCAAATTATTTAATTTTAATGGCTTTTTTAACTTCAAAAATGACATGACTTCTAATTAAAAGTTCTAACAAGCTCATTTAAAGTATTGTCAGTCATTTCTTTCATGGCTTGAATATTTTTAAATGCCTGGGTTTTTGCTTTAAAAAAATTCATTCATAAAACTTACTGAAAGAAACTTTGTTTTTGCCTGTAAAGTTAGTCTGAAATATATGTTTGAAGAGAGAAAGAAACTTCCTTAATGACAGTGTTGTTAGAGGAATACTTTTTAGCCTGGATTATTATGGTTAAACTATCTTGGCATTTTACTTATCTATTTGTAGAACGATATTGTCTGATGTGTATTTAAATCACAAGAAAATGAGTGAAAAATTCTCACTTTCGATCCTAATAGGCCAGATTTGGGGAAAGAAAGAATTAGATTTAATGAATAATAATTGATCTTTGTATTGATCTATCTTGTGCTTGTAAATGGGAACTACTATTCCTAAAAATAGAAAATGTTGATACTTGGAATATGGTAGCATTTAAACAAAAGTTTCTGTGGATAAGAATGGGATAAGATGGGAAACTTTGGAAATTGTTTCAAATAAGCAGGGATAAATAAGTGTAGGGATGGATTTTCTACTTCATTTTCTATAACTTTAAGGAGATAACACACACAGAACTCTCTCATTTTCTTCACTGTTCATAAGGAAACTCAAAACAAGGAATAAAAAATACTTTTAAATATTACTTTTGAAAATGACTTAATTTACAATTTATAATTGATTTTTGAAATCCATATTGTATTTGTATTAAGGTTTATAAATTTCAGATGTTACACTACTACATAAATATTTAGTTGTAGAAAAATTGGGTCCAGCTATAGACATTTCACCCATCGAAACAACTACAGTAAAATTTTTACTTTATACAATTTGAAAATTTTCGTTAGTTTTACATTTCTAATTATGGGTGGCTTATTAGTGAACTGTTTGCAGAATGTAGGAGTACTTGTGTCCTCTGCTCCTCAGGGCGGCCTGGCCTTGATTAAGTGGGTTTGCTCAGTTAATATTTGTTAAATGGATAAATAACGAGTGCTTGCACAGTAGCTTAAGAATTGACTACAAGGAAGATGTAGGCTTTTTCAAGATAAAGATACTGATTCTTTCTATAACATGCTGTTTTTGAAAACCAACTTGTATGTCTGATGGGAATATGGCTGTAACAAAATACTAAAAATTAGTGGTATACTGTTGAATTTTATACTTCTGCAAGCATAATTGTTAATCACACTTCATGTTTTCTGAAGAACCAATGTGAAGATTTAATTGTTTAAAAAACTTTAATTGTTTAGGTGAATTTGCTGTACAAGTTTTAATTTCAGATACGTCATGAAAGTTAAGTTTTAAAAATAAGTTGTTAAAGAAGATTGTGTTAATAGGCTTGTGTGATAAAGTCAAATTTTATGGAACATTCCCAATGTAATAATACATGATCCCATCTATTTTGATAAGATTATCAGATTATTTCATCATTTGTTTATAGGCGTATTCTACATTCTAAAGGGGAGCTGAGCGAAGATAGACATAAACAGTATGAGGAATTTGCTATGTCTTATCAGAAGCTGCTGGCAAATTCTCAATCCTTAGCAGACCTTTTGGATGAAAATATGCCAGATCTTCCTCAAGACAAACCAACACCAGAAGGTAAGATATCCTTAAAAACAAACATTGTGATTTTTTTTAGTAGACAATAATCACTTATATCTTTAGTCTTCTCAGATGTGTAATATTTAAAATGGATGTTTTGAAAAGTCTTTAAAATTTTTTAAATGAAGAAGTAGTATTAAGACCTAATAAGAACATTGAAAATCCACTTGAAATGCTTCTCTGAATGGAAAAGGCTTTGCACTTAGAGAATAATAATTAATTCATATGGTACAATAAATTTCTTCAGGTTCTTTTCTTTTTTGCGGTATGCGGGCCTCTCACTGTTGTGGCCTCTCCCGTTGTGGGGCACAGGCTCTGGACACGCAGGCTCAGCGGCCACGGCTCACTGGCCTAGCCGCTCCGCAGCATGTGGGATCTTCCCGGACCGGGGCGTGGACCCGTGTCCCCTGCATTGGCAGGCGGACTCTCAACCACTGCACCACCAGGGAAGCCCTCTTTTCTTTTTTAATAATAAATTTACTTATTTAATTTTTGGCTGTGTTGGGTCTTCGTTGCTGTGCATGGGCTTTCTCTAGTTGCAGTGAGCAGAGGCTACTCTTCATTGTGGTGCGTAGGCTTCTCATCGCGTTGGCTTCTCTTGTTGTGGAGCACGGGCTCTAGGTGCGCAGCCTTCAGTAGTTGCAGCGCATGCGCTAAGTAGTTGTGGCTCACAGACCCTAGAGCACAGGCTCAGTAGTTGTGGTGCACGAGCTTAGTTGCTCCGTGGCATGTGGGATCTTCCCGGACTAGGTCTCGAACCTGAGTCCCCTGCATTGGCAGGGGGATTCTTAACCACTGCCCCACCAGGGAAGTCCCTTCAGGTTCTTTTGTAATAGATATCCTTAGATTGTGTCTAACAGGGGCCTGTCTTAAACCATACTTGGAAAGATTTACTTTATTTCTTGGATAGGTAATAAAGTGAATTGGACATTTGCGATACTCATATTTCTGTGCTTATTTTTATTTGTAATTTAGTTTTTTTTTTTTTTTAAGGCTGAGATTCTACTTTATTTTACTTATTTTTAACATCTTTATTTGAGTATAATTGCTTTACAATGGTGTGTTAGTTTCTGCTTTATAACAAAGTGAATCAGTTATACATATGTTCCCATATCTCTTCCCTCTTGTGTCTCCGTCCCTCCCCCCCTCCCCCTCCCCCCCCTCTAGGTGGTCACAAAGCACCGCGCTGATCTCCCTGTGCTATGCAGCTGCTTCCCACTAGCTATCTATTTTACGTTTGGTAGTGTATATATGTCCATGCCACTCTCTCACTTTGTCACAGCTTACCCTTCCCCCTCCCCATATCTTCAAGTCCATTCTCTAGTAGGTCTGTGTCTTTATTCCCATCTTACCCCTAGGTTCTTCATGACATTTTTTTTTTCCTTAGATTCCATATATATGTGTTAGTATACGGTATTTGTCTTTCTCTTTCTGACTTACTTCACTCTGTATGACAGACTCTAGGTCCATCCACCTCACTACGAATAGCTCAATTTCGTTTCTTTTTATGGCTGAGTAATATTCTATTGTATATATGTGCAACATCTTCTTTATCCATTCATCCGATGATGCACACTTAGGTGGCTTCCATCTCCTGGCTATTGTAAATAGAGCTGCAATGAACATTTTGGTACATGACTCTTTTTGAATTATGGTTTTCTCAGGGTATATGCCCAGTAGTGGGATGGCTGGGTCATATGGTAGTTCTATTTGTAGTTTTCTAAGGAACCTCCATACTGTTCTCCATAGTGGCTGTACCAATTCACATTCCCACCAGCAGTGCAAGAGTGTTCCCTTTTCTCCACACCCTCTCCAGCATTTATTGTTTCTAGATTTTTTGATGATGGCCATTCTGACTGGTGTGAGATGATAATCTCATTGTAGTTTTGATTTGCATTTCTCTAATGATTAATGATGTTGAGCATTCTTTCATGTGTTTGTTGGCACTCTGTATATCTTCTTTGGAGAAATGTCTATTTAGGTCTTCTGCCCATTTTTGGATTGGGTTGTTTGTTTTTTTGTTATTGAGCTGCATGAGCTGCTTGTAAATTTTGGAGATTAATCCTTTGTCAGTTGCTTCATTTGCAAATATTGTCTCCCATTCTGAGGGTTGTCTTATGGTCTTGTTTATGGTTTCCTTTGCTGTGCAAAAGCTTTGAAATTTCATTAGGTCCCATTTGTTTATTTTTGTTTTTAATTTCCATTTCTCTAGGAGGTGGGTCAAAAAGGATCTTGCTGTGATTTATGTCATAGAGTGTTCTGCCTATGTTTTCCTCTAAGAGTTTTATAGTTTCTGGCCTTACATTTAGGTCTTTGATCCATTTTGAGCTTATTTTTGTGTATGGTGTTAGGGAGTGATCTAATCTCTTATAAGTGATCTTAATCACTTATTGAAGAGGCTGTCCTTTCTCCACTGTACATTCCTGCCTCCTTTATCAAAGATAAGGTGACCATATGTGTGTGGGTTTATCTCTGGCCTTTCTGTCATGTTCCATTGATCTATATTTCTGTTTATGTGCCAGTACCATACTGTCTTGATTACTGTAGCTTTGTAGTATAGTCTGAAGTCAGGGAGCCTGATTCCTCCAGCTCCGTTTTTCATTCTCAAGATTGCTTTGGCTATTCGGGGTCTTTTGTGTTTCCATACAAATTGTGAAACTTTTTGTTCTAGTTCTGTGAAAAATGCGAGTGGTAGTTTGATAGGGATTGCATTGAATCTGTAGATTGCTTTGGGTAGTAGAGTCATTTTCACAATGTTGATTCTTCCAATCCAAGAACATGGTATATCTCTCCATCTATTTGTATCGCCTTTAATTTCTTTCATCAGTGTCTTATAATTTTCTGCATACAGGTCTTTTGTCTCCTTAGGTAGGTTTATTGCTAGATATTTTATTCTTTTTGTTGCAATGGTAAATGGGAGTGTTTTCTTAATTTCACTTTCAGATTTTTCATCATTAGTGTATAGGAATGCCAGAGATTTCTGTGCATTAATTTTGTATCCTGCTACTTTACCAAATTCATTGATTAGCTCTAGTAGTTTTCTGGTAGCATCTTTAGGATTCTCTATGTATACTATCGTGTCATCTGCAAACAGTGACAGCTTTACTTCTTCTTTTCCGATTTGGATTCCTTTTTTTTCCTTTTCTTCTCTGATTGCTGTGGCTAAAACTTCCAAAACTATGTTGAATAAGAGTGGCTTCCCTGGTGGCGCAGTGGTTGAGAGTCCGCCTGCCGATGCAGGGGACACAGTTTCGTGTCCCGGTCTGGGAAGATCCCACGTGGCGATGAGCAGCTGGGCCCGTGAGCCATGGCTGCTGAGCCTGCGCGTTTGGAGCCTGTGCTCTGCAATGGGAGAGGCCGCAACAGTGAGAGGCCTGCGTACCGCAAAAAAAAAAAAAAAAAAAAAAGAAGAGTGCTGGGAGTGGGCAACCTTGTCTTGTTCCTGATCTTAGTGGAAGTGGTTTCAGTTTTTCACCATTGAGGATGATGTTGGCTGTGGGTTTGTCATATATGGCCTTTATTATGTTGAGGAAAGTTCCCTCTATGCCTACTTTCTGCAGAGTTTTTATCATAAATCGGTGCTGAATTTTGTCGAAAGCTTTCTCTGCATCTATTGAGATGATCATATGGTTTTTCTCCTTCACTTTGTTAATATGGTTTATCACGTTGATTGATTTGCGTATATTGAAGAATCCTTGCGTTCCTGGAATAAACCCCACTTGATCATGGTGTATGATCCTTTTAATGTGCTGTTGGATTCTCTTTGCTAGTATTTTGTTGAGCATTTTTGCATCTATGTTCATCAGTGATATTGGCCTGTAGTTTTCTTTCTTTGTGACATCTTTGTCTGGTTTTGGTATCAGGGTGATGGTGGCCTCGTAGAATGAGTTTGGGAGTGTTCCTCCCTCTGCTATATTTTGGAAGAGTTTGAGAAGGATAGGTGTTAGCTCTTCTCTAAATGTTTGATAGAATTCGCCTGTGAAGCCATCTGGTCCTGGGCTTTTGTTTGTTGGAAGATTTTTAATCACAGTTTCAATTTCAGTGCTTGTGATTGGTCTGTTCATATTTTCTGTTTCTTCCTGATTCAGTCTTGGCAGGTTGTGCTTTTCTAAGAATTTGTCCATTTCTTCCAGATTGTCCATTTTGTTGGCATAGAGTTGCTTGTAGTAATCTCTCATGATCTTTTGTATTTCTGCAGTGTCAGTTGTTACTTCTCCTTTTTCATTTCTAATTCTATTGATTTGAGTCTTCTCCCTTTTTTTCTTGATGAGTCTGGCTAATGGTTTATCAATTTTGTTTATCTTCTCAAAGAACCAGCTTTTAGTTTTATTGATCTTTGCTATCGTTTCCTTCATTTATTTTTCATTTATTTCTGATCTGATCTTTATGATTTCTTTCCTTCTGCTAACTGTGGGGTTTTTTGGTTCTTCTTTCTCTAATTGCTTTAGGTGCAAGGTTAGGTTGTTTATTTGAGATGTTTCCTGTTTCTTAAGGTAGGATTGTATTGCTATAAACTTCCCTCTTTGAATTCTTTTGCTGCATCCCATAGGTTTTGGGTCGTTGTGTCTCAATTGTCATTTGTTTCTAGGTATTTTTTGATTTCCTCTTTGATTTCTTCAGTGATCACTTCGTTATTAAGTAGTGCATTGTTTAGCCTCCATGTGTTTGTATTTTTTACAGATCTTTTCCTGTAATTGATATCTAGTCTCATAGTGTTGTGGTCGGAAAAGATACTTGATACAATTTCAATTTTCTTAAATTTTCCAAGGCTTGATTTGTGACCCAAGGTATGATCTATCCTGGAGAATGTTCCATGAGCACTTGAGAAAAATGTGTATTCTGTTGTTTTTGGATGGAATGTCCTGTAAATATCAATTAAGTGCATCTTGTCTAATGTATCATTTAAAGCTTGTGTTTCCTTATTTATTTTCATTTTGGATGATCTGTCCATTGGTGAAAGTGGGGTGTTAATGTCCCCTACTATGATTGTGTTACTGTCGATTTCCCCTGTTACGGCTATTAGTGTTTGCCTTATGTATTGAGGTGCTTCTATGTTGGTTGCGTAAATATTTACAATTGTTATATCTTCTTCTTGGATTGATCCCTTAATCATTATGTAGTGTCCTTCTTTGTCTCTTGTAATAGTCTTTATTTTAAAGTCTATTTTGTCTAATATGAGAATTGCTACTCCAGCTTTCTTTTGATTTCCATTTGCATGGAATATCTTTTTCCGTCCCCTCACTTTCAGTCTGTATGTGTCCCTAGGTCTGAAGTGGGTCTCTTGTAGATAGCATATATATGGGTCTTGTTTTTGTATCCGTTCACCCAGTGTATGTCTTTTGGTGGGAGCATTTAATCCATTTACATTTAAGATAATTATCGATATGTATGTTCCTGTTCCCATTTTCTTAATTGTTTTGGGTTTGTTATTGTAGGTCTTTTCCTTCTTTTGTGTTTCTTGCCTAGAGAAGTTCCTTTAACATTTGTTGTAAAGCTGGTTTGGTGGTGCTGAACTCTCTCAGCTTTTGCTTGTCTGTAAAGGTTTTAATTTCTCCATCAAATCTGAATGAGATCCTTGCTGGGTAGAGTAATCTTGGTTGTAGGTTTTTCTCCTCATCACTTTAAATATGTCTTGCCAGTCCCTTCTGGCTTGCAGAATTTCTGCTGAAAGATCAGCTGTTAACCTTATGGGGATTCCCTTGTGTGGTATTTTTCCCTTGCTGCTTATAATATGTTTTCTTTGTATTTAATTTTTGAGTGACTAATATGTGTCTTGGTGTGTTTCTCCTTGGATTTATCTTGTATGGGACTCTCTGTGCTTCCTGGACTTGATTAACTATTTCCTTTCCCATATTAGGGAAGTTTTCAACTATAATCTCTTCAAATATTTTCTCAGTCCCTTTTTTTTTCTCTTCTTCTTCTGGGACACCTATAATTCAAATATTGGTGCGTTTAATGTTGTCCCAGATGTCTCTGAGACTGTCCTCAGTTCTTTTCATTCTTTTTTCTTTATTCTGCTCTGCAGTAGTTATTTCCACTATTTTATCTTCCAGGTCACTTATCCGTTCTTCTGCCTCAGTTATTCTGCTATTGATCCCTTTTAGAATATTTTTAATTTTATTTATTGTAGTGCTTATCGTTGCTTGTTTCCTCTTTAGTACTTCTAGGTCCTTGTTAAATGTTTCTTGCATTTTCTCTATTCTATTTCCAAGAGTTTGGATCATCTTTACTATCATTATTCTGAATTCTTTTTCAGGTAGACTGCCTATTTCCTCTTCATTTGTTAGGTCTGGTGGGTTTTTATCTTGCTCCTTCATCTGCTGTGTGTTTTTCTGTCTTCTCATTTTGCTTATCTTACTGTGTTTGGGGTCTCCTTTTTGCAGGCTGCAGGTTCATAGTTCCCGTTGTTTTTGGTGTCTGACCCCAGTCGCTAAGGTTGGTTCAGTGGGTTGTGTAAGCTTCCTGGTGGAGGGGACTAGTGCCTGTGTTCTGGTGGATGAGGCTGGATCTTGTCTTTCTGTTGGGCAGGTCTACGTCTGGTGGTGTGTTTTGGGGTGTCTGTGGCCTTATGATTTTAGGCAGCCTCTCTGCTAGTGGGTGGGGTTGTGTTCCTGTCTTGCTAGTTGTTTGGCATAGGGTGTCCAGCACTGTAGCTTCCTGGTCGTTGAGTGAAGCTGGGTGTTGGTGTTGAGATGGAGATCTCTGGGAGATTTTCACCGTTTGATATTACGTGGCGCTGAGAGGTCTCTTGTGGACCAGTGTCCTGAAGTTGGCTCTCCCACGTCAGAGGCACAGCACTGACTCCTGGTTGCAGCACCAAGAGCGTTTCATCCACACGCCTGCTAGTGTTGGAGGGTCTCTTGCAGAGGTGGGGGGTGGCTGTGGCTCACTGTGGGGACTAGGACACTGGCAGCAGAAGTTCTGGGAGGTACTCGTTGGTGTGAGCCATCCCAGAGTCTGCCATTAGCCCCACCAAAGAGCCCAGGTAGGCTCCAGTGTTGGGTTGCCTCAGGCCAAACAACCAAGGTAATTTAGTTGTTTTGCATGGTATATTATATTAAATTGTTACTCAGAACTAAAGCCTACTTTGCAGTTTATAAAGTAAATTGTTTATCATTTTGTAAGATGAGTTACTTTCCATATTATTTCTAAGGTGTTTTAGACTTCCTTTTTGTTAAGGCTGCTAATATACTATTCTAACATATCACAAAAACTACTTGAAAAATTACTTTCGGTAGATAAATGTTAATACATTATTAATCTTAAAACTATCTGAAAATCCTATTTACTTAAAAATCTAAGAGTGAAATATTTGTAAAGTGTCCTTTTATAATACAAGAAGGTGTTTTGTATTTTACATCCTCAATAAGAAAATACCCGTTGTATACTGTGAATACATTTATGGTCCTTCCTTGGTATCTGCAGGGGATTGGTTCCAGGACCTCCAATGATGCTCAAGTCCCTCATATAAAATGGCTTAGTATTTGCATATAATCTGCACACGTCCTCCCATATACTTTAAATCATCATGTAGATTACATATAATACCTAATACAATGTAAATGTAAATACTATGTAACAAAGTTGACAAAGTTCTGCCATCATTTTAATTTTTTATTTAAAATAAATAAATTTATTTATTTATTTATTTTTGGCTGCGTTGGGTCTTTGTTGCTACACGTGGGCTTTCTGGTTGTGGGGAGCGGGAGCTACTCTTAGTTGCGGTGCAGGGGCTTCTCGTTGTGGTGGCTTCTCTTGTTGCGGAGCATGGGCTCTAGGCATGTGGGCTTCAGTAGTTGTGGCACGTGGGCTCAGTAGTTGTGGCTCGCAGGCTCCAGAGCGCAGGCTTAGTAGTTGTGGTGCACAGGCTTAGTTGCTCCGCAGCACGTGGGATCTTCCCGGACCAGGGCTCGAACCCGTGTCTCCTGCATTGGCAGGCGGATTCTTTTTTTTTTTGCGGTACTCGGGCCTCTCACTGTTGTGGCCTCTCCCGTTGCAGAGCACAGGCTCCGGATGCGCAGGCTCTGGACGCGCAGGCTCAGCGGCCGTGGCCCCCGGGCCCAGCTGCTCCGTGGCATGTGGGATCTTCCCAGACCGGGGCACGAACCCGTGTCCCCTGCATCGGCAGGCGGACTCTCAACCACTGTGCCACCAGGGAAGCCCCAAAACATCCTTTTAGTTTTTTTTTTTATTTTTTTATTTTTGAGGGGTCATGCTCTGCATCATGCAGGATTTTAGTTCCCCAGCCAGGGATCAAACCCCTGCCCTCTGCATTGAGAGCACAGAGTCTTAACCACTGGACCACCAGGGAATTCGGCAGGCAGATTCTTAACCACTGCGCCACCAGGGAAGTCCCTCTCAGGATTTTTTTGTTTTGTTTTGTTTTTGTTTTTAATTCTGGTTTCTGCTCTGTTAGATTCTTTTTTAAAAAAATAATTAATTAATTGCTTAATTTTGGGCTGCATTGGGTGTTCGTTGCTGCTCGTGGGCTTTTCTCTAGTTGCAGCGAGCGGGGACTACTCTTCCTTGCGGTGCACGGGCTTCTCATTGCGGTGGCTTCTCTTGTTGCGGAGCATGGGCTCTAGGTGCACGGGTTTCAGTAGTTGTGGCACGTGGGCTTTAGAGCGCAGGCTCAGTAGTTGTGGCGCACAGACTTAGTTGCTCTGCGGCATGTGGGATCTTCCTGGACCAGGGCTCGAACCCTTGTCTCCTGCATTGGCAGGAGGATTCTTAACCCCTGCACCACCAAGGAACCCCTCAGGGTGAATTTTAATCTGCAGGATCATTCTCTAGTTTGGAGAGATGTACAGTGAGGATAGATAAAATCATGAATGGTCTCATGATCATGAAGTAGGAAATTAGTTACTTTTAATGTTCTGAGTTTAAGAAAGTATAGTTGTATGTAAGGTAGACTCTGTGTGTGTGTGTGTGTGTGTGTGTGTGTGTGTGTGTGTGTTATACATGGTTTTCCACTCTCTACTGAAATATCTATATATTTCCTCATCATTCCTTCCCTTCCTTTCCAGTTATTTATCAATTGACCATTTATGGCAATCTGTCTTATACCAAGTAAATACCAAAAGGAGGGTTGCTTCTTAAGGGTTTATGGTAAGATACCAAAAGGAGTGTTACTTCTTAAGGGTTTATGGTAAGATAAACCATAAACTTGTGATGATAATTATGATATAAATTGTACAGAGGGTTGCAAGTCTTAAAACAATGCTTCATAGGGGAGGTGGGACTTTAAGCTGGATGTTTAGGAATGACCAGGCTTATATATTTCTTATATTGGTTTTAAGTTTTATGAAGGTGGGCGTAATATATCAAATAGCTACTTAATCTCATATCAGTTGCTTAAAACATTTAAGAGAAAAGCATCTTTATCCTATGCTTTACTCTTGTCTGTCCTGGTTTAGAGCTTTACTTAAAACACAGTTTGTGATTTTCTGGTAAAGATTGTTACATGAACAGTTCAGATTGCTTGTGGATTGAAGAAGCATCTGTTAATCAAAGCATTCAAGGTTTATTGGTTTTAATTCCTTGTGATTTACTTTATTGTAGAGCATGGGCCTGGAATTGATATATTTACACCTGGTAAACCTGGAGAATATGACTTGGAAGGTGGTATATGGGAGGATGAAGATGCTCGGAATTTTTATGAGAACCTCATTGATTTGAAAGCTTTTGTTCCAGCCATCTTGTTTAAAGATAATGAAAAAAGTTGTCAGAGTAAAGAGTCCAACAAGGATGATTACAAAGGTAAGTGCTGGAGGACAAATTTTTTTATATTGAAGTGCTATAAAGATTAGTTTCAAAATAATATTTGTAAATTTTTTTTTATTTACTAGTTTTGTAATACGAACATTGAGTCACTAGATTAAATGAATGACAGAATAATATGGACATCTTAATTAATTTGAGTTCACTTTATCTAATCAGCTTTATCTTCCCCTCATCTTTACCACAGATCCTCATGCCATGTATGTCTCCATTCATCAATTCATCAATCCATCCATCTGTTCATTTCTTCAGTGAACAGATGGCATACAGAATCAAAGAAGTTATGGTCTTTGTTCTCAGTGAACATAATGTATTTTAAAAAATCTGAATATGTCAAATTTCTTGCCAGGTATAAATGTAGATTCTAAGACAAACGATGCAGATTTTGTGAGTCTTTGTAGTTTTTGCAGCAGGATTTCACTATGACTTTTAATTCAGAGGTACTGATTCTTTGATTTCAAACAGAGGCAAAGGAACCTAAGGATAATAAGGAGGTATCAAGTCCTGACGATTTGGAGCTTGAGTTGGAGAACCTAGAGATTAATGATGACACTTTGGAGCTAGAGGGTGGAGATGAAGGTGAAGATCTTACAAAGAAACTTCTTGATGAGCAAGGTAAACACTTTTGCCAAAAATTTTAATTTTTGACTAGTTGTTTTTTTTTTTAAACGTCTGTTTTATTTTATTTATTTTTGGCCACGCTCTGCAACTTGTGGGATGTTAGTTCCCTGACCAGCGATTGAACATGGTCCCTCGGCAGTGAGAGCACGGAGTCCTAAATGCTGGACTGCTGGGGAATTCCCAAGTTTTGATTAGTGTTTCTACACAAAGCCCTCGCCTGAGAATACGGGTCTTTACTCTTTTATTCCTTGTTTTCCTGTTGTTTCTAGGCTATCACTTTTTTGGAATTTGATTTGGAACAGAAATACTACATGTCCTATATTATGTGACTACAAACTTTAGTGATAATCTGAATGTTAATATATATTTCTTACACTTCTCTACTTGCTAGCATTGTCCTTAATGTATTCTAATGCTGATATAATGTTTACAGTCTTAACATAAGTGTATTTGAAAGTTGAGAGTTAAAAAGACAATTAGTATATCAGTTCATCTGTGGTAATTTTATCTTTATAATTGAGTAATGTTTTATATTTAGTAATAAAATTATCACATTGTTAATTATTTCCTGAATACTTCCCATCAAGTTTCTTTATTAGTTAGGATTTTTTATTAGAAAGATACCTTCTGTCAGTATTGCCTGTCTCTCTATGAGCTTCATTGTGTCCTACTGCAGATTCTGTTTATCCATGTCATGAAGGGAGTGAGGCATGGCTGGAGGCTACCCTTGGCTCAAACCAGTTAGTGACATCAGAAGAAAAGGGGCTTGTCTCTCACTGTCTGTGTATAAGCCTCATGGAAGGACTTGGCTAGTCCTGTGTCATGCTTGCCTGTGGCCGAGAGGAGTGGTGGTGTCTGTGCTTGGGCAGCACCCTTCCCCATCAGAATCCCATGGATTGCCTTCGAGGGCAAGCGATGATCGTACTGTTAATTGAAGACATGGGAGAAGGGATGCATGACAGATGAAAATAGCAGATCTACTATAAAACTACATGCAACTTATGACTTATCATGTAAAAGTTTGCCTTTTTATAGTTGATATCTGAAAGACAGTAGTGATTTAGGGTTATGATTCTAAAGATACCCACACTTTCTAGGGTAATATCTCAAAAAATGCTTCATTTTTTCATGAGTAAGAAAAGTGCTCTAGATTATCTATGCCCCAGATAACTTCTTACTGGATGTTTTTATTCTTATATTGTCTATGTATATATATTTTTAAACCTGTTTAAAAACGAATTTCATGTTAGAACAAGAGGATGAAGAAGCCAGCACTGGATCTCATCTCAAGCTCATAGTAGATGCTTTTCTCCAGCAATTGCCCAACTGTGTCAACCGTGATCTGATAGACAAGGTATGATTGCCTCTGTGTGACTTTACTCAAGCATGTAGACCTTGTAGGATAGCTTGAATTAGGAACGTCTATGGTTTTTGGACTGTTGTGGCTGTAGAATGAACCATTTCTTCAAATGGAATCTAATATGGGAATTCAAAATAAACACATACAGTGGTAGCCAATTTGTAGATGTTGTGTTTGGGGGTGGAACTGTCTCTAGAATCCTGTTAGCTTGACACCTCTCCCCTTCACATAGGGATTCCTCAGTGTGGGAAATACTGTGTTAGACCAGAAGTTCTTAAAGTATGCTCTGTAGATTCCTGGTGTCTTCTGAGGCACTTTCAGGGGTCTGTAAGGTCAAAACTCTTTCCATACTAATACTAGGATTTTTTTTCCCCACTTTTTCACTGTTTTTGACATTTGCAAAAGTGGTGATGGGTAAAGCTGCTGGCATTTTAACACGAATCAAGCTGCATGGGTAGCAGACTGTACTAGTAGCCACTGCCGTGCATTTGCAATTAAAAGAACAATGCTACTTTCACTTAGATGAATCCATTAAAATTGGAGTAATTTTGTTTCATTTCAGTCTTCGAGTACACTTCCTTTTTTTTTTTTTTTTTTGTGCGGTACGCGGGCCTCTCACCATTGTGGCCTCTCCCGCTGCGGAGCACAGGCTCCGGACGCACAGGCTTAGCGGCCATGGCTCACGGGCCTAGCCGCTCCGCGGCATGTGGGATCTTCCCGGACCGGGGCACGAACCCGTGTTCCCTGCATCGGCAGGCGGACTCTGAATCACTGCGCCACCAGGGAAGCCCAAGTACACTTCCTTTTAACTTGATAAAATAAGAAGGACATGTAAAGCACATATACTATCTCTAAGTTGCCTCGAGGAAAGGTTGCCTCAATCATTTGTGTGATTGAGTTGCAAGCTAAACTAGTTGCTTTTTACATAGAATACTGTTTTTACTTGAAAGAACTGATGGACAAACTGTGGTTATTCAGACGTGGGTGTTTAGCAGACATTTTTCTAACATGAACAGGTGAGCCTCTCACTTCAAGGGAAACAACTAAAAGTATTTATTGCCAGTGGATAAATTTGACTTTCCAGCAAAAATTAGAATTTTGGAAAACTTCTGTTCACCACCATAAGCTTGACATCTTCCCAGTTCTTTTCTGAAGAGGCTTTATTGGTGAGACTTTTCTGATAAGATGAGTGGTGATGTCAAATAATGTAATTTAAAAATACTGTGTAAGTGTTTGGAAGATCTGCATAGCTCAGTGAACCATTGTTCTGAATTACCAGTACATAAGGTCAACAAAATCTTGATTGGATATTAAAAATTCACTCAGTGCAAGATAGACCAATGGATTTTAATCTAGCAGAGCATGAGAAGTTGATTGATACAGTTTCAGATTTCACATTGCAACTGATGTTTAAGAAACTACCACTTGTCAAGTTTTGGTGAAGTATCAAAGAATATCTATAATTACTGAAAACAATATTAAAATATGCCTCCCTTTCCAGCTACATATATGTGTGAAACTGGAGTTTCTTTTTTTTTTTTTAATAAACTTATTTATTTATTTTTGGCTGCATTGGGTCTCTGTTGCTGCGTACAGGCTTTCTCTAGTTGTGGCACGTGGGCTTGTTGCAGAGCACGGGCTCCAGGTGCTCGGGCTTCAGTAGTTGCAGCATGTGGGCTCAGTAGTTGTGGTGCACGGGCTTAGCTGCTCCACCACATGTGGGATCCTCCTGGACCAGGGCTCGAACCCGTGTCCCCTGCATTGGCAAGTGGATTCTTAACCACTGCACCACCAGAGAAGTCCCTGGAGTTTCTTCATATACTTCATCCAAAACAACATGTCACAACAGATTGAGTGCAGAAATAGATACGAGAATCTATAGATATGAGAATCTAAGGTATCTTCTAGAAGAATACCACTCTTCTGTCACTAAATTTTTTTTTCATTAAAAAAAAATTTCCAAAAAATGTTAACAACTAATAGATTTATTGGTATTTTTATGTGAATTAATATTTTGAAAATTTCTCAGTTTTAACTTCTAAAAACAGTAACTGCTGATAAACATATTAACCCACAAAAACAAAGTTCTTTCAGGTCCTTAATAATTTTTAAGAGTGTAGAACACTCTTGAGACCCAAAGTTTGAAAATCATTGCTTTAAATCATTTTTAAGTCAAGGTGTAATGTAATCTTTTATCCTTTTTTCTCCCCATAATGTATTGAGGGTTCCCTATAGAGTACTACAGACATCAAGTTGTTTTTTGACTTTCAGCTTGTTTAGCTCTTCTACAAATAATTTAGATGTGTTTCAGTAACTATTCATATAATCAAATAGGCTTGAAAAAAATTCAAAATTGGCTAATCACCTCTTGGAGTAATTAGGTCAATGTACAGTTTTCAAAAACTTAGTAATTACAACATTTATTTCTGTTTTCTGAAGAGATAGTCTCTTTTTTCTTTCATCTGTAGAATATAGCAGAGACTACCTTTTAAACAACTGCTTATTTTCCTAAGGTTGGGATATGATTGAATTTTTCCCCAGCTAAATTTTCATATATTCACTGGATATCAGCAGGATGAGAGATACCTTGACATGCCTGCCACACCCTTGCAGCCGTTTTGAGTGCTATCCTGAAAGTTGAGTGGGAAGATCTCATGTGAATCTGTATTGGAAAGTATCCTGCAGTGCCCAGCTCAGTAATGACCATATGTTAACTTCTGGGTTAGCTCTTGGAGGTTCAGATGGAAAATAGGAGGTTACCCTGCCCTGTTGGACCCCAGTAGGTTCCTCCTGGGAGTCAGCTTCCTCATGAAAGGAATTTTTTCCATCTATATTGGCAGAGTTCCAAATGGCTTAAGAGGGAAAAGTAGTTGGAAAATAGAAAAATCTAAGAATTCTTTTGAATTCAATACTTATGTAACAATATATGACCTGAAGTGAAGATTTCTTTTAGGTGACTTCTGCAGGTAATGTCATTCATTGTGATGCTTATTTCTGCATGCATTTGATGATCAGAAGAGTTTATTTTTACTTAAAAAAATAAAAAATGATTGTTGAACTGTCTTTCATTTACTTACAACGTTTTGAAACAAGTTTTCAAAAACTGCTTGTTGAGTTGTCAGGCAGCACTTGTAACCCGGGCAGACAGACACCACACCAGTGATTCCTTTGCTTTCATTTCTCCCCAAAGGGCAGGGCTGGTTAAATCTAAGAATTAATATACATGTGAAGCTTTTTTTTTCTTTTTAATTTCCTCAAATTTATTAATTCTGGCAGTTTTCATGTAGTCTTTTATTCATTTATTCTACGTATTTATTGAGCCACCACTATGTGTACCAGGCATTTACATGTTTACGAACTCCTAATCTTTGCAGAGTTTTGAGCATTGTAGTTTTTTTCCATCTAACTGGCCTTTGATTATTGTGGTAGGAAAAGCATTCATTGCCTGTTAAAGGATAATGTTCTAAAATAGTTATTGAAGTACATCTTATTTTTTTGTTTCCTAATTTATGTTGAAACATAGGCCATTATTAGCCATTAAAATTTTTTCTGTATATTTTTCAAAAAATGTTGATTTGAGGGGTGTGTGTGTGTGTGTGTGTGTGTGTGTGTGTGAAGTTTTCCAGTGTTAACCAGTTTTCTTTTCTGAGTACATGACCTTTGGGATTTTTATTATACTAGTCCAGAATTTTTCAGTGTTTCATATGGGTGAATTACTTGAAGGAACTTTAGTATATTTTCAGCTTTTCTCTTTGTTATTCTAATTAGCTGTAAGAAGCTTTAATGTTATACAATGAAAACTTTAATAAAATATATTATACTCCCTTTACAGAAGCAGAAGGAAAAATTTACATTGGTTTTACTTTTGACTAATAGTGACAGTTTCAATCTTGGTGAATACTTTCAATGTGAGTTAGTTTCCTGGGTTTGAATCTAATCACCATTAGTTGTGTCATTTTTTTCAGCAAAAGTTTTAATCAAATGGGAGGTGTTTCAGTGAGTGTATTGTTGAAGAGTTGAACCCCTTTGTAGGGAAGTCTGAGGATCTTTGTTACCTGATCCTCAAATCTACCTAAAGATTGGGATTAATGATAAAATAATCATGCGAACCTATGGAAGGAAAATACTTGAGGTACCCAAAAGGATATTTGATAATAGTTTTTTTCTTTTTAAAGTATAACTTAAACTTGTTATTTTCTTAAACCATATATATTGAAAATCTTTGATAATGTTTAAAAAATATATATACCTATATTTAAAAAATACCAACTACTCATAGTTTTGTTTTCTAATGGCTTCCCGGAACATACACTTCTTGTAGCTTTTCTTCTACACTTATATTAGATGTTAGACATATTGATGAAATAATGAACACATTTTCGTTATTAAAATATAGAATAGTGGATTGCTATACTAAATAATAATTATGGGTATTTATTGTAGTCCTATGATGTGGTTTCTTTAGTTTGTTACCAGATCTGACTGTTGACATTTTTACTTAGTGTTGAAGCACTTACTCTGACACGTTTCTAGGGATAATCTGTGTCTATGTCTCATACGTAGTTGGTCTTTATTCTTTTTTGGTTATCCTTATTAGCATTAGTAATTTTCTTGGTTCCTGGCTTCTTGTTACTTTGTACATTTTACCAGAAAACTTTCCTGGTATTAACATTGATTTATGAGATCAAAAGCATGGATTGTACATTTCATATAGTTATTTGGATTGTACATTTCATATAGTTATTTGCCAAACATGTCATGGTGGGTCTTCAATCTACTCACTTGAAGTTCTGTTTCTAACACTAGGTTGCAATTAAAAAGTTTATGAAACATATATTTTGAGATATATAAGGAGAGAGGAGTTTAAGCTTAGTGATCTTTAAAGTTTGGGATATGCTTATAATACTAGTGTCTTAAAACCTTTGTGAACTGTTTAGGAACTATTAGAAATCATTGTAGCATGCAGAGTTTCTGCTTTCAGTAGCTAAATGGAGATTTTTTTAAGAAAAAAGTTTGCTTTTTCTCCTATAGGCAGCAATGGATTTTTGCATGAACATGAACACAAAAGCAAATAGGAAGAAGCTGGTCCGGGCGCTCTTTATAGTTCCCAGACAAAGGTAGGTAAAAAAAAAAAAAAGTAATTTCTTAGTGTTTTTACCCTGCATGATGATTGTAAGGTCTACGTTCTTGTTTATTTATCTCTTAGAAAATATCCCTTGTCAACAGAACTTACTATCATTGTTGTTAGCATATTTTCTAGAACTTATTTCTCATTGATTTTTGTTCATGAGCTCTAGTGGGAATATTTCTTCTGATGCTTTCTTGTTATTTTGAGAGAAAAAATTTAAGAATTATAGGAACTTAAGTAACTTAATCATTGCTAGAAGCAACTTGTTTACACTTTTGCCTCTAAGGAGAAAAAATAATAAATGGTATATCTTTTTTTGGAGAGTTTTTATTTTATAGAAAGATCAGACTAAATTGATTGTATCTAATTTTTAAGAGTTGTGTTTAAATGAAAAATTTCAAGTTTTTTTTTGTAATTATGCTGGTTTGGACTTGGAAGTCACATTAATGATTATGTTGCTGGTAATTCAAGAAATTATGAATAATGCTGGTAGACAATTCTAATGCTCTAACTTACACTAAATTAAAACCCCTACTTCACCCGCATATTTTAGGACCACAACAGGTCATAGATTGTTGACCTTAGGAACCTGGAGGAGATCCATTTCTGTTTATTCAACAGTGAATAATTAAAGGATTTTGTTAGCTATTATCATGATTACATACATCATAGCTAAGATATATACTTTCCCCAGAAGATACGGATTCTGAGGGATTTCACTAAAGATTTCTTAAGCAAAATTTTAATTTGGTTCATTCATTGGTCTCTTAAATGGTAACATTTCGCAGTGAAACCAGATCACTACTTTTTTCCTTTATATTGGTTTTTATCTCCTTGTCAGCAGCATTAATGAGCATTTGTTTTTTCATTTTAGTGGGACAAGGGAGATGGAATGTGCTAATATAGTGAGTAGATAATTCAGAATTATCTAATTGAGAAAATCATAGATGAATTATTTTTATTATGTAAAATTATATTCTGCATTTCATCAAATCTGAGGTGCCGTCAGTTATGAGGTGCATCATTATTTCATGTACAACTAAGAAAGAAAAGAATATTGCCAGTTACTTTTAAGCCTTTGATTGTGAGACACATTTTACTTTCAAACTCAAAATTTCAAACTCCAAAATTTTTTTCCTTAATATTTTGGACCAGTTTTTTAAAGTGATTCTTTTCTTTACCTATACAGTGGAGTGTTTACTTTCATAGTTTTCTTTTCAACTGTTTATTTGAATGAAGAAACGTAGTAACAATTATCTGGACTTCTAGCATAGAATGAACCAAATTTAGCAAAAATAAAAGGCTTTGTTAACAAAAGAAATTATGCAGTAATATTAAATAGTTTACTTATAAGAGAGCATCTTGTCTCCCTTTATCCCCATTCCTTCCCACTCCCTCACCCTAGAGAAAACTCCTGAAAAACTATATACTATTACTTGGTTTTATGCCAGTTACATCCTTTATAACTGGATTTATCTGCTTAGCTCAGCAGTTGGCTGCAAATTAGAAGTAGTTGGAATCTGCTAGAAACAGACTTGAAAGTACTAGGAAGTGACAATTATGGTTTGAGAGGAGAGAAAAAAATAAAGATACAAGTGCTTAAAATGTATATCCTTTTGGAGCTATGAGGAAGAGACCACATAGTCTTATATACCTGAAATATATAAATATAATAATTTAGGTTTCTTATATTCAGCCTGAGTGATCAGGAAAGGTTAAATTATGTTCTAAAATTTATTCATTAACTAAGGGTCTACTCTATACTGTGATTAGTGCTGGAGATACAGTGGTGAACAAGACAGATTCAACTCGTATTCATGCAGCTTACAGTTTCGAGAGGAAGAAAGAGAATTCTAAGTGCAGTTGACAGGAAGAATCCCAGCATGTTTTGAAGTACGTAACACGGGGAACTGATTGACTTAGTCTCGGCAGTAAGAGAAGGCTGCCTGGAACAAGGGTCATTTAATCCAAGACCTGAGAAAGGAATGAGCTAGGTGAGGGATGGATGAGGAGAGGGAACGTAGAAAGCATTTCTGATAGAGGCAACAGAACCAGAGACAGGAAAGGTCACGCATCAGAACTACTGAAAAAACCTGTTTCTTGGTTTCCCTGGACATTGTTGTCTAGACTAAGCTGCAGGAGGGAGGCCATGTTTACTTCTTTATCCTCAGCACTGAGCACAATGCCGCACAGACAGAAGGTGATAAACTTATGTAACCTGGTATTTACAATGCCCTTACTCATCTAGCCCCTTTTCAGCTTCTTCAGTCGTCATTCTAGCCACTCTTGGAAAATCCTGATCTGTAACGATTTCTTGAATACCCTTTGTTCTCTGCTTCCAAGCCTCTGCTTTCTACTCTATCTGGGATATCCTGTATTTTTCCACCAAAAAATCTCCAGTCTTGAACTCTTAGCGTAAGAGTTATCGTCTCTGAACAACCATCTTTATTTCCCTAACGTATATATAGGTGCTCTTTAATAGACTTTCGACTTCATGTCTTCATACATACAAAGAATTCGGCACGTTACATTAGGCATATTGGGTCAGTGTTGGTTTGCGCCTGTACCCCTATGAAACTGTAAAAATATGGGCCCTTTAAAAGAGGACTAGATCTTTTCATTTTGAACATCTGCAACATCAGCTGTAGTGTTTGATACACAGTAAGGGCTTGAAAATATTTGGTGAATTAATATTGGTCATATGCAAATTTAAAATTTTATTTAAAAAATAAGTAATGCACTCACAGGACTCAGAACACTGAAGTATATAGAACATTGTGCTGAAAATTATCTTTCCTATCCTTGTCTCCCCATCTACCCAATTCCTACTCCTCCCAGTAGGAAACCGCTGTCTTGATTCTTGCATCCTTCCAAAGTTTCTTTTGCATGTGCAAGAACATGCGAACATTCTTATATTTCCTGCTTTTTTACACAAGGGCAACTTCTTATACCTATTGTTCTGAACTTTACTGTTTTCACTTAACAGTATATCTTGGAAATCTTTTCAGGTCTATACATAAAGATTTATATTGTTCTTTTTAAAGCTGCAGTGTTTCTTTTTATGAATGTACTGTATTTAACCACTTTGGACTTCCAGTCTTTGCCATTACAAAGCCCTGTATTTGTATAATACCTTTCCTTTCTTCTTCCTCCTCTTCATTATATTAGCTAGTGGTTTATTCATTTTAGTTTTTTTCACACACATACACACACACACACACACACACATAAAACCCAGCCTCTAGATTATCTATGTATTTATTCTACTGTTTTACTGTTTTCTTACTCATTATTTTTGGATTTTATCTTTATTTTCTTCTTTTTTGGTTTCTTTAATTCATTTTGTTCCTTTTTTGGCATTTATATTATATATTGCTGTCCTCTGACCCTGGTTTTAGCTGTATCTCTTAGTTCTGACATGTGGTGATTTCTATTTTTATGTTTTCTGGAAATTCTCCAATTTCAGTTTGTTTTTACATTGTTACCTAAGGAGATATTTGAGAGAGTTTTGAAATTTCCAGGTAGTGGGACTTTTTTGTTTTGTTTTCTGGTTAATCATATTTTTATTGCACTGTGATTAGAGAATACTGTGTTACTTGTGCTTTATGGAATTTTTAAAAATTTTCTTGTGTCCTATTATGTAGTCAGTTTTCATGAACATTCCACAAACATTTTTGGAAAAAGGGGCGCCTCTCTCTTTGTGTGGCATCTCCCTCCCCTCCTCCCAAAGGACATGGATCCTAGTGAATGTCTTTATTCTTCTCTATGGCCAGGATTCCCTCCTTTATCCATTTAGCCCCTCCAGCCTGAGGCGACTATAAAAACCAGAATGAATCATTTTATAGTTACTTGAGTGCCTATGACTGTGAGGACCCGAAGGTTTTATATGTGTGTATATGTGGTAGAGAATTTAAGCTGTCTTACCTAGTTTGTATAGTTTGGTTTAGGAAGCACTAAACTAGATAACTCTTTAAGGTTTTTACAGTTCTTTTCTTTAAAAAAAGCAAAAACAAAAAAAACAGGGTTTATTGGAATATAATTCACATAACCGTACAGTTCCCCCATTTGAAGTATACAGTTCAGTGTTTTAAATATATTCAACTATCACAACAATAAAATTTGAAAACATTTTTGTCCCCCTAAAAGAAACCTTATATCTATTAGCAGGCAGTTCCATTCCCTCCCTGCCCACTCTCTCTCCTGTCCTAAGAAACCACTAATCTACTTTCAGTCTCTATGGAGTTACCTATTCTGGGTATTTCCTGTAAATGAAATCATAAAATATGTGACCTTTTGTGCCTGACTTCTTTCGCTTAGTAGGTTTTCAAGATTGATCCATATCATAGCATGTATTAAAATTTCCTTCTTTTTAAAGGCTGAATAATATTTCATTGTATAGATATATACCACATTTTGTTTACCCATTTGTCAGTTGACGGACATTTGAGTTGTTTCCACTTTTTAGCTATTATGAATATGCCGTTGGGACTCTTTGTGTACAAGTTTTTGTGTGGTCTTTGTTTTCAGTTCTCTTGAGTATATACCTATGAGTGGAATTGCTGTGTTTTAGGGTAACTATGTTTAACATTTTTAGTAACCACTAAACTATTTTTCGCAGTGGCTGCATTTTACATTCCCAACAGCAATGTGTGAAGGTTCCAGTTTTTCCATATCCTTACCAACAGTTGTTGTTGTCCCCGTTTTGATTATAGCCATCTTAGTGTGTAGTGGAATCTTATCTCATTGTGGTTTTGATTTGCATTTCTCTAATGGCTAATTATTTTGAGCATTTTTTCATGTGCTCATTGGCCATTTGTATGTCTTTGGAAAATGTTCTGTTCAAATCCTTTACCTCCTTTTAAGTTGTATTATTTGTCTTTTTATTATTGTTGTATGAGTTCTTTATATATACTTTGTGCACGTCTCTTATCAGATATAATTTGCAGATGGTTTCTTTCATTCTGTGAGTTGTCTTTCACTTTCTTGGTATCATTTGCAGCACAAAAGTTTTAAAAATTGATTTATTCCATCTTTACAGTTCTTAAATGTCTGATGTGGAGCACTGTTTTAACTTTCAGTTGTGTTCTTCCTTCATTAAATAAACAGTGGTTAAAAAAAAATCTCAAAAGGCTGGCATTATATCTCTTAGCCTGTTAATTTGAAGGAATCCACAGAAATGAAATCTACTAGAAACCTCCTTAATTATATATTTATATATCATCCTACAGTTAATTTGTAGTATAACTGTCCACACATGAAATTTCACATAAAGTGCTTACATCTTTTAAAAAAAATTTTATTGAAGTATAGTTGATTTACAATGTTAATTTCTGCTGTACAGCCAAGTGACTCAGTTATACATGTATATATTCTTTTTCATATTTTCCATTCTGGTTTATCACAGGATATTGATATTTCCCTGTACTATACAGTAGGGCCTTGTTGTTTATCCATCCCATATATACTAGTTTGCATCTGCTAATCCCAAGTGCCCAACCCTTCCCTCCCCAACCTGACCTCACCTTTGGCAACCACAGGTCTGTTCTCTACGTCTGTGAGCCTGTTTATGTTTTGTTTCATAGATGTATTCATTTGTGTTGTAGTTTAGATTCCACATATTATACCATATGGTATTTGTCTTTCTCTGTCTGACTTACTTCGCTTAGTATGATAATCTCTAGGTCCATCCATGTTGCTACAGATGGCCGAGTAGTATTCCACTGTATATATGTACCACATCTTCTTTATCCATTCATCTGTCCATGGACATTTAGGTTGCTTCCATGTCTTGGCTATTGTACAAGCTGCTATGAACATAGGGATGCATGTATCTTTTCAAATTATAGTTTTGTCTGGGTGTATGCCCGGCAGTGGGATTGCTGGATCATATGACATAAAGTGCTTACATCTTAAGTATATGTGTATATCCACACCTAGATCAAGATAGAGAACATTCCTAGCCCCTCCAGAGGTTCCCTCACCTAAGCAAACTTTCAGGTGTAAAGTCAGCCAGAATCAGGGAGCGTACCTAAGCATCTCTTAGTTCCTTGTTTTGAATATAGATGGACCTGGTATTGGTTTTAGTGACTTTGAAGCCATATGGATTTTGCCGTGTTTTAGCAGATGGATGTATGTTCAGAATCTCTTTACATTAATATAAACAGAATATTCTTCAGAGGTAAAGTGCTTCACTTAAGTCTTGGGCAGCTTTTCCTGATCCAGCTTTTAGGAGCATTTGCTGGAGTTTTTGTGAGAGTCTTTATAATTTGACCTCCCCTTGCTAAAAAATGAGAAACTGAGTTTTGGGAAATCTGTTAGCATGTTGCACCACTTGATGGCACTGTTGAATTGGGAATGTGAATGTTGTGGAAAAAGTCATGGGAGCATTTGGTTGTCAGTTTCAGAGTAAATGATCCCAGTCTTTTGTTTATTATATTTTCTCTTTTTTGAATCGTCATCTGCTTTGGTGTTTCCTATGAAGAAAAACCTTTGTATTCTTTAATTGAACAGTAACAGTGTTCTTTCACATTAATTTTTTTCTAGACATTTTTGAGCACAGATATAATTAATAGCTTTCAACAGTTAAATTCTTTAGATTTTAAAGAGACAGAAAAAAGCTGGACTTTTTTTTGAAAGCTGATTGATTACGAAATAAAAGCCTTTAAGATTCCTTTTTTTTCCCCCTCAGGAACAAAAGTATGCTATCCTGCTTTCCTGTTCTTACTTGTAGTTAGTAACTGGATGTTTACTTAGTTGATGATCATTAACTGCTTGTAGGATACTTAAATGTGTGATTTAGGAGACCTTGAAAGTATAAGCAAGGTTTTATTATTATTTAAGAAAAAAAACACTCTTTTTAAATGGTTCACTCATTAATTGTTGGTAAAAATAATTATCACTCTCAGAAGATTATAAAATTCAGTTTTCAGAGGAAGAGTCTAAGTTTATTTTCTAGTTCACTTTTAGAAAAGTCAAATAAAATAAAATATATATCTAGCTTAAAATTTAACACAGAAATTTGCTTTTTATGTTGATTAAAGTGTTTTATAACTTTCATGTGATTGATATAGCATTTAGCACTCCATTCCATTTGGGCTTGCATTTGTAGGAAGGTGGAAAAGACAGAAAAACATACTTAAATAGGACTAACATTGAAAAAATATGTAATTTCTTATATTATTTGCATCATAGGGGATATTACTTTGTGAAGTAAGGAATTAACATTCACAGAACTTGGAAGATTTAAGTGGGGCAGGATGACGTTTACTATCAACGATCCATTTAATTGTAAAAAGTATAGTGGAAAAAGGAATTTTAGGAATTTCTTAGTTTGAGAAGGATTTGGTGAGTTTATTAGTAGAGGATTCTGGGAAAACAGAATATCTGGCTTTACTTCCATATGACCAATTCTGAAAGAAACAAAAACTAGGATTACTAACTACTTAGAAAGGCTTAATTAAAAGAGTTAAGATCTTCTAGGGGATCCTTAACCTAATTTTTAAATTCCTGTTGAAGCTGAAAGTGCTGACCTGTGTTCTTAGTTTACTGATGTTACTCTGCATGGATAACACAGGCTGCTTTACTTTAAAATGGGTGGCTCTATCCACCTTTCTTTGGGGGCTGGGAAAAAGCTTTGAAGTATCAATAGATTGAGCCAATTGGAAGAATAAAAAAAATGAAGCGAAGTATAGGTGACTTGACCAGGAAAAGAAGAAAAAAGGAAATGACATAGTTTGATTAAAATTTTTTGCTTCTACGTGTTATAATCTCAATTTTTTTTTTTTTTTTTTGCGGTACGCGGACCTCTTATTGCTGTGGCCTCTCCCGCTGCGGAGCACAGTCTCCGGGCACACAGGCTCAGCGGCCATGGCTCACGGGCCCAGCCGCTCTGTGGCATGTGGGATCTTCCCTGACCGGGGCACAAACCCGTGTCCCCTGCATCGGCAGGCAGACTCTCAACCAGTGCGCCACCAGGGAAGCCCTATAATCTCAAATTTTGTTGAAAAATACATTGAAAAAGACAATCAAGATTAATATTAATTTTGTAAACTCAGAAGCTAATTCTTAAAAAAAAAAATCCAGGTAGAGAACCATTTAGAAAATATAAAGAAAACATTAAAAAGTTTAAGAATAAGCCAGATGATATACTAGAAGTTTAAAAAAACCACTTGAAAACCTCAGTGAAACAAGTAATTTTTTTGGAAAAAATACACATTTTCAAACTTGATTCAATCAAGACAAAATTAAATAGACCAGTGATTATGGAAGAAAATGGAAAAAATTATCAGAGTAATTTCTTTGCTGTATCGTTTTTTCCAGAGCATAGGAAGGAGAACTTCCCATTTCATAATATGAAGAAATAGGCAAAATCTTAACAAAAAAAAGAGTGAGGATGTTAAAAGTGTGGACCGGTCTCACTTTTTAATGTCGATATAAAAATTCTAAGTAAAATACTAACAAATTATATTTAATAGTATATTAAAAACAAACATCCAGCATGATCAAAGAGGATTGATCTTAGGAATGAAAAGCTACTTTAAACAGGAAATTTATTTTTTATTTTTATTTTTTTGCGGTACGCGGGCCTCTCACTGTTGTGGCCTCTCCTGTTGCGGAGCACAGGCTCCAGACACGCAGGCTCAGAGGCCATGGCTCACGGGCCCAGCCGCTCTGCAGCATGTGGGATCTTCCCGGACCGGGGCACGAACCCGTGTTCCCTGCATCGGCAGGTGGACTCCCAACAACTGTGCCACCAGGGAAGCCCAGGAAACTTACTAATATATGTAACACCAGTAGGGAAAATAAACTATATGATTATCCCATTGACTGCATAAAAGATATTTGATAGGGCTTCCCTGGTGGTGCAGTGGTTAAGAATCTGCCTGCCAATGCAGGGGACACAGATTCGAGCCCTGGTCCTGGAAGATCCCACATGCTGAGCAGCAGCTAAGCCCGTGTGCCACAACTACTGAGCCTGCACTCTAGAGCCCGCCAGCCACAACTACTGAGCCCACGTGCCACAACTACTGAAGCCTGCGTGCCTAGAGCCCATGCACCACAACAAAGAGTAGCCCCCATTCACTGCAACTAGGGGAAGTCCGCACGCAGAAACAAAGACCCAACTCGGCCAAAAATAAATAAATAAATAAATTTAAAAAAAGATATTTGATAAACTAGTGCTTGTTTGATAAAATATAAAAGTTGATCAAATTTAATATTATTCTTATAAAAATTGGATGATATTTCATTAATATGAAGAATAGTTTAGAATAAAAGCTGACAGTAAGAAATATCTATCAAGCACCTATGAACAAGTAAGTAAATTATATACGTTAGAAGGTGATAAACTCTATTTAAAAAATAATAGTGCAGGGTAAGGGGCTGGGGGGTGGGATGGATTTGCAGTTTCAATGGTGTATTCAGAATGGGTCTCATGGAGGGGATGTCATTGGAACTAAGACTTGACCTTTGTGAGGGAGTAAGTGGCAGAGATATTTGGGGAAAGCAGACTCCAGCTACTGAGAAGAGCCAGTGCTGAGGCTCTGAGGATTACTGGGGGTCCGGTGAGACTGGACAGGATAGTAGGAGATGAGGTCAGGTCAATTCATGAGGTCACAGAAGTGCTGTTTGAGAGAATTAGAGCCTGAGCCTCTCAACTCCCAGTGCATTACTCTTTGTTATCCCATGACCTCAACTCTTGAGTCTTATTTTTCTGACCTGTAGTTGTGGCAGTTGGGAGGGGTAGAACCTGGGGCATAGGTTTAAAGTCCTATATTTGTAATTGATCATGAACTGAGAAAAAAAGTATTTTTTGCTAAAGTGGATATGAAAAAGCTAACGTTCCATCTAAAATATAATAATATATTAAAATATAATATTCTAACTAAAGTTTGAAAGTTTAGAAAGTAAATTTGGTATTAGTATGAATCCATCTATTATGCATGAAAATTACATGTGCAGTTGCCCTAGGCTTTTTTTTTCCCCACACTAGCAGACGTTAAGAAAATTATTACATATTTGTGAGAGTGTCTTACAGGATACCTCTTTTTTGTAACATCAACAAGGAGTAATGTGACCCACATGTGTGCATTTTCTGTGTGACAGGAACTTAACCTTCAATTGATAAAACTTTTAAAATAATTTAAAGAAACATTTAAAATAAGGCTTAACACTAAATGTTTTGATTCAGCTCTTTACATAACGGACTGTACTTCTCATTTCTTTAAAGAAGGGTATAATGCATTTAAAATTTTTTGAGGTACTTTTACAGAGCCACCACATTCTTGACTTCTCTCAACCTCTGTAGTCTTATTTCTGAAATGGTGATTATAATGTCTACCTGATGGGGTGGTTATCAGTATCAACAAGATAAATAATGGAGATTGGATGCCTAGGACAGGGCCTGGCACCTTGGGAAGAAAAATACGTGATAAGTTTTAAAGGAAATTATAATGGTCAAAGAGGAATACAAAATTTTTGAGGCTCTTAGGCATGAATTTGAGCACTTTCCTCTCCTTGACTCCACCTTTCAAATTTCTGTCCATTCTTCCTTCCTTCACTATGTCCCTTCTGAATTTTCCAGGTCTAATTCTCAGCCTTTCATGGTAGGCAGAGTTTTCTCTGATGATCACACCATTTTCATGTTCTGTAGTATAATGATATATTCAGGGATATGTAAGACTTGTAGAATTATTTGTCTGTTCTAAATGGCTGCGGGTTGTTGTAGTTTTTGAGCTCTTGCTTTGAATTTTTCTAGTTTTTTGCTTCCTTCCTCCCTGTCAGCTCCCATTACTTGCTGCTGTCAGTGCAGCTGCTTTTATTAGTTCCTCACAGCTTCTCATCTTCAGAGTCTGGTCTGCTGAGTGTTGAATCATTGGATAATCAAGTTTTATAAAATAATGTCTGTGGCAGGAATGGAAAATAAATTTTTAGCTTGTGTGTTGATTCTGATTAGTAGTGGCTGCCTGGAGTCCTGGAATCTGGAGTTGCATCCAAATTTGATGAGAAAGTGCTCTGATGATGAAAGGGGACAGCAGCATGAGGAAATGCAGATTTGTGTTTATTGTCCTGAGTAAGAGTCGAGAAGCCCCGTGGGAGAATCTGAGTGGGTTCTATAATGGGTAGAATAAGTTAGTGTGTGGGTTTTGTGATTATTATTTTTTTTGACTTCTTAGATACCCTTTTGGTTATTGGTTACCCTTTTACTTTACATTGAAGCTTTGAAATAACTTATCCATGGATAAATGAAGGAAATTGTTTAAAAGGATTGTTTTATACTGTTTGTTATCTTTGTTTATTTACTCAGTAATTATGTGATTAAAACTTTAAGCCATGTTTTCTTTGCTTGGTATTTCATATTTTATCAAAATTGAGTACTCGATGGAAATTGCAAATGTGCAGTAAATGTACTGAATGGAAAATACCATATTATTAATAAACTTTCACAAGGCAAATTGAATTTCCAAATACTTCATTATAATGGCAATACATAGGCATGTCTGTATGATTATTATTAGTTTTTATAATCATTTAATGTGTGAATATATCTGAGAAAGTTTAAATTTTAAAATGAGTTATTTCTGGTGTGCCTTTCCTTTTACACATATCACATGTAACTTTTGCAGGTTGGATTTGCTACCATTTTATGCAAGATTGGTTGCTACATTGCATCCCTGCATGTCTGATGTAGCAGAGGATCTTTGTTCCATGCTGAGGGGGGATTTCAGATTTCATGTATGTATTTAAGCATTTATTTTGTTATATATATATATACACACACTTATGAGTGAGGATTCTTTAGTTTAAAAATATGATTATTTTATTGGTAAGCACATTTTGAAACTTGATAGTGGTATAACAGTTCAGAATGTATGGACTTCTAAATTTTTTAAATGTAAATCTACTCAGCAAAGCTTGAAATTGGTAAATGCTATTCCAGTTTGGAGATGAGCTGTTGCTGCTACCTTGTTTTCCCATTGTAGGGTCTGCACTTCTTGCTTTTGTAAAGTAAAAACATTCTCCAAGGTCAAGAGAGCCAGCAGGCCTCATTGGTGTTCCCCGAAGAAACATAAGATTGGCCATGACAAGTCAGGGCACACAGTGCCTGTAGGATGCCTGTTCAGGTGTTGGGGGTCCAACGTTTGGGGCACACGAAGTTGCGTAAATGCTCTGATCTCAGTGAATGCTGTCATAGACCATGTTTTTATTGATTCTTGCCTTAAGAATCCTTAGCTTGAAGAAAGATTCTTAATAGAGTGCCTATGAGTGGTTCTCCCAAACCCATGTTACCCCACCATCTTGTGGATACAGGCTTGAAAGGAGTAAAAGGATACCTTAGCGGTGACTGAAAGTGAACATTGGTAGAATTTGAAAAGACATGAAATGCAAGTGTTCATGTATGCCCATGGAAAAATTGTGTTTGTAAAATTTAGCTTTATATAGCAAGTTGCTTGGAATGCAGATAAATGTTTGCTCTGCTCAATTTGCATTTCATTGCACTGGCTATACACAAATCGGTAGTATGGCTGAGCACCAGAACAGACATAATTCCTGAGGTCAGGAATCTCATGATGTAATTGGGAAGATAAGGCCTAAATGCTGATAAAAGCAAGAGTGAAATAAAAATTTAAACCCTAAATAAATTTGATATTATAAGGAAGTGCATGTTTAATTGCCAAATGAATTGTTGGAGAGTCAGTGCCTTGAGTCCAGAGGAAGCAAAAGTCTGTGTGAGGGGTGGAATGGTCTCTAAAGGCTTCTTGCCATGGGTGTTAATTTGTTAGTATGAGATTTGTGGGTAAGATTTTTCTGGGCCAGCTTTTTTGCTGAAGTGTGTTTCAGACTTTCATAGATAATATTAATCAAGGACAGGTTTCTATGTCTAGAGAAGTTTGGAAACACTGAAATCCAGAAAGTTAAACCGTTTTGCTTTTGTTTTATGGTAAGAATTCTCAAAGCTTTAATAGGGTAATGAGCACTGTGAGCCTCCTGGAAGGGGCTGAATATACAGTCACTCAAAAGACACAGTGTTTACATGCTGCTAGTTCGGGGGCAGATGCGTCTGAAGTCATATTGTTGGTATTTTAATCCCATCATACAGATACAGACAAGACACTGTTTTACTAGCAGGCAGTATGACTGCATTGTATGAGTTACATGCGTACACCCCTCCACCAAACCACAGTCAAACAAACCATGAGTTGCTGGACCAAGCATAATTAGTGCTTTTGGTGAGAAACCTAAAATTAAGAAAATTCTGTTCATGTGTACTTCCCATCCCGTCTTTGAAAATTGGGGTGAGAGTTGAGGGAATTGGCATTTTTGTTATTGTTGTAAGGTTTCATTACAACTAGAAGAGTATCAGGATTCCAGAGTATATTTGGGAACTGCTATTCTCAGGGGAGAGAAGAGAGGGCACTTGATGTCATCGATCACCTCTGCTTCCTCCAGGGTCTAGCCTTTCCCACCCTCAAATCTGCAGACTTTGCCATTGACTTTTTATCAGGCAAAAAGTGTGCTCAGCACTCTCCCATCCTTAAAATAAAAACAGGAAAACTTTCCTCAACTGCACCTCTCCCCCCGTCCTCTTTCATTTCCTTCTTGTTTGATGTTGTAGAGTATACGTGTCTCTTGCACTTCTGACGTTTACCCTTTGTTTTACCATCATAGCGCCCTGGCAGAAACCACCAGTGTCCTCCTAATCGCCTCATCCTAGTTGATGTCCCTGCAGATTCTGAATTGCTGGACTCTCCTGCCTTTTAGGAAACTCATTCTGACTCTACCACATACTAGCATTGTAACTTTGGCCAAGTTACTTAAGTGCTCCATGCCTCGATTTCCTTGCTTGTTAAGTGGGATAATTTGTATTTTAATAAATTTATTTATTTATTTATTTTTGGCTGCGTTGGGTCTTCGTTGCTGCGCGTGGGCTTTCTCTAGTTACGGCAAGCAAGGGCTACTCTTCGTTGCGGTGCGTGGGCTTCTCATTGCATTGGCTTCTCGTTGCAGAGCACGGGCTCTAGGCGTGAGGGCTTCAGTAGTTGTGGCACGTGGGCTCAGTAGTTGTGGCTCGCAGGCTCTAGAGTGCAGGCTCAGTAGTTGTGGCACATGAGCTTAGTTGCTGTGTGGCATGTGGGATCTTCCTGGATCAGGGCTTGAACCTGTGTCCCCTGCATTGGCAGGCGGATTCTTCTTCTTCACTGCACCACCAGGGAAGTCCCAATTTGTATCTTTTTAAATGAGATTGTTCTTACTGATTAAACGAGATAATTCATATAAAGCTTATCACACAGATGTCATTATAATAATAATTACCTCTTCTCTACCACCACTCTCTCCTGCTTCTCGCTTATGACTACTCTCCTCAATATCCTTTGCTCTGTTTTCCAGCTGAGTTTATATGTTGGTGTTCCTTCCCCAGACTTACTTCCTTCACCCTCCTTTATGATGGAACACAGTTTACCTGGGGTTCAGGTGGCATCTGTTTCCCAGCAGCCTCACGTATATATCTCTTGCCAGAACCTCTCTCCTGGTGCTTAATAAGTTCTCATGTACTTTTAGCTAAATACATCCATAAAACTCATTTTCTTCTCAAAAATGCCTTTATCCTTCACTTTCTTATACCGGATTCTATATTCTCCCTATAAATTTGCAATATATTTTATCTACTCACTGAGGGAACTACATCTACTTTCGCCCCTCTGACATTCGGGAGCCAAATTTGTCAATTCTATTGATATATCTGCTAAAACACCTCCTCAAGGCTAGCGTCTCTCCTTCATTCCCAGTGCCGCTGTCTTTCAGTCTCTGTAGCGTGAATTAGGAGAATAGCTGTTTCACCAGGTTTCCCATCTCTGGCTTCTATCCCGCTCCAACATATTGTCACAATTGATCCTATTTGTCCCGTGCTTAAGAACCTCACCTGAGAAATAACGCTGGTTAGCAAAACAGTATGAAATCTCACCTGGTAGTCAAAGAAATTCTAGTTAAAGCAACGGATTTGCTAATTTGACTAACAGGTTAGTGAAGGTAATAACAATGAGAAACCATCACATATACTTGAGATTGGAATTTGGAGAAGGAATTTGGCAGTATGTTTCAAGATCCTTAGAGGCATTCATATAGTGGACAACTCTGGGAATCTGTCCCAAGTAAACAATCCTAAGTACCCCCAAAAGCTTTATTCACATCATGAATTGTAATAGGGAAAAAAGGGAAAATAATCTAGAAGTCCAAAAATGGATTAAGAAAATGGTCATATAATCACAATGCTGAAATGATATAGAACCATTAGAAAGTCTTATTTACCAAAAAGTTTTCAAATCATAAAGTGCTTTTTTTTAAACATTTTTATTGGAGTATAATTGCTTTACAATGGTGTGTTACTTTCTGCTTTATAACAAAGAGAATCAGCTACACATACACATAAAACCCCATATCTCCTCCCTCTTGCATCTCCCCCCTATCCTTTCTATCCCACCCCTCTAGGTGGTCAGAAAGCACCGAGCTGCTCTCCCTGTGCTATGCAGCTGCTTCCCACTAGCTATCTGTTTTACATTTGGTAGTGTGTATATGTCCATGCCACTGTCTCACTTCGTCCCAGCTTACCCTTCCCCCTCCCCGTGTCCTCAAGTCCATTCTCTACGAAAGTGCTTTTTTTAAGGGGAAAAAAAGCAAGCTGTAAAATCTTACACATAATAAATTTATAGTTATGTTAAAATTCTTGGCAAGTAAAGACTAGAAAAAATTGTATATCAGTATGCTACCAGTGGCTGTCTTTGGATAGTGGGGTTATACGAAATTTTTTTCCTTTCTAGTTTTCTGTGTCCTCCACATTTTTAGCAAGGCCTACTTCTTTAATAATGGAGAAGACAACTTTTATTTAAATGTAGCCATATCACCCTCACTGATTGACATTTTTGAAATCAGTGGTCTTCTAACTTTTTTGATCAAGCCTCTCTGTTGGTAAAATAAGTTGACCACATATCCCAGTATAGGCATATTTATTTATAAATTATATGCATTTGTAATTCTACCAGATATTTCATGTATATCATAAAACATACAAAAATAACCTTAAAAGTATGAGATAAAAAACAAAAACAGATGTTTCAACATTTCTTTTTCCCCACACCCCAGTAGATGAAGAGTCTTGCCCTCCCTACTTTGAAGATCAGTAGTCCCTAGAATAAAATAAATAAGTTTCTTTGAAGGCAAATTTACTTATTTATAAACCCAGTGCCTACTTAGTGTTTAGAGTATAGTGGATTTTCCAAAAAATTAGTTGAATGATTGAATGTTTATGTAAAACAAAATGAGCAAATTATGGAGGACAGAAAATATAATATTTGGGTGAAGTTATAGAGGGGCTGGTTTGGGACAAAGGGTTCTTCCTCCAGGGGAATAATGAATGAGAGGCCTTGGAAATTCTTACTTTTGTATCTTGACATATTTGAAGAGTTTTTATTAATGTATATGAATTTAGTTATTTGAGTAATCTCAATTCCAGCTGTTATTAATAAATGAGTTGTAAGCAGCATTTTTGCTAAATTTGATTATGTAAGTAAAATCTGAGACATTATTGAACTAAAAATATATAGAAAATTTTACATTGTTAATTCATCTGTATTTACTTTTGCAGAAGTGTTTGACATACCATTTGATCATAAAGAGTCAACACATGAGATTGGAAAATATTAAATGAGGAGTCAGAATAAGTTAGTCTGTTTTTTATGTCACAGTCTTTTGAAAAGCCTTCAGTTTTTTCATCTGAAAATGAGGGAGTGAGATAATTGATTTCTAATACTTCATTTAAAAATTCTACAATCTTGTCATGTTAGTTAGATTGTACCTCCTTAACCTCAATAATATTTAGGAATAATTGTGAACGATACACTATGTTATGTGTTTTTGTAAATTGTGATGCTCAGTAATACTTAAATTGTATGATCTCCACAGCACAGTTGTTAAGAGCTTGTGCATCCAGAATCACCCAGGGAGACTGTTAAAAACATGTATGTGTATTTCCCAGCCCTACTCCCTCTAAAGATTCAGCTTCAGTATATCATTTTTGAAATGCTTCTTTATCCTTTTTCTACTTCTACATTTCTTTAACTGTAAAAGAAACACATGCTCATTGTGGGTGATTTAGAAAATATATAAAGAAGAAAGAAAGGAGGGGGAACCTCATAATTTCATCACTTAAAGCAAACCTTGTTAATATTTTAGTATATTTTCTTTACTTTTTTTCTTCTGTAGTTTTTTTATGGATGCTTTTATATTTTATGTACAATTTCCCACTTTTATTTCTCACTCAGAAGTATTTTACAGCATCATTTAAAACACTTCTCAAGCATCATTTTAAAGTTTGTATACTCTTTTGTCCTAGACATTAATTGCTTAGTATCAAGTGAAGTATAGTTATCATCATTACTGCCCCATCATCATCATCCTTATTTTTATCCTTATTTTACCAAGTGAGCCAGTAGGTTCAGGGAGTTTTATATGAATTGTCCAAGATTATATACCCCTACCCCCACCCCAAATGGCATGAAATGACCACAGGATCTCAGGTGTTGTGACTGTAGACCTTTTACTCTTTCACGTCACTACAATATGTATATAAACATTAAGCATTTTCATTAATTTGTTCACTCAGTGAATATTGATTTTGTGTCAATGTATTAGTGATACAATGTACAAATGTGGATAATATTAATAATGGCTAATACTTAGTGAACTCTTCGTGGTCCCAGTTACTATTGATTGTGCTTTGTATCAGTTCACTTAATGCAGACTCACAACCGTATGATATAGGTTACTTTCATTAGTTCCATTTTATAGATGAGGAAATTGAGGCACAGAGTTTAAGTAACAGTAAGTGATAAAGCTGGGAATTAAACCTAGCAGATCTGGTCCAGAGTCTACCCTCTTAATCTAGAGTGTAGATTAAACTTGCCTCAGAGTTCACAAAATAAGATAAATTAATAAGAGGAGCTTTTTTTTAAATATATAAATTTATTTATTTATTTTTGGCTGCCTTGGATCTTCGTTGCTGCACGCAGGCTTTCTCTAGTTGCAGCAAGCGGGGTCTACTCTTCATTGTGGTGCGCGGGCTTCTCATCGCGGTGGCTTCTTTTGTTGTGGAGCACAGGCTGTAGGCGTGCGGGCTTCAGTAGTTGTGGCGCATGGTCTTAGTTGTTCTGCAGCATATGGGATCTTCACTGACCAGGGCGCGAACCCGTGGCCCCTACATTGGCAGGCGGATTCTTTTTTTTTTTTTTGCGGTACACGGGCCTCTCACTGTTGCGGCCTCTCCCGTTGCGGAGCACAGTCTCCGGACGCACAAGCTCAGTGGCCATGGCTCACGGGCCCAGCCGCTCCGTGGCATGTGGGATCTTCCCGGACCGGAGCACGAACCCATGTCCCCTGCATCGACAGGCGGACTCTCAACCACTGCGCCACCAGGGAAGCCCTAGCAGGCGGATTCTTAACCACTGCGCCACCAGGGACGTTCCAAGAGGAGCTTTCAGTATGCAGTACTTATCAAACACCTATTTGTGAAAACACCTTTATGAAGGCTAAATTACAAGGCTAGAATAAATAGTCAAATTTATTCAATATTAGTTTGTTTAATAGACTAATTAAACTAGAATCTAGTTCTAGTTTTTTTCTATTTGTCTCTAATCTCAAAGCTATTTTGTATGCTTGAATGACGTGATTAAAGTTCTGTAAGTTGAGTTTTTGTGATTTTATTTTTAGTTGCAGTTTTATTGATGCCTTAGATTAAATATAGTTAGAGTGAGTTTCTAATTTCCTCTGATTTTTTAAGTGAGTAAACATGGTTTTGTTCAAAAATTATTACTGAAGATCTAAAAAGTGAGCACCTACCTTTGTTTGCTATAGAAAGTAGGTCCTTAAAAAGGAAGATGATAAATTCCATTAAGTGTAGGCTGTCTATGTAGAAGTTTAATACTTACGTAAAAGATTGTTACTAATTGTCCAGATGCGGGTGAGGTTTGGACTTACTTTGAATCCCAGCACCTGATAGAGCAGTGGAATTCTCAAGTATGAGTTTAGAGTCTGGGGTTTTGGTACTGATCCTTGGTCAGGTCATTTGACAGCTTTGCGTTCTTCTACTGTTGTTGTTTTAACTATTAAATCAGAATTATACAGCTTTTGCTCCTTTCTCAGAGTGTTGTTATGTGGAACAAATAAGATAGGATAGTACTCTGAAAAAATAAGGAACACTAAACTAGTTCAAAGCACTACCATATTATTGTTATTGTTGTTCATAGAAAAGGCTTCTAGACTACAGGTTTGGTTTTCTGGTGAAATTGTAATTCTGAGGTTAAATCCAATTACATTTATCGTGACGTGTCTGTTCACATGGTACTGTTGTAATAGGATTTTGTTATGTTCAATATTGCTTGAAATGTGTGCCTAAGTAGAGGGCTTATATTTGCAAAGGATTTGAACTTTGATATGCGACTGTGACTGTTGATAAAAAATAGTGATTGTATTGGAAATTTCATTGTACTAATGAATTTACAATAAAAAATGTATATAGTTCATAATTATAATATACTAACTGAGCCTTAATATTTTTGCTTAAGTGAGCTCTTGGTGTTTATTATTTTTAAAGCAGCATTTCCTAAAGTGTATTCCTTATAATATTAATTTAACAAACTAGTCGTTGTTACCATTTCAAAAGAGGGGTTTATGTTGCCAAATAAATTTGAGAAACATTGAATTAAGTTAAACAGGTTTCTTTATATGAGAACCTCTTAAGGCTGGTGAAATGCATTGTTTCCCCAAATTGTTTGAAACAGTTTTGCAAAACATGTCCTGGCACTGGTGTTCCACTGAGCTTATTTTGCTTTAACTTAAGATAATTTGAATATAGCAAGAAATTATACCCAAATTTATTTAAAATATCTAGAGTGAATTCAGTCTTATTAAAATAACAATTCTTATCACAGATTTCAAAGTGTTAATTATTTAAGCAATGTCTCTTCTCTTAATTTGTAGGTACGAAAAAAGGACCAGATCAATATTGAAACAAAGAACAAAACTGTTCGTTTTATTGGAGAACTCACTAAGTTTAAGATGTTCACAAAAAATGATACACTGCATTGTTTGAAGGTTAGTAGTGAATCATTTGAAATATTTTTTAATAGACACATCTAAAGTTTTAATGCTTCAGTTTGTAAGTGCTGGGAAATGATGTAATTAAGAAATATTTGATTAATCTATAGGAAGACAAAAGAGGAGTAAAAAGGAACAATAAACAGATGAGCAAAATAGAGAACAAATAATAAGATGGTAGACACAAATAGAACTATAACAGTAATTACATGAAATGTAGAAGGACAAAGTACATTAAGTAAAAGCCTTAAGAATATAAGACTTGATTAAAACAACATTATATGCTGACTGCAAGGAAGATACCCTTAAATATTAACACCAGGAAGCCTAAAATAAAAAGATGGGGGAAATATACCATGGAAGCACTAAAAATAAATAAATAAAAGCACCTGGTTTTATTATTATCAGACAAAGTAGGCTTTAAGGCATGAAGCATTATTAGAAATAAAGAAGCATAGTTCATAATGATGATGAGGTCCTTTTAATAGGAAAGTGTGTTACCTTCCTGAATCAGTATGCATCCAGTACTGTATTTTTAGAATACATAAAGCAAAAAATCGACAAGGAAAGAGAAATAAATCCATAATTACAGTGAGAGACTTGAAAACACCTTTTAGTAGCTGAAAGCATAGGCAGACAACATTAGTAAGTATATTCAGGATTGAACAACCTTAATCTAATTGACACTATACCCAACAGGATCAGAATTTATAATCTCTTCAAATGCACATGGATGATTCACCAAAATCAACCAAAAAGAAAGTCTCAGCAAGTTCAAAAAAATTGAAATTATTCAGATTATGTTTTTTTGTCCACAATAGAATTAAGGTAGAAATTCATTAGTAACTAACTAGTTATGTGTGGTAAAGCTGATGCAGCATAGATGAAATAATTCTTCTACATTTGGAATTGGTCATTACTAACAATAACAAATTTTTAATCAAGTTAATTTCTTTGACATATCACTAGGTATGTCACACAAAATGGGTCTCATGGGTTCAAATACATTTGGAAAACCCTGAGTTAAACACGTTTCTTTACTGCATGATTTCTTAAGAGTATTTAAAATATTAATAATCATTGTAAATATTCAAGGGGTTAAGTCTCCTAAACCTACTTGGAGCATTTCAGGAGACTACAAAGTACATTTGGGGAACTTTGGACAGCATTTTAAGAGAGGTTTGAAAGTTTTTTCAATGCTGTCATTGAAAGGAATCATGCCATGAACAACTTAGACATATTAGTATATTTCTTTGTATTAATTACTGATGTATATAGGAAGAATATACATTTATTTGACACAGGTTCATTTCTGTACGTTTGTTTTAAGGAAATAATCATAAACGTGCGCAAATTTATCTGCAAGAATGTTTGTCACACCATTGTTTATAGTAGCAAAAAATTGTAAACAATTTGGATGTCCCATAAATAAGAATCAGTTAAGTTTTAGTATAGTTCATATTATAAGTATTATGCACCCTTTAAATCATGCCATAGAAGGATAATAAAGACGTGGAAAAATACTCATGTTAGCCCAAAAAAACCAAATTATTAAATGATATGTGTAAATCTTTTTTGGCTTAGAAAATATGCACAGAAAAATATTGGGGGGATAAATAGTAAAATGTGGTAATGTGTTTGTAAATTTCATACGGTAAGGCTTTTGTTGTAAGAAGTTTAAAGGTAAATGTCATATAAACCAAAATCAAAAAGCTATTTAGAAAATATTAGCTATGTATGTGGCATTTGCTTAAATATATAGCATCTCCTGATAAATATAAAATGGGCTTTGATAGATTAGTTTTCATATATCTATCTAGAAGGAATGACATTAAATATCCTGAAGTTTTTAGATAAAATTTTATGGCCTAACACAAAGATACCCAGTGATGAAGCTTGGTATCTAAAGTAGACTAGGTTTTTTTTTTTTAGTTGATTTACAATATTGTGTTTAGCTTTTCTTCTTTTTACAGTGACATTTTAAAACTTGTTGCACACATTAGGTGTATAATGTTTTCTTTCTCTAATAGGATTGAATTGTTGTCTTTGTGGTTTTTCATCATTATTATTTTTACAGATGCTTCTATCAGACTTTTCCCATCACCATATTGAAATGGCATGTACCCTACTAGAAACATGTGGAAGATTTCTTTTCAGATCTCCAGAATCTCACCTGAGGACCAGTGTACTTTTGGTAAGGGCTTGAGGATCCTAGCAAGAGGTTGAGGTTCTTGATTTACTCCAGGAGTTAAAAATTTTGACCAGTGCCTTTTATCTTGCTCTGCCATTTAAACACTTCTACCTAAACTAGAACTCCAGCCGTTCCTGGAGAGCTGTAGGAATTTTTCTCATTTGACTGCCAGTGAGTTCACACTATTGTAAAGGGGGATTAAATTCAGCCCCAGATAACTTTTTACAAGTGATGCAGAGGAGCAGGTACTCTAAATACTATTGTGTTAGAGCCCTCTTTGTGGATGTTCTTGATACATCTTTACTGTGCCATAAGCACATAAATTATAAAGCTTAAATTTTTTAAATTGGAAAACATAAAACATAAGCTTGAAAAATTAACATGGGGGGAGAAGATATTTCTTAAGTTAATTAGGATGCCAGCATGGCCATCAAGTTTATTAAGCAATTAAGTTAGTATGCTTATTGGTAATACCCATGCATTCGACTGCAGCCTTTGCAAGGGAGAGAGTGTGGTGGGGGAGGGTGTCAGTGTTAGCCCTGGTTTAGGACTCCCCAGGAATAGACTGTCATTACATCAGTGTTGCTTTTAGGGACGTGTTGATTGTGTCTTTTTCTCTAGGTGTGTTATTTTTTTAGAATCTAGTTGTAAGCTTGAATATTTCTCTGGCAATATTTAAAATGAAAAAAACATGGGAATTTATTTCTAGTGAACAAAAATACTAATGTGAAGGCCATCACCTGGAGTTTATTTCCACATTCTCTCTAGGCTTATTCATATAATAGTCATTCCAAGTTCAAATTTTTATTGTAACACAGAAAAAAATCTTCCTCCTCTTTGGCTCAAGCTGGTAAGGTTAAATGAGACCTGCATATGAAAATGTAATAGAGATGCCAAGAAAGCTTAGGTTTTAAAAATGTCTATATTTTATTTGTAATATTGAACCCTCTATGTTTACTTTTTGCTAGGGAAAGTTTACTAGTTGTGCTGGTGTGGATACTTATGCCATTGATGGAAACCAGAGTTCTTCCTGCCCGACTGGTTTTCTTCGCTCAGCGGATCTTTCTCCCTCTTGTAGCGAAAGCAGCTAGCCTTTATCATTGATTGTCTTGCTTTCTGGATAGGAGCCTTGTTTATCATATAATGCTTTTGGGGCTCCTCCTATGTGTTAGGCACTGAACTCAGTTCTGCAGGGATGTTATGGCTGGTTGGGGGTGGTTAGTACAAAGAAATGAAACATAGTTGCCATCCTCAAAGTGGTCCATATCTAGTGCTAATTCCAGTGTAGCATTTTAAGTGCTTTAACAGAGAGAGGTATGCAGAGGATTTTATGGGCTCATGGAGGGAGTACTTAAACCAGACTGAATGAGTCAGGAGACATCTTCCCTAACAGCTTCCCAGTGTTTATTGAGTCTGACTCTTCTGTCAGACCCTTGGGATATAAAAGTGAAAAAGATGGTTCCTGCCCTCATGGAATTTGTAGTCTAATAACCCAGACAGATGGACGGTTGGAACACAGGGAGGGGGATGCAATATAATACTGTGGGTTAGCATAGGGTATTATGTGTATAGATAGAAGAGGCGCTTAATCTAGTCTTGGTATGTCAGGAAAGGTTTCCTGGAAAAAGTGGTGTTTATTTTAGAGACTCACCTGAGTCTCAAAGGCAGAGAAGAGAGATACACTGAGTCAAGAGGCTGCAGGTAAGACTGGAGACGTAGGCACAGCCCCGAGTATGAGCACTGTGCTAAGGAACGAGGGTTTTCCCCCTGTGGTAGAGAGTAGCTATTGAAGGATGTTAAGCAGGGAGGATAGGTATGATCAGATTTATGGTTTTAGGAAGGTCGGTGTGGAGGAGATAACTGAGGTGGCTGAGGCCAGAGGTAGACAGAACAGTGAAACGGCTGTTTTCAAAACCTACGGGGAAAACAATGAAGAAATGGTAAGGATGGGGGAGTGGGGAATAATAATTGGCTGTATGAAGAATTTTAGGAAGCAGAACTGATGAGATGTGATGGTGAGATACTAGGGACGAGGAAGGGAAAGCGCCCTCAGATAAGACCCCGTATTCCAGCATGAGCATCTGAGCGGGTGATGGTGCCAGTCACAGAGATGAGGGAGGAGGAGGAGGGAGGAGGAGGAGGGTTTGGTTTGAAGTGCAAATGCTTGCGGGATGATCTAAAATGTACCCGTATTTGTTTGGGAACACACATAACCTTTTAACTGGTTTGCATTTAAAATTATTCTTGGCTGATGTTAAAAGTAGTTTGGTGTGGGGACTTCCCCGGGTGGTCCAGTGCTTGAGACTTCTCCTTCCTATGCAGGGGGTGTGGGTTCCATCCCTGGTGGGGGAGCTAAGATCCCACATGCCTGGAGGCCAAAAACAACCAAAACATAAAACAGAAGCAACATTGTAACAAATTCAATAAAGACTTTAAAATTGGTCCACATCAAAAAAGAAAAAAGAAAGTAGTTTGGTATGTGTGTTGGGGGAGAAGGTTCTAAAGTGGTCTACATAACAGGTTGAAACTAGTCTTGATTTAAAACTGTTATGTATGTACAAATGAAAAGTTAAGTGTTGCGTTATGTTTTGTTCAAAGAACTTACAGGGTGAGGTCATTATCTCTAGCTCTGTTAAACATGGAACTGTTCTCTCTGTCTGGAAGAGTCAACATTTAATAAGCATTTACAAATTATAAAATAGATGTCAGGAGAGGAGCTAGGCTACAACGTGTATACTTTAGCAGATTCATAGACAAGAGAAACAATTGTGAAACTTGGTATACCCATAATTGAACTTATGAAAGAGCAGAATTTCCCCCAGTATACACAATGGTTTTACATGTATAGAAAGGCAGACCATGGGAAAGATTTGAATGTGTTTTAAAAAATTCATTCATTACTTTGTATATTAGTAAACATTAATTGCAAGCCTCCCATGTGCTAGGCCAGGCACTGTTTTAGATGCTGGGTTTACATCAGTGAACATGCTGCAGCCCCTGCCCTCCCTGAGCTTGCAGACACAGCCTTCTTTCCAAAGCCTGAAGTCTTGCCTCCACCCGCCACCACCTGCCACCCCAGTCCAGACACCTGCTTGAAGCTCTTCAGTGCTTTCCCTCTACAGGCTTCAAATCCAGCATTGTTACTATGGTCGGTCTGCAGAATATGGTCTCACCGAGCCTCTCCTCACTCCTTAGAACTGATCTCACGCCATTCCATGCTGGCGCCACGCTGGCCTTCATGTAGTTCCTGTAACTGATCCTTCTCTCCTCATTGCCTCTCGTCTTGCTGTTGCGTCTGCCTCAGGTGCTCTCTCTGTGTCTCTTCTCAACCTTTTGTCGTCCTTCAGAGCACAACTCAAATGTCACTTTTGCAGAGAGGCCATCCCTAGCCCACCCTGACTAAAGTGGGCTCTCATTACTCTCCATCTTAGGGCCTTGTTATTTTCCTTCATAACACTATTCACAGTTAGTATTTAAAAGGTTGCTAGTTTATTTGTTGGCTTGTTTATTCTGTCTTCCTATGCCAACTCTTAGGCTTCATGAAGGTAGGAGCCATGTCCGTCTTGTTCACTGGTGACTTCAGTACCTAGCGTAGTGCCTGGCACATAGTAAGTGCCAAGTAAAATGTTAAATGGCTGAATAAATTCAGTAATCTTAATACTTAGTGTGGTGCTGTTTTTAGAACTAGGAGTACTGTTTGAAGATCTTCAGCTGATCAGTCTTTGGTTCTCAACTGGCATCTGGTGGGTAGAGGTGAAGGTTGCTGCACAGAACACCCTCCCCCCACACACCCAGACAAAGACTATCCAGTCCAAAACGTCCGTAGTGCTGAGGTTGAGGATCCTGAAGAGATGATGATTGACTGCTTTTAATCACCTCCTGGAGCTGATGCTGAGGGCTCTGAACAAGTTGTGAAACTGGGGGCTTTTCGTTTCCTTGTCTGTAGAGACATGTCAGATTTACCTAGTACAACATTGGATGGCACAAGCTCTCAGAATAAGGTTATTCTCAGCTGTTGTGTGTGGAACAGCCAGAGGCATTCACCCCTTTATTTATATTGTTGGTCCTTAATTTCAGTCACTTGTATATAAGCCTTGTAGAGTTCATATAGTTTGGCAGAGTTATAAGTCAAGTTATATTTGTAGCAGAGTTCTCTTGAGTATTTTATTGGACAAGGCATAAGACCAAGCAGTTATGGACTAATTTGTTCTAAAAACATGATTAGTGATATAACAATTAGTATGCTTGCATGCTCTTAGAAATACCTAGTAATTGTTTTTTCCCTTTTCTAGCCCTTTATCTTGAAATCTTATCACTGAGAGTAGAACTTTAGTTGGGAAGAAAGAAACCTTAGAATGAAAGTATTTTGACTAGACTTTTTATTTTAGGAACAAATGATGAGAAAGAAACAAGCGATGCATCTCGATGCAAGATATGTCACAATGGTGGAGAATGCATATTACTACTGCAACCCACCTCCAGCTGAAAAAACAGTGAAAAAGAAACGTCCTCCTCTCCAGGAATATGTCCGGAAACTTTTGTACAAGGATCTCTCCAAGGTTACCACTGAGAAGGTAAATCTTAATGAAATCATAGAACAGTAGTCAATTGAGATTTGTGGTAGTGCTAAGCTTATATAACATTCAACCAAATTAATTCTTTTTCGTCCTGATGATAATAGTACTGATTGCAGTGCACTTTCCTTCTAGCCCTGCACCAAGTTGTTTTAGGTCAGGGACATATATTTCAGTTTTCCTAGATCAGCTTGTTTATCAATTGCTTCAGTGCCCCACAAAGTATAGATAGGAAATGTAAGTAGTTTGCATTATTCACATTTTGTAAATGGAGAAATTGAAGCAGAATTGTTAAAGTCCCAGCAGTGGAGTTTAGGAGAGGTAGGATTAAATCCCAAGTTCCATTATGATTGATTCCATACAAGTCATCATAATAAGGAATTCATACGATGATACATAATGTATGGGACATATGTTTTATTTTCCTTTTATGTTAGTAACTTCTTATTCTAATTAAAATGGTAATTCTTCTAAATTTGATGTTGATGCTGTGTGTATATTTGAAACTATTACTTTGTCTCTGATGTTCTGTAATGAATTTGCCTTTAAATATTTTGCTTTCAGTACAGGGGTTCTTAACCTTAGGTAGGCTTTAAGAGGCCCATGATCCTCTGGAACTTAATGATATTGAATCTTTGGGCCTGTCTGTATTTTTCCGGAAGAGGGTCTGTAGCTTTCTTTAGATTCTCAGTAGGGGTCAATTTCCAGAAAAGGTTAAGAACCACCGACCTGTTACCTTAATTATTGTAGTTACCTTGTTAGAACCGTCACTTTTAAGTGAGACATGTTGAGTAAACATTTTTTGGTCAACTCTACAAGTTGAAACAACATGGTATGGAACTTTTTTCTTTTCAGGAAAAAAAATTGAAGCAAATTAACTTCTGGACAGAGGAAACCTATGGGGAGGATAAGAGGCATGGAATAATACATGTGTCATGGGTGGGCAGGGTAGAAGGTGATGACGAATGAGCGCAACTTTGAAAATTGAAGCCACCTTCAGGGATCCAGAGACAGTAGTTGTTTAAGACAACAGGATTTGAAAGCTGTTTTAGAATTGGCTAAAAGTTTGTAAAGTATGGAATGCTTATGCATTTGAGATGACATTAACATTTCCATTGAAGCTGATATGAGAACATATTTAGTGCTTGAAAGGTGGATTGTGGATATAGAGTAGAGATGAAAGGACTACTTTACATTCTGCCTACAGTATCCATTTTCTTTCAGAATAAAAATGGAAAGAACTTGATGATGACTAGAGCTCTGCTGATTATCTCATTACCAGTAGAGATTTTGAAAGCAATAGCTAACTTTTATGGGGTGCTTGTAATGCGCCAGACACATTCCTACGTACTTCACGCACTTTAACTTGTCTAACCCTTAGACCAGACTTATGGAGTAAGTGCCTATCATCCCCCCTTCACATGCAAGGAAACTGTGTGATGTCAGTCTTGATGTTGTGTCCTCCATCTTTTTTTTTTTTTAAGATTTTTTTGATGTGGACCATTTTTTTTTTTAAGTCTTTATTGAATTTGTTACAGTATTGCTTCTGTTTTATGTTTTGGTTTTTTGGCCTCGAGGCATGTGGGATCTTAGCTCCCTGTCCAGTGATCGAACCTGTACCCCATGCACTGGAAGGCAGAGTCTTAACCACTGGACCACCAGGGAAGTCCTGTGTCCTCCATCTTAAGGGATCTTTTAACCAGTTGACCTTGGGTTTATTTCCTTATTGGAAATTTTTCATTTATAAAAAGAAGTGTCTGAGGTTATTTACATCAAATGATGCACAAAAGAAAACATTATTTTTGTTAAATCTTGGGTATTTCTTTCAGTGACCTGAGTATGAGTGTATACTGTTAGCTTGATTGAAGTCCTGGAAACTCTAGGAAATTTAAGGGCGTTATGGAAAGATAAAGGGAAAATGTGAATAAATTTTACCAATAATTAGAAAAATCTTATTTTTCCTATCTCTAAAGTTGAAGAGGCTGGTAGAGAATCTCTAGAGTATTTTCCGTTTCAAAAGTTCTGTGACTGTACAATCATAATAAAATATTTGTATTATAGGGTATTTTGGACTACTTAGTGCTTATCTTAGTAATTTAAACAAAATTCTCTTCATTTAGGTTTTGAGACAGATGCGAAAGTTGCCTTGGCAGGACCAAGAAGTGAAAGACTATGTGATTTGTTGTATGATAAACATCTGGAATGTGAAATATAACAGCATTCATTGTGTAGCCAACCTCTTAGCAGGACTAGTGCTCTACCAGGAGGATGTTGGAATCCATGTTGTGGATGGAGTTTTAGAAGATATTCGATTAGGAATGGAGGTAACAAAGACCTGCAGCAAATTGGAATCTGTGGACAATTTAGACAGCCTTTAAGTCCTATTATTGAAAAATAAGGATTTGAAAACCCTCTTTTCCCCATATGGTGTCATTTACTATTACTTTTTTGAAGATAATGATTTCTTAATAAACCCTGTTGTGTTAGATTTCCTAGTCTTCTCTCAGGCTAATGCTGAAGTATTTTTTGCCTTTTCTTCAAGTCCAGTTAAGCTTATTTTAGAAGAGTATAGTAAATTTTTATTATTTCCTGGTTACTATTGGCATTCACGTTATAGGAATTCATAAATTTATTAATTAGGAGAACTGGTAATCATTTGATAAGAATTTCTGTAAGAATTTCCCTCTTTCTATATGCTTGTTGTTTCCTTAATTCACGATTTCAGAGAAAATAAGTCACAGAGGGCTGATAGGGAGAATTACATTTTAACTGTTTCATAAACTATTAATTCATTTAACAATAGCTTAATATTAAATTTAATACTTAACATGTTCTTTTTATTAAAACATTTTAAAGGTAGACATTTCTTAGAGAGAGATAAAGGACGCCCAGAAGTGACTACCGATTAGAAAAGAACCCATTATTTATTCTCTGTTCAGTGAGTGATGTTGTCAAGTGACATAGGGGAATTTTACCTCTTCTCAAACACATTGCTATTCTTTAATGGAAATCTGCTTTTTTTTTTCTTCCCCCTTTAGGTTAATCAACCTAAATTTAATCAGAGACGTATCAGCAGTGCCAAGTTCTTAGGGGAACTTTATAATTACCGAATGGTGGAATCCGCTGTTATTTTTAGAACTCTTTATTCTTTTACTTCATTTGGTGTTAACCCTGATGGCTCTCCAAGTTCACTGGACCCTCCCGAGCACCTTTTCAGGATTAGACTAGTGTGCACTATTTTGGATACCTGTGGCCAGTACTTTGACAGAGGTTCTAGTAAACGAAAACTCGATTGCTTCCTTGTGTATTTTCAGGTACATAAATTGAAATAAGCAGTTTGGCATCATTTAATGCATTGCTTGTGTTATAAAAATATTAGAGAAGAAACCCTGTAGCATTCATATATGATGTATAAGATATATTCATAGTTAGGTGAGATTTATTCTTCTTGCAAGTATGCTTAGCTTTAGACGTTTTAAAATAACATGATGGGGAGTTCCCTGGCGGTCCAGTGGTTAAGACTCTGTGCTTCCTGCAGAGGGCACAGGTTCGATCCCTGGTCAGGGAACTAAGATCCTGCATGCCACACGGCATGGCCAAAAAAAAGAAAGAAAAATTTTAAAAATATATATATGATGAATTCTATCATAAATATTCTGATTACATTTTAAGTTTTATAATTGATGATTGATCATTAATTTTGGGAATTATTTTGGTGCTTTTATAAATTTGGTTTAGTAAGTTTAATAAGTTTGGTTTAGTAAGTTTAATAAGTTTATAAATTTGGTGTAGTATGGTTTATTTTGTATTTGGTACGTAATTCATGAATCAAATTACTTGTAATATTTATGCATTTGATAATATTCTCACTCATCTGTGTTCTGGTTTTATATCTAAAATTCTTGTTTCTAAATTTAAAAAAAAACCCATCATTAACATTGAAAGAAATATTTGTTCATTCATTGCTAAACTCTTGGGTTGTGCTTTCCATATCTTAAGTTACTTATGTAAACTGGTGATTTAGAGCAAGTACAGTATAAATTAAATTCAGATACAAATACAGAGACAGTTCTGCAGCTTCTATACAGTTCATGTTCCAGAAGTTAGCTGTAGCTTGGTTGTCTGGAACCTAATCATTATTTCCCATCAAATACAATGTTATAAGTACTGATTAGGGGGAATAGCTCACTATCGAATTCTCCAGACGTTACTGAAATAAAGTACCAATGGTACCATTCAGTTCTATTTGATCATTCCTTTCTATCTAATCTGTTATGTTGTTTTTGTTTACCCATTGACAAAGAAAATAAATTTAAAACTACAAATTTGAGGTGTCAAAAATACATCCACATAGTAGCTGATGTTAAGTGGGGGTAACTACTCTTGGGGAAGAGCTGTTTGTAACTTTCTCCTATTACTTTATCTTTGCATTAGAGGGTAACTTGTTACTCTCTTGTTTTCTGAATTGATGAGCCAAAAATGGGGAAGGTGTGTTGAAGATTTGAGACTCAGATTCTCTGTTCCATGTAAGAAATGCCTTAAGTTGGAGACTGCCTGTATTTAAAACCAAAGTTTTGCTGCAGAATATCAGTGATCACTATCAGTGTCCAAAGCAGGATCCCTTTCAGAAGAGTGTTATTATTTGCACTCACTCTAACATCACTGGCAGAGAGAAAAGAGCCACTCAGAAATATTCAGGAGTAGAAAGAGACAAAAGTATTTTCCACATTGATTAATAGCAGGAATGTGTAGCAGGGATATACTTAGGGCACGGGAGTAAGAAGTGAGTGAGGCCTGGGAGATGCAGCCAGTGTGTGCTGCCTGTAACACAGTGTCCAGTTACATATTGGAAGGCAGATAGAAAGGCTCACTTGCAGCAGTGCTTCTAAACTTCAGTGTGTACACACATCACCTGGCTATATTGTTAAGATGCACACTGTGATTCAGTTGGCCTAGGGTAGGGGACGTCTCAGATTCTGTATGTCTAATAAGCTCTGAGTTCCCACACTTTGAGTAGCGAAGACCTAGAAGAAACTGGACAGGAAGATTAAACACCCAGAGGAACACCTGTTTATATACAAGTAAATTCATGGGTTGTGCTTTTTAGTTAAACTTGAGAATTACAAGTACAAAATAGAATGAAGGAGCCAAGCCAGGAGACGAGGGAAAATATCTAAATGGTGCCATATACACAGTAGATGTTCAATAAATGCTTGTTGATTACTGATTTTTATATATTCAAAAACCCTATCTTCAGATACTTTGACTCTTTAAAAAAAATCAAAGCAGGTAGTATAGAGAAAATAATTATAATTTATCAAAACCGTTGCCTTGAATTTGGTTGTTTTTGTAAAATTAAATATTTAAGCCCTATTTGGGATTTGGGAGTGGAGTTTCTGCCTGGTTTCAGTACCTGAAAATTTATTTGCTGTTTTATTTATTTATAATTTTTCCTTGCCTTTAAAAAAAGATTATGACAGTTACAATAAAAAATATATTTAAATTAAAGTCACCAGATGGCTTAGGAACTATATACATGGAGGGAAATAAATGTGCTAGGATCATTGCTGTTGACCATTAATAAAAATGGTAGGTGTCTTGTACAACTCTTTAGTTGTTATAACTAGGTGATGTCACGATACAGATTATTTTAAATATTTTGTTATTAATTTCTTATAGCTAAATTTATTTTTCATTTGTTATCAGCGTTATGTTTGGTGGAAGAAAAGTTTGGAGGTTTGGACAAAAGACCATCCATTTCCCATTGACATAGATTACATGATCAGTGACACACTAGAACTGCTAAGACCAAAGATCAAACTCTGTAATTCTCTGGAAGAATCCATCAGGCAGGTACACGACTTGGAACGAGAATTCTTAATAAAACTAGGTAAGCAATTAATTACAGAGAGAAAATAAAGATGGTATTTGGCAGATCGTTTCTAGAATTTGCTTTATAATGTTTTCAGTTAGCGTTTACTTTTGTATACTTTCTGTTTTTTGATGTTGAGTGTTACATAATAGTGTTAGGTAAGACCTGGCTGACTTATTTCTTGATTTCATTAAATATTCCCAAATTGGAGGAAAACAGTCATGTAAAACTTGAAGCAAATAATAATGATGGAAAAAATATAATCCTGTCAGCCTCTCTTAATTTTAGAATTTTTGGTTGCTAATTTAAAACCTACTTTTGATTAAAGCATCTCATATACAGTATATATTTTCAATAACACTATTTCCTAAGACAGTGCAGGCTTGACACTATATAAGGGGAGTGCCAGTTAGAAGTTTGAAACTATCCTACCAAATTTTAGATCCTAGTCACTGGGGGAGTTGTCTCTGTTTCTAAAGACTAGAGAACATGTGAGAAACGTGCTACAGGAGGATTGGTCACTTTACTTTCTCAGTATTCTTCTGCGATTGTTCTGGAAGAAGAGGTAGCATTTGAATGGCTCCCCTAAAGGACTGTAGGAGCCGACCAGCCTTGCCAGTGGAAATAACTGGAACAGGGTGGGGCCTTACCAGTCTGGTATGCTTGCTGATAGTTCTTAGCATGTTGTATTGTAGTCATTTCAAAGTGACATATAGTTTCAGCCTATGAAGCTAGTATTTTATTAGGAGATTATTTATTAGGAGACCCTTACCTTGACCAGTTATACTAATTGTATACATTTACTATGTTGCATATCTGAAAAACCACTTTTCATGGCAAAGGCATTGGTGATCCTTTTCCTTTAAGACTATTTTTTCATATTACATCCAGCATATTAATAGGGTTTCTTTCTCCAAGGTAAATCCTGTTTTGGAGAATTTGATTGCTGTTATCTATTTGAGCATTATTTGAAAGGTGCTACTGATTATGCAACTATTCACTTTTCCTAATTCTCAACCCATAAAGGCGTATGTGATTCTTTTTGTTCTTTGAACTTTGTCCCAAGTTATCTACTTTCTTTTCCTTTTCAGATTTCTAATTGTATAAAATGATCGTTTCAAGTAGAGTGTTTATTTATCTACGTACTTATTTCATTTATTTTATATGCTTTGAAATCGTCTTAGCCTTGTTTCCCAAAGACTTTCATGAATGGCTCTCTCTGTATAGTGGGCATGAGGAAATACTAGTTGGATACCCAGTTTGGTAGCAGTAAAGAAAGCAGTATGCTTTATCCTTTATCGAGCAAAGAGTTAAATTAAAGGACTTCGGGCTTCTTTTGAGGAGTCTGTCCTTGTTTAGAATACGGAAAGGAAAAAAATAGGTCACCATTTGCCAGTGCAACTCTAAGGATGGTGGCAACTAGAATCAATATGCTCCCAAGTCATCCCATTTTCCTTCTGTTTTAGAGTCTAAATATCATAGAGAAGATATACATGAATAAATCTATATTAAATCTGTTTCTTGTTGGTAAACCATAAGATAATATAGCATCTTGCTTTTGGTAGTTTTTTGTTTTCAAGCACTTGCAAATTCATTATCATTTCAATCTTATAGCTACCCAATGCTAACTTAATAGTTAGCATTTTCTTATATTTTAAAAACCATTTTAATATTATTAAAAGTAATGAAGTGTTCATGGCAGAAATTTTGAAAAATGCCAAGAAGACAGAAATCACTGATATTTCATATGCACGGAGAATCATGTGTTAACATCTTAATATATGTTCTTCTATTTAAAAAATATTTATTCACGTGTTTGCAGTTTTATAACTGAAATTTTTTTCTAATATATTATGAAATTTCTTCCTGACATGAAATACTTTTCTAAATATTTAATTTTTTACAAAACTGGCTATTTTCCTTTGTATGAATATGTTAATTCTGTTGTTTGACACATTATTTCTAATCTTGCACCCCTGTAAATAACATTATTATGTTACTTTTGTGTGTATCTTGGTTTTCTCAGGATAGAGAGAATTATTGGCTCTAAGACACACTTTTTTTTTTTTAAACATCTTCATTGGAGTATAATTGCTTTACAATGGTGTGTTAGTTTCTGCTTTATAACAAAGTGAATCAGTTATACATATACATATGTTCCCATATCTCTTCCCTCTTGCATCTCCCTCCCTCCCACCCTCCCTATCCCACCCCTCTCGGTGGTCACAAAGCACGGAGCTGATCTCCCTGTGCTATGTGGCTGCTTCCCACTAGCTATCTATTTTACGTTTGGTAGTGTATATATGTCCATGCCACTCTCTCACTTTGTCATAGCTTACCCTTCCCCCTCCCCATTTCCTCAAGTCCATTCTCTAGTAAGACACACTTTGAGAACAAAACCAAAATGGTAATAGGCAATGTAATTTAATTCTGGTTTGGAAGTTCTAGATTATATTATAATACTATAAAAGGAACAGAAATGGGAAGAATAAAAGTGAAAAAAGAAAAGTCATATGAATAAATTACTTATAAAACAGAAGAGTGTATTTCATAAATTAAAAATAAAATCAGTAGAATAAAATAAAAGCCCAGAAGTTGCCCCAATTAAATACAAAACAATTTAGTGTATGACGAAATAGGAATCTTAAAAATAGGATAAGAACAACAGGTGAGCATTTAGGGGGAAAATTGATATAAAGCCACATCTTATGTCATCAAACTCCAGATGGATTGAGGAGTTAAATATTTATTTTCTAAAAGTTAAAAATAGATCTGATCATCAGATATTTGGAGAGGTGGTAATTTTCCTAAATTTTAAAATGATGCAAGAAAGCACACATATGTTGGCAGATTTGGGTGTTTAAAACTTTTGTGCGATGAAAGAAATAACTAAGATTGAAGTGAAAATAGTTTCTGTGCCAGGTTATTATCACTTACATAAAGAACACAGGCAAATTGATACACAACAGATAGATGAACATAACATAATCAAATGAGGGAGGGTAGGGAAGAGTTGGTATTTTTATTGAGTACTTCCAGTTTGCCAAAATTAAAGTGGAAGGTAATGTTGTTCATATTTGACAAGTGAGTTATGTAAAGCCCAAATCAAAATACTAGGTTAACAATCGAGCCAGAATTCAAAGACTGCTCTTTCTGACATATTAAGTATGTGGGGAAAATGCTCAGCATGTCTAGTGAGCAGAGAAATACAAATGAAAACCATTTGAAAGGGAGTATCACAATTATTACTCTGTCTGTTATGAGCAGGAAAACTGAGGCACCAAGCAGCTCAAATTCAAGAGAACAGTATTTGATTTTGGTCCCCAAGTACACTTAATTCTGACCCACATTTTAAATATTTTACTGTCTAGATTTTACATTTTATTAACCGTATGTCCTTTGTACATTTTTATCTGCATTGTTTATTTTAGATTGACAGTGTCCTAGAGGTCAGCAACTGAACGGTTTATTATACAGCTTAGCAAATGCAAAATATATTTATAAACTGCTTTTGAAACTAACTTGCAATGCAAATGAAAATATGTTAGAAATAGTAGGATTTTCCTTACAAATTAGATGTACGGCTATCAAAACAAAGCTACTTATCCATTAGAGTTCTTCCCATGACACGTATTTTAAAGTGGCTATAAAAAAGGTATAATGGTATATTAGGCCATGTGAGTTTATCAGCACTGTGATATTTTTATTGAGAGTGCTTAGATTTATATAGTCCTGACTTTTAATTTTTTGCGTTTGATAACATAAAAGCCCAATATATTGCTTCTGAAATTCCAAATAAATAAATAAATAAAATAGTAAGTTAATGGTATCTCAATCTGAGATAGCAGTTTTTCCCTCAGTATTATTTTTCTTTTAAAACAGATCTCTCTGAGCTTTATCCATCTTTTCTCAATTTTTTTTTTTTTTAATTTCCAAACTTGAATGTACCTACTTTCATCACTCTGTACATCTGTGTTTTTGTCAGTTCTTAATTGGTTAGACTTAAGACACTGGAGTAATTTTTTGTTTTTGTTGGTTGTGTTAGTTATTCAAACTTTCTGGGCTTCAGTATACCTCATAAAATGAAAGGGTTAAATCACATCGTCACTAAAGTTTCTGTCTGCTCTAATTGTCTAAGATTCTGTGAATAAACAAGTATTTACTAAACACCTACTGTGTATTTATCAATATATGGCCTCTAATGAGTTTTGAATATATAAAAAAAGTTTTTTGTTCTCAAGGCTCTTATAATCTGATGTAACATGTATTGAAATCATTAGAAAAACCATTTCATGGTGTATCTTTAAATGTAAAGTGCTGTGATCAATTCTCCAAGTGCTTTAGAGTAAGTAGGAGGAAAAGTAGTACTCAGTGAGTTTATGCAGGAAGTGAAACTTAGACTGAATTTGAAGAATGTATAGGATTTGAAAGTGCATATTGAACGATATTCTCTATGGAGAAGCAATTTGATGATCACGAACGCAAGGTAGTGTACTTTGTGACATGGAAGAGTCTACCCCAGCTACAGGAAAAGGCTTGTTTAGGACTAGGGAGCGTGGGGAAAAGTCGGATCAGATGAGACCATGGTATGTGCATCTTGAAAGTAGAGAGTAGTTTGGAACTCAAATGACAACAAAAAAGAATTGACTAGGCAGCAAAATGTGGATGAACATGAGGAGGAGGAAGGAGATTCAAGCCAGGGAATTCCCTTTGGAGGAACACGCTGTTACTGAAGGAAAAAACAAGCTCTTTGGTGACACAGCTGTTAGATGTGTCACCATACAGCTTTGCCTCTTTCCCTCAGTCTTAATTTGCAGACATTCAAATTGATAGTCAAATGTGACTTCTCCATTAAAGCGATGTAATTTTATTATATCATTGAGTTTTTAGAGATTCTTGAAATATCATTTGATAAAAAGTGTGACCAAGGTTGCATTGTATGTGGCTGAAGCTGCACCTTATGTGCTGCTACTGTTTGCCTTTGTTCATCTGAGACTGAGATAAACAGTTTGAAGCTCTGAGAAAGGGAAAAAAAAATTTTTTTTTTTGGCTAGTGGTTAAGAAATGTATCAGTGCTCCTTTGTTGAAATAAAGATCTAATTAAGTTTTTTAAATGGTTCTCAAAATAGTTTTAAATTCTGTTCTTATTTTATTCTGAGAACATGGCTATTGAATTATCTTAATACATACTTTAAGTGGTGTAATACTCACTGTCGAAAACTTGCCTTTATCTTTTTTTTTTTTATGTCTTTTTCTACTTTCTCCTCACTTCAAGGCCTAGTAAATGACAAAGACTCAAAAGATTCTATGACAGAAGGAGAAAATCTTGAAGAGGATGAAGAAGAAGAAGAAGGAGGAGCTGAAACAGAGGAACAATCTGGAAATGAAAGTGAAGTGAATGAGCCAGAGGAAGAGGTGATGACTTTTATTTATAGCAAAATAGGTACATTTGTAAGAGTATTTTGATTATATGAGCCAATATTTTCTTTAATGTATAAAATAAGATCTCCTCTTTAGTTTTATTAGAGTACATGTAACTAGTAGTATATGTCTATTATAAAACTGCTGGATTAATTAAGAGGTTTTTTTTTTTACAAGTAAGAAAATACTGATCATAGGATTTTAAAAAATTACCATTTTTTTAGAGCAGTTTTAGGTTCACAGCAAAATTAAGGGGAAGATACAGAGATTTCCCATATGTCACCTGCTCGTACCTACTCACACAACCTTCCCCCATTGTCAACATCCCCCACCAAAGTGGTACATTTGTTACAACTGATGAACCTTATAGCAACACATCGTGATCACCCTAAGTCCATTATTTACATTACAGTTGACTCTTGGTGTTGTACTTTGTATGGGTTTAGGTAAAAGTATAATGACATGTATCCATCATTATGGTTAGGATTTTTATTTAATAAGCAATTTGAAGACAAAAAATTGTTTGATCTGCTATGTATCTTTTTTCTTTTTAAAAAATTTTATTTATTTAATTATGGCTGCATTGGGTCTTTGTTGCTGTGCGCAGGTTTTCTCTAGTTGCAGCGAGCGGGGGCTACTCTTTGTTGCGGTGCGCGGGCTTCTCGTTGCGGTGGCTTCTCTTGTTGTGGAGCATGGGCTCTAGGCACACGGGCTTCAGTAGTTGTGGCTTGCGGACTCTAGGGCGCAGGCCCAGTAGTTGTGGCGCACGGGCTTAGTTGCTCCGTGGCATGTGGGATCTTCCTGGACCAGGGCTCGAACCTGTGTCCCCTGCATTGGCAGACAGATTCTTAACCACTGCGCCACTGGGAAAGTCCCGATCTGCTATGCATCTTAATCTCACTTTTGTTTTTTTGGCCACACCGTGCAGCACGTGAGATCTAAATTCCCCAACCAGGGATTGAACCTGTGCCCCCTGTGGTGGGAGCACAGAGTCTTAACCACTGGGTCACCAGGAAGTACCCTTAATCTCACTTTTGAGTGTGGACTTTTTAACCTATAGATTTTATGAAAAAATTATGGACTAGATGTTAATAACCTTGCTTTTTCCCAGATCTGATAGTATAGGAAATCTGAAAATCATCATGTACCATAATCATCAGCGTGCCCTTTTGTTTTTACAACTCTGTTAGGCCAAACCATATGAAATGACTGTTCTACCATTTCGGACCTACCAAAATGTCATTTTCGCATATGATTCAACCTAATAGTCTTAATTCGTTCCTTTTTTCTTCTAAAGCTGCTTAAGTTTTAAAAATTCCACCTAAAACAATAGAGTATCTGGGGTTTGCTTCATAACCTGGAAGTAGACTGGGCAATGAGTTAGGGATATACAAGAAGCTATAACCTGACCATTAGTTAATAATTGTTCAGTTGTGTAATGGGTAAGGGTTCCTTATGCTATTCTGTCTACCTTAATATATATTTAAATTAGAAAGTTAAGAAAATGAAAAGCAGGATGAATAAGAATAACAATAAAATACTGATGAATATAAAATTTAAACCATGGAATTAGCACTTTTTCACTTTGTAAGCTTATAATTATGATATCATGTGTATGGTTTCTTTGTGACTCTTGGGTTCTAAAAGCATTTAGGAGAGTGTGATAATTTAGAAGTGTGATTTTAATTAAATATTTTAAAAGTTTAAATTTATAATCAATATTTAAATGTTTTGTGGAAATTGGATTTATTAAATTTTTAAGTTTTTATTTACTTGAGTAAATAGAATACAAATGTTTAGAGGATATGGGTTGTTTAATGTATAAAGGAATGTAAATTATTTAAGGCATTCATAAGAGAGATTCATAAACTGGATTTTTAAAAAGCTTCATTTAGTGTGAAAGAAAAATGACCCATAGGGACTTCCCTAGTGGCGCAGTGGTTAAGAATCCGCATGCCAGTGCAGGGGACATGGGTTTGAGCCCTGGTCCGGGAAGATCCCACATGCCGAGGAGCAGCTAAGCCCACGCGCCCCAACTACTGAGCCTGTGCTCTAGAGCCCACGAGCCGGAACTGCTGAGCCCGTGCTCTAGAGCCCGCGAGCCAGAACTGCTGAGCCGCATGCCACAACTACTGAAGCCCATGTGCCTAGAGCCTGTGCTCTGCAACAAGAGACGCTACTGCAATGAGAAGCCTGTGCACCATAACGCTCACTGCAACTAGTGAAAGTCCACGTGCAGCAATGAAGCCCCAACACAGCCAAAAATAAATAAATTAATTAATTTTGAAAAATGACCAATAATTTAAGGTAATTAAGATTTTCTATAGTTAGAAGTAGAAATCCCTGTCTTTTTTTTTTTTTTTTTAGCCCTGAAGGTCTGTAACTATTAATGAACATTTCATATGATTTGACTGCATAGCAAGTAGCTTTGCTGTTAGTTAAAAATGAATTATTGTGTAAAAGGCAGCATAAATAATAATGTATGGTTTTTATAATTGGTCAGCATTTATAGGCAGTAGAAATACACCTTTGTGTTGTTATTTTGCTACCACTTTTTCCCCCAGTTTTATTGAGATATAATTGATATAACATTGTATTAGTTTAAGGTGTACATATAACATAATGATTTGATATATATATATATAGAGAGAGAGAGAGAGAGAGAAATGATTACCATAATAAGCTTAGTTAACATCCATCACCTCACATAGTTATAAATGTTTCTTTTGTGTGTGTGATGAGAACTTTTAAGATTTACTCTTAGCAAATTTCAAATATACAATACAGTATTGCCAGCACTTTCTCTTTCCAACCTGACCACTCCCCTAAAGCAGATATAAATAAATTGATAAAAATTTAGAACTGGAATATGTTTCTATAATTGATTTCTGTGTAAGAGATGGACATTGCTATATTCCTTTTTTTAAAAAAAGAAAAATAATTAATTAATTAATTCTTGGCCTTGTTGCATCTTCGTTGCTACATGCAGGCTTTCTCTAGTTGTGGCGAGCGAGGGCTACTCTTTGTTGCGGTGTGTGGGCTTCTCATTACAGTGGCTTCTCTTGTGGAGCATGGGCTGTAGGCATGTGGGCTTCAGTAGTTGTGGCACACGGGCTCAGTAGTTGTGACACATGGGCTTAGTTGCTCTGCGGCACGTGGGATCTTCCCGGACCAGGGCTCGAACCCGTGTCCCTGCGCTGGCAGGCAGATTCTTAACCACTGCACCACCAGGGAAGTCCCTATATTGCTTTTTTAAAAAATGAGTTTGTTGTAGAAACATTCAATTATATAATTTAAATTGGCTTATTAAGTACTTTATAACAACAAAAGGAAATGAGAGAGTATTTCCATTTTGTGTTTTTAGACTAATCTTATGGCTGTCTTTGCATTTTGCTACTGCACTAATCAGATAAAGAATCTAATAAATTAAACATCCTCAGTAAATATGACATTGAAGAGTGACTCATTTTCCTATAAATTTCTCATTTGAATAGTTGTATTATATTTTCTCCTCTAAACGCATTTTCTCCTTTTCAGGAGTGAACTTTATAATTTTTAAAATTGTATCATTTTAACTATTTCTTTTCCAGTTGCAAAGTGGATATTATACATAATATATGTGTGTTTCCTAAGTGGAAAAACAAAATGTTCAATAGGATGACTCATGAGCCTTGTCTGGGAGGAGAATTGAAAGAAATGGTTGGTTTACTTTAAGGAAATGGAGTTGGAATTGTTTGCTCTCCCACCCGAGACCATCCTTTCCCACCAGTACCCTCCAAACATAGGGAGGAGAACATTTTTTTTTTTTTTTTTGTGGTATGCGGGCCTCTCACTGTTGTGGCCTCTCCCGTTGCGGAGCACAGGCTCCGGACGCGCAGGCTCAGCGGCCATGGCTCATGGGCCCAGCCGCTCCGCGGCATGTGGGATCTTCCTGGACCGGGACACAAACCCGTGTCCCCTGCATCGGCAGGCGGACTCTCAACCACTGCGCCACCAGGGAAGCCCACATTTTTAAAGAGAGAAGATGGGTCGATTATAAAGTAGTAAGAACAATGTAGGATATTCTGTAAATATTTGCCTCGACTGAGAAAGAACAGGGCTGGAGTGGAACTCTTCAGGAAAGTTGTACTCTTCCTTTCCATCTTGGTCCACAACTCTTCCAAGCTCCATATGGCCTTTTGAAGTTATTCTTAGCACGTAACAACCAGAATATTTTCTTCTCAGTATCAGCTGGGTAAATTAAAAGTAACTTTAAAGATGAAGTAAATGTTCTGCTGCTAAAATTCTAATTTTCTGCAGCATTTTAGAGAAAGTACAAGATTTATTATTGTAATAGCAATAATATTTATTGAGCATGGTCATTGTGTTCATATTACCATTTCTCTTGGCACCCTATGAATTAGGTGATAAATAAGGCACAGATACGTTTATTATTTGCCCCAGGTCCTAGCAAGCCAGCATTTGAACTTGGACAGTTTGACTTGTGCTGTGCTGACCACCTGCTTTCCTTACCAGCTCATGTGATCTGTTGACTTCCTCACCTCACAGATTATTATGACCATGGGATTAGGACAGGGAGATTTCTTGTTCAGCATTTTAATTTCAAAAGTTAATCGGTTTTATTTTGCCTGAGCAATATAAAAAATGGTGAAAGAAAAGAGTTAATGCGTTTTAGCTTAGTTTTTGAATAGGAAGCATCTTTCAAGTGTTAAGAAATGATTAATTTTTTCCAAGGGCCAATTTAAGAGCATTTCTATTGCAAATTTAAATTTGAATTATAGAATTATGTCAAAAAAGGTTAATGCATTTGAAAAAAAAGTTAATGCCTTTCTGTATTTTCCTCAACTATTTGCACTTCAGAAATTCTAAAAGTTTTCAAATGTTTCTATATAAGTAATAATGCACTGTTTGGATTTTTAAAATCAATTTCTGTGTATACTAGAAGTGTTATAACAAATTTAAATCATTTGTTTTCTCTTAGGAATTATTTCTCATTCACTTTATTTCTCTTGGCACAACGAGAAGCAGCTGGGTTTAGTGTAGTCTTTTAAAAAAAACTTTTATGGAACAGAGTGGGAGTGAATTGTGTTGGAAGGATACTCAGATGGAATGCTGCCCCTGTGTGGTTGGGGTTTTTTTGGTTTTGGTTATGGTTATAGTTTTGGTTTTTTTGTGCCTCTTTGAAAATTCACTGGAGTTCTGCCCAGTCTTCCGTTTGAAAGGAATTTTGGCTGAGAGAAAAGGATGCTGGGGGGACTGACAGGAGAGGATGGAGAGATGTAGTACTTGAAAGCCACCAGCAAGGGGAGTCAGAATGTCTATCTCCTCTGCTTAATAAAGCACGTGTCCTTGGGCAAGCCACTTAACTTTTCTGAGCCTTAGTTTTTTCACATATAAAAATGAGGACCATAAAGCTTATCCATTCTTCTTCAGAATTAGGTAGAGCAAACAAAATGCTGTGAGAGCACTTTCTAAACTGAGGTGCTTTATACAGTGAGGTGCTTTATAAAATGTAGTGTCATTGCTTTCAAATGGTAACAATGTTAAATTTGAATTGTCAGTTTTCATTGCAGAGTTAGATGGGTATTAAAGAACTACTATGAGAAAATCAGTCTCAAGTTAGGGAGGAGAAAAATAACAAAAGGTTCAGGAAACTCGTTCCTTGTGGAATTCAAGGAAGAGTTTCTACAAAGGATCTTTGTATTACTAGATCAGTGGAAAATGTGAAATGGGTTTTCAGCTACTGGTATGTAGTACATGTTGCCAGCTGACTTCGCCCTACCATTCTAGGCAGACTGCATAAAAGACTGAAACCAGAGAATAATAAACAATTATACAGAAATTTTAACATCTTTTTAAGGCATGTAAAAGTAGTAATGTTTTTCAAAATGTTTAATCTTCTACAAATGTTAATTTCAGGAGGGTTCTGATAATGATGACGATGAAGGGGAGGAAGAAGAAGAAGAGAATACAGATTACCTCACGGATTCAAATAAGGAGAATGAAACTGATGAAGAAAATACTGTACGTATGGCTGAAAATTCACTTTTTGAAATTGTGCATTATTTTCATAGTATTTCAATTTTAGCCACTGAAGTTTTAGTTTTTTGTGATAATTGAGATAATGTTTCTTTGGAAATTTATTTTTAAGTTGTTTTCCTATCTAAATACTTTTCTTTATTAACAAGTTCTTTGAATATATAATAATGTTATATTGCTCACTCATTCCTTGAGTTATGTTGAAAAAGTTATCAATACAAAAGGTTCTGCCATACAAAACATTACAGTTAGAATTTCTGATCTGAATTCTTGCTTCTATTCTGTTTTTATAAGGAGGTAATGATTAAAGGAGGTGGACTCAAACATGTACCTTGTGTAGAAGATGAGGACTTCATTCAAGCTCTGGATAAAATGATGCTAGAAAATCTTCAGGTATTAACTGTTGCTCTTATCCAAAGTATTCAGTACAAAATACTGCAGCACATTTGATTGTGTTTCCTACCTAAACATTTACTTCTGCAGCAGCTCTTTCTAAGTTAGACAGTTTGAAGCTGCCAATACTTCTGGCATCCCACATCCTGATTTGCCACATTTCTTTGAAAATAGATGGAAAAAATGTAATAATACTTGGAACAGAGTGACTTCATTGTATCACCCTCTGCCTTTTCTCTCTGAAGTCATATCTCTATTTCTAAAACACTTCACTTGCAGTTTGTTTAGGAGTCAAACTGCAGAAGATAAATATTTGGGGAAATTTAATTTAGTAAATTCTTAACTTTGATTTATAATTTGAATAACTTGTATATAAATATCTAGAGGAAATTGGTCATTTGATATTTAAAGAAATGTTCATTATTTAATGTATTCATGATATTAAGATACTAGATTTTATAAAAAGCTCCATCTTCCCAGTGATTTAGGTAATTATGTTTTTCTGTAGTTAGAGGGAAAATCCCATGGACTGTTTACTTCAGCCCTATATATAGCTATTGTTTCAACCTTTGGTGACTTAAGAAGAGGGCTTTTGTTGGAATGGTAGGTGAAAGCCCCATGGAGTGTGGGCTCAGTGGGAAACGGAAAAGGAGGAAGTGAAAATACTGGATACAGGTAGAGCTGACTTGAGACGTTTTCTAGAAAGGGAAAAGAAATGGGGATGTAGCTAGAGAAGGTCAGAGTTAAAAGAGGAGGGTTATTTTTAAGATAGAGGATGTTATGGAGTAGATGCCGATGGAATAATCCTTTAGAGAAGAAATACTGGATTTTACTTTCATTGATGATAGTAAGGTCAGAAGCTATGATAATGTATAAATTAGCAGTACAGGCCAATTTGCTTCTTCCTACGTATATTAAGATTTCTTCATACATCTAGAAAACTCTTACTTTATGAAACAAACCTCATATTCATGTCATTTAGGAGCACATATCATCAAATAAAACATAATCATTACAATCCCTTTGACGAGGTAGTAAACAGTTTACTTCTTAAAGAAGTTTTTCCTATCTTACATGAGTCAGTAGCGATTTACTCATTCATTCGTCTAGCAAGTATTTATTGGGCCTACTGTGTGACTAGCACTGTTCAGGCTTAGTATAAAGTAGTAAATAAAAACAGACCTGGTTCCTGCTCTCAGGGAATGTACTTTTATGGGGGAGGTAGATACTTAACCACAAATATGTAATTTCAAATTATAAGTGCTAAGGAACTAAAAGGACGCTTTGGTAGAGAGTAAAGGAAGGGCCTTCTTTAGATAAGATGATCAGAGAAAGCGTCTCTGAGAGCATGACTTTTAGACAAGACAGGTACAGAGGAGTCATCTGGGTGAAAAATTAGGGTAACGTGAAAACAGTGTGTCAGAGGTCCTGAAGCAGAAAAGAACTTGTGTTTGAAAAACTTAAAAAAGGCCAGTATTAATAGAACACGGTCTGTGGGTGGATCACAGCATGAGAACAGGTAATTGGGAGTGGCCTGGTCCTTTAAGGAGCTGGTTCAGACTGGAATAGGACTGAAAGCAGGGAGACTAACCAGGGGGGTGGTTAGAAGGCTGTGGTGGTAACCCAGGTGAGAGATGATGGCCATCTGTCTAGGGGAGTGGCAGGGCACACGGACAGAAGTCTGGATTTGAAAGCTGTTTAGGAGGTAGAATGAACTGGATTTATTTGGTGCTTGATTAGATAAGCGGTGTGTGGGGCCCAAGGAGTCAAAGACGACACTCAAGTCTTTTAGCTTTGAGGCCACTGGCTGGTCTCTGACAGGAAACGGGAGAGTGAGCCCAAGTTCCACTTGTTAAGTTTGAGGAGCCTGTGAGGTGTCGGTGGGAATGTCTGGAAATCAGAAGAGAAACACAAACGGAGCGGTTGTTAGAGCATATTTAAAGCCATGGCAATAACTGACTCACCCAGATGTAGAGTGTGGAGACAGAAGAGGAGCAGGTTCAGGTTCAGCTCCCTCCTCCTCCCTGAGGAGCCCAACATTTAGAAATAAGGTAGAAAAGCTGAGGAAGTCAGAGGAATGGGAGCTTTTGATGTGGTCCAGTGATCGTTGCTTATTGAGCACTCTTGAAGAAGTGATCTGGAAGGATGTGAGGATGTGATCAGAGAGGAGGAAACTTTGAATTCACATTTTTGCATTTGTGTTTATGTACTGGAGAAAACTTCATCCTCTGTTAGGCACTGATTTTAAATCATTATCAAATACCCCAAACAAACAGTTATACAGATGTCTTCCTTTTGCTAAAAATCATAGGAAGATGCAGTATCGTGAAGACATTGACTCTTCATGAATCAGATCCTTAAATTTCATGCAGTCCTAATTCTGTCCCACGGGGGGCATTTGGGGATGGGGTAGGGGTTGGGGGAGAGAAGAACAGGGACATGAATGCAGCGTGAACTTAACAAAATTATTCCTAAAAGCATCTGTAAGAACAAACAGAAAAGCTAGGAGACTTGTAGAAAATGAAGGGTGAGTTGAGATACAAGATATACATACAGTTATAGGTTGTTGCAGGAATAGATAGATTAATCAAACAGAGGAGAGTCCAGAATAGACCTCAGAACATGGCAGTTTAATCATGATGAAGTTAACATTTCACATCAGTTGAGGGAAAATGGTGTATTCAACAAATGGTCAATAAAGATAAAGCTGGATTTCTGTTTTATTTCCACACCGGAATTAATTGCAAATCTCTCAAAAAATCTTAATCATTGTGAAGACTGTTGAGCACTGCATTAAGACTTTACATTTATTCTTCATACAGTGCTGTTGATGCTGTTCATATTCCCATGTTTCACTTAAAGAAATAGGCTTGGAAAGACAAAAAAACTTGCTTAAGGTGAAAGGGTAGTGAGTGGTGTAGTCTCTTATCAACCATTTGTTGCATTACTTTCCAGCACAGAATGCCATAAAAACCTTTAAGAAATAACAAACCGGGGCGGGGGTGGGGGGGGGGGAGTCTATAGCCGACACAACACAAGTCAGTATCTCTACTATACCAAAGAGATCGTACAAACTAATGAGAAAAGATGAATGACTCATTTTGTTGTTGTTGAAAAGAATATGCAAAATCGTGCTAAAGCTCACTGACAATCAAAAGATAAGCAAACTAAGAAGGGCCTTTTTATCAGATCATCAGATATTAAGATTTAAAAAGTGACCGTATCTATTGTGGTTAAGTGTGGGCAAACATCTATATGTGGTAAGGGTAAATGAGTCCATTGTTTTTTAGAGAAAATTTGGTAAACCTGTCAGATGGGCATGCCATTTGATCTAAAAATGTACCCTTAATAATAGTCTCTCAAGTGCATGAAGTTAAATATAATGTCACAAAGATGTGACATTGTAATAGAAAAAAAAGTCTAAGCTGTCTATCAATAGAGGACCAATAAAATAAATAAGACACACCCCTATAATTAGCTCTGTATATATTCAACTAGATGCCCAAGATATTGAATCAAAAAGAAGAAAAACATGTATGTTTAGTATAGAATAATATGCATCATGGTTGCTCCTGTTTATATGTGTATGTAGTATATGTTTATATATGTATATATATGCAAGAAAAAAATCTGGAAGGACATGACCCATTGTTAATAGGAGTCGGGCTGAGGGAGGTAACTGGAGGGATTGGTATAGACGTACTTGGTAATATATATATATATTTTTTTAATTAATTAATTTAGTTTTCGCTGCGTTAGGTCTTTGCTGTGCACAGGCTTTCTTTAGTTGCAGTGAGCGGGGGCTACTCTTCGTTGCGGTGCGTGGGCTTCTCATTGCAGTGGCTTCTCGTTGTGGAGCACTGGCTGTAGGCGTGCGGGCTTCAGTAGTTTCGGCACGCAGGCTCAGTAGCTGTGGCTTGCGGGCTCTAGAGCGCAGGCTCTGTAGTTGTGGTGCACAGGCTTATTTGCTCTGCGGCATGTGCGATCTTCCCAGACCAGGGCTCGAACCCATTTTTCCCTGCCTGGCAGGTGGATTCTTAACCACTGCGCCACCAGGGAAGCCCGGTAATATGTTTTTGTATTGAAATAGTTTATGAAAAGAGCATGTTAATTTTGTAATCAGGAAAGAAAGGTAATTTACAAATCAAGATTCATCTAACATGATTCTTTCAAATTTTAAGTATTGATAAAAAGTCTTGATAAATCTTATGAACCTGGGAGAACTTTAAGCAAATTCTAAGAAATTGGAACTTAGAAATCAAAACAATAAAACCAGGCTTCCCTGGTGGCGCAGTGGTTGAGAGTCCGCCTGCTGATGCAGGGGACACGGGTTCGTGCCCCGGTCCGGGAAGATCCCACATGTCGCGGAGCGGCTAGGTCCGTGAGCCGTGGCCGCTGAGCCTGCGCATCCGGAGCCTGTGCTCCGCAACGGGAGAGGCCGCAACAGTGAGAGGCCCGCGTACCGCAAAGAAACAAAACAAAACAAAACAATAAAACCTTACACCTTTATTACCATTTTGCTTGATTTGCAAGTCTCTTGCATATATGGCACCTATATCAAGAGACTATTTACATAGCAGTTAAGCAGTTTTAACACCTTCATGGCCTTTCGGCATTACCTTCTTAGCTTTGAAGAGTCATGTTCCGCTCTTTTCTCATTTGTGCTCCATTCATCAGACTTAGAAAATTATTTGCAGTTCCCTAAATGCACCTGCTGTTTCACATCCTTGCTTTTGCACCTATTCTTCCCCTGCCTAAATTCCCTCCATATCCCCCAAATTGCTCTTTTACCATCTGCTTGGAAGAAGTCATGTGAAGTCTTAACGTTCTCAAATGTCCCATTTTCGTTCGACCTTTTGTGAAATCTCAGCACCCACCCACTCTCAGCTAGGCCTGTGTGGTCACTCCATCCCCAACACACATTATATACAACCCAGATGAATCGTAATTAATTTATTTCTCTCTCTTACTTAACAAGTTTATGAGCTCTTTGAGGGTAGAGACTATCTTTTTAATATTAGTATCTCCAAGCCTAACATGTAAGTCATTGGTGAAGGTTTGTTTAAATAATTGGTTGATAAATCCAGTGTGAATGCTAAAAGTAATTGATATTAATGAGCAAGAAGTTAATCTGAACATTAATTGATTCCATTCACTCTTAAATATTAATTGGGCACCTGCTGTGTGTAAAGCACCACCACAGAATGCCAGGGAAAGGGTTCAGTGATGAACCCCATCAGTCAGGTGGGACGTCTCATGGATAAGCAGGCAGTTATGGCCTATGATAACTACAGAGGAACATGTGTGCCATGAGTGTGAATGAGAGGACAAGTGCACTCAAGGAACAGGGAAACAGTAGAACCTACAGCATTGTTTGAGCTTGGGAGAGGCTGGAACCATCAGTAGGAGCCAAATCATATGGTTCTTCCAAGGCGTGTGTAAGGGTTTGGAGGTGGGGGATGGCTCTGTGGTTTCAGAAGGACGACTTGGCCCTAGTGTTTGCTCTAAGAAATATAGCACTGAAGGAATTGTTTGCAATGTATTGGGTTATTTACATTTTTTCATTTCTGTCTTTAAGCAACGAAGTGGCGAATCTGTTAAAGTGCACCAACTTGATGTTGCCATTCCCTTGCATCTCAAAAGCCAGCTGAGGAAAGGGCCCCCACTCGGTGGTGGGGAGGGAGAGACAGAGTCTGCAGATACGATGCCATTTGTCATGTTAACCAGAAAAGGCAATAAACAGCAGGTAAGAATCTGTCCACCCTGTATTCACAGTTGGTTGTTAGTTATCAAGTGTAAGCAGTAACTTTGTTTTATAGGTTCTAAATTATCTTTTGCTTACAAGGGGAAAGACTGGAAACATTTAAAGTATTCAGTGATAGGGACTTCCCTGGTGGTCCAGAGGTAAAGAATCTGCCTTGCAGTGCAGGGGACGCGTGTTCGATCCCTGGTCGGGGAACTAAGATCCCACATGCTGCGGAGCAACTAAGCCCGAGTGCCTCGACTAGAGAGCCTGCGTGCTGCAAACTACAGAGCCCATGTGCTCTGGAGCCCTCACGCCACAACTACAGAGCCCACGAGCCCTGGAGCCTGTGCACCACAACTAGAGAAGAGAAAAAATCCGTATGCCACGACTAGAGAGAAGCCTGTGTGCCGCAACGAAGATCCTGCATGCCGCAACGAAGACCCGACGCAGCCAGATAAATAAAATAAAATTTAAATCATATGTATTTGTTAGAAGATATAAATACCTTGCCTTTAGTAGAAGGGTTTCATGTGTAAGCTCAGGGTGGGAAAGGAAAGGAGGGTGAGGGCAGATAATCTCAAGAAAATGCTCACTTGCCAAGATTTCTCTTGGGAAAAAAACAAAAATCATTGTTTTCTGACCCCTAATCCTTCTCCATTCTCCTTAAATTACCTCTTCCTTCTTTCCCTTATCTCACAGATGGCCCTCAAAATCATTTCCCCAACTACTAAGCTATCACTTTGATTCATACATTCACTCATCAAATATTGTCTACTATGTGCCAAATACCATCCTAAGTGTGAGGCTACAGTGATGAACAAGATGCAGCCCTTGGCCTTGTGAATGCACAACCCAGATGAGGGAGAGAGACAGCATAATATATTTGCAGATAGTGAAAAGTGCCCTGAAGAAAATAGAGCCTGGCTCTCAGACACAACTCTAGGATACATCATATATTACCAGTTCTGTAAAAAAAAATTCCACACTTTAATATTTCTGAAGGCAAGCCACCTCTTAGAGTTGGTGCACTCTTGGGGTAATTGACAGCATTTTTTTCTGTTTTAGTGGTATGTAAAATAATGGTACATCTTATAATTAATGGAAGTGTCTATGAAATACAGTGGCTGCCACAGCTTATCACAGACAAGTTCAGCACCTGGCCCCCCCATTCATTTAAATAGTAATTTAACAGATACTTATTGTTGACTTGCCACATACCAGGTACTGTTCCATGTGCAGAAATGCAGGAGTCAACCAAGTCCCTCCTCTCTTGGGAGCTTTCATTCCAGTATTGAGAGGCAGCAATAAAGAAGTAATGTCAGGTTGGAGACAGTGCTGTGTTGGAAGATAAAGCAAGATAAGAGGATAGAAGAGACCGGGTGGGGAGGAGGCTACGAGAGGGAGACAGCTGCTGCGGGGGTGACCGGAGAAGACCTGGAATGAGGTGTTCTCTGTGAGGGCAGGGATGTTCTGTTTCCTCCCTCCCAGCACAGCCTCCAGGAGATGATGCCTACCTTAATTTTTTATCTCTGCTTTGGTCAGGTAATTTCTTGTTACTCAAAAGATCAAAGTTGTACAGTATACCATTATTTTGCTATACTGCAAATAAATCTTGAGATATGAAAACTGAATACCAGTTAGGATCACAGAATGGAGGGCTGGGAACAGGGTTCCATCATGAGTCATGTTTAAATAGTTAACTTTGACTTCGATTCCGAGCACTGCTGTATCTTTTTCAGACACTGTCTTCCTAATTCCTTTCTAGTCAATAGGACTTCCCTCCGTCGCAGGTTCTAGGGTTATCAAGTTTTTAGGAAATTTCCCCCCCTTTCTCACCCTCAGGCCAGAGATGAGCCCTCACATTTCCCCTTTCCCTCATCCTCCACCCAGTCCCTAGAAAAATAAGGGTTTGTTTTTGATCAAGACCCTAAACTTGGTGTTGGAGTGAGATCTTTGTAAAATTGCTCTTCTCAGCACTTGGAACTGCTAGTTCACCATGGTTACCAGGATTTTCAAAGCCCAGAGTTTTTGCTTTTCTTTTCTTTTCTAGGAATGACTTAGTACTCTGAGTAGACTTTTCTATTTCAGTCATCACATTTTAGGTCTGATTCTTTTTCTTTAAAACCTCTCAGCTTCCCCTTTCCACTCCCTCGCTCTCCCCTCATCACCAGATTTCTTGGCACAAAAAGGAAGTTTTTTTTTTTTTTAAATTGTGAAGGGCAGTACGTGGCAACATCAGTTCGGTAGGCCTTGGTTCCTATTCCCGTACAGCTCCTGAACATTTGTACTACATTGGCACACTTCTTGAGCCTTGATTTTTCTTATTTAAAAGGAGCCTTAGGAATATCTTTCTGTGAAGATCAAATTACACAACAGTAAATAATCAGTTTTCTTCATTCGTCCCTCCCTTTTCTGAGGCACACATGAAAATTCAGTATACCTGTGAATTTGCACACCCCATTTGATCTTTTCAGAACGTGTAGGCATAAAATTAAAACCTACCTTCAGAAACTTTGGAGCTTTGAAAGGTAAATTCATTTCAGCTGTCCTGAATTCTAAATTGTATGGGTCAACATAGGACCATATGTCTGTGTTTTAGAAGAAATATTTTTGGTTCAAAGTGGATAGATTATATAGTGTGTAACCTATATAGCTTCAGAATGAGGAGTGAAGTCCTTATTTCTTAAAATGTGAAATTTTGTTTAAGGAAACATTTTTATTGAACTTTATTTTTAAAATGTTAGCAAATATGAAATGAGAGCTCAGAGTACTTGGTTATTAAGTAAATTTTCAACTCATAAACATTATTTGGAATTTTGGAAAATGTTCAATTTTAGGAACATTATTTGAAGAAACATCACTGTTATTTTGTGGTCTGAAAAAGAAAGTATATTTTGTTCTGATTTTTATTTCTTTATTTGACTTTTGGGTGTTGGCCCTTCTGGTGCAATGGTTTTTTTAGAAATGTGAAATGTGTAGCTTTATAGGAATCTTTAGTTTTTAAGTGAAAGATCTCTTTGTGCACCAGATTTGTGCCCAGAAATAACTTTCTTCTGTAGTCAGTAGGAAAAGAAAAATTTGCACCAATGAAGTAAGTAGTTGAAAAGAAAGGATAATACTGTTGATAGTTTCTTTCTATATCTAAATGTCTGTGAATTAGAATAATGAAATAAAATGTTTTGATCATTAAAGCAAAAGTTTTAATGTAATAGAGCCATTATGTAATGTTTTAAAGAACTTTTTGATTGTTTTAAACAAATGCACAATATATTTATTATAGTTTAGTCCTTGTTAACAGTCCTGAAACAGGGACATCCTGCTAAAAACAAACCATTCCGTAGATAAGAACTCTCCCCCATAATAGAGAAATAGATCTTATTGGTCAGTTGATTAACTTTTTCTCTTTTCCGGTGTCACAGCTATCTTTGGAATATGAAGGTCTGTTAAGCCTGAACGCGTACTAGACTGTATAGTTCAGGAGGGCAGAACTGATTCCAGAGGGTAGAAATGAAAAGGGTGCAGATTACAGCTTTCTGTATAAAACCCTTTCTGATAGTTAGCCATATGTAATAGGGTCTGTACAGTGGAAAATGATCCCCTGTTGCTTAGATGTGTGCTCCCAAACAGGGTGCAGAAAAGGTTGAACTTGATGGAGGTTGAACTTGATGGCCTTCCACTTTCCATCCAGCCCTAATGGGTTTGTTTCTAGTAGAGTAACACTGTTGTCTGTTTACGTTCTTAGATGATGCTGTCTTTATTGACTTATTAAGGAAGGAAACATTATTATTTTTCTAAACTCATTTAATTCTACTTACTAATTTATTTGAAATCTTTTTTTTCTTTGATTTTCTCAAGCCATTTGTGATTTCTTTATTATTTTTTTTTCTCAGTTTAAGATCCTTAATGTACCCATGTCTTCCCAACTTGCTGCAAATCATTGGAACCAGCAACAGGCAGAACAGGAAGAGAGGATGAGAATGAAAAAGCTCACACTAGATATCAATGAACGGCAAGAACAAGAAGATTATCAAGGTATCAAATCTTTTTCAGGATGGAAGTGGAAATTTGGGCTTTTAAAGTACAGAACATCAAAGCTTTTATTCTGCACCTTTTCATGTCATGTTTGTATATATTTAGCCTGAGAAGTTGATTGTTTTTTATATTCCATTCTGTCTTCATTTTTCTCTCACTTATTTTGTAAAGTAACACTAATGTAATTTTCGTCATATTTTGCTTCCCCCATAATTCAGTTAGGTTCTATACTATTAGAGCTATGTTTGCAAGTGATATAGTACCAAGTTTTAATTGCCTCATGCTGCCAGTCAACTGTGAGCAAATTATTATTCAAAAAATGTCATTTCTTTTGTCTACTTGAGAATTCTGGTCTCGAGGACCCTCTATTCCTTCAGATTTGCGGGCATCAAGTTAGGATTCCAGTTTTATAGAGACATACCCAGCACACTTGGATTAACTGGAACTTTACATATAGAGTCCACTGACACTTCATAAGTCAGCCTTTTGTCATTCCCCTGGCATCCAGATTTTAGAGCCATAACATGGCTGTCTGTATAGTGCTATACTCACTGACTGCTTTTTGTGCAAGAGATTGTTGTATAAATAAATAGTTGGTTTTCTATCTTTTTTTGTTATCAATTAATTTTTTTTTTTGGCCACGCTTCGTGGCATGTGGAGTCTTAGTTCCCCGACCAGGGATCAAACCCGTGCCTCCTACAGTGGAAGCGTGGAGTCTTAACCACTGGACCGCCAGGGAAGTCCCAGGTTTCTATCTTTAAATCCCACTTCTAGAATCTTCTCTTCCAGTTCAGTTGATATCCAATGTTCTTAATAATAAATAATGGTAGGTAACACTCAGTGTAAGTGCTTACTGTGGCCGGACACTTATGTACTTTATCAAATCACTTAATCCTCACAACAGTTCTATGAGATAAGTGCTTATTATTATTCCCATTTTACATTTAGGGAAACTGAACCAAAAGTCGCATAGCTAGTATGTGGCAGAGCTGGGATTTGAGCTAATATTATCTGGCTCCAAACGCCGTGCTGATAGCTGTTGTACTAAACTGCTTCTTACGCTGTTTCACTGCCTCAGGACACTTAACGTCGTGGCCACATTGACTGTAAAGGGAGCGTTGGATGTTAAATGATACTCAAGAGCATGTCTCCTCTCTTGATTGCTCTTCTTGTACTTATTAATCATTTTAGTCCATATAATGGTTATTTTTCTTTAGTCAGCTACCTGACAGGACTAATAAACTTGATCTCCGTAGGGTTTTATTTGCTTCTTGGGAGTACATTTACCAACGTTAAATGCCTTTTCTGTTTTGCTCCTAATTCCAGAAATGCTGCAGTCTCTTGCCCAGCGGCCGGCTCCAGCAAACACCAATCGGGAGCGGCGGCCTCGTTACCAACATCCAAAGGGAGCGCCTAATGCAGATCTAATCTTTAAGACTGGTGGGAGGTAGGACGGTCTCTCTTATTTCTGCCTTAGCTATTTTTCATGGTGTCCATGTGAGCAAATTAGATAGTTCTGGATTATACCTAATGATCAAGGCCCAATGACTGGCAAAATAGAAAAGTGTTTGAGTTGTAGATATTTGAGTAAAGAAAACCTATTTATAAAATTGTTTGTTTGTTTTTTAATCTTAATTTCAGCCACACCAACCTTGGCTTTCACTTTTTCTGAGTGGGCTTCTTCGGATTTTTTAGTTTCCTCTTTTGAGGACTAGTTACAGATTAGTTTGAGAGAAGTCACAGGCTTTTTGTTAGAATCTCTCAAGCCAGTGTTATGTAATCATAGTGTTTACAAAAACTCAAAACCTGTTACTAGACTTTCAGTCATGCAGATTGAGTTTGTTTTGAGGTATTTTGTTTGTTTGTTTTTAAATTATAAAATATCCTGCTGGGATCTATGCCAGTTCTTCTTAAACTTGAGTTGCTTAATGTGAAATAATTAAAACTCTGGAAGGTATTTCATGTAGAAGATATTGCCTAAGACCTCACTCATCTTGTTTTTAAAGTTGTTGAAAGTTTTGCTGGGATCTGATCTAAAGACCCGTACCTATCAACTTTGTTTTCTGTCTTGTGTTTGGGTTATTATCAAAAGTGACATAGGCTTTGTGCTCTTACTGGTCTTCCTTGGGGTATTTAGACTGAGGCTCTACAGCAACCCTCAAATGTTGTCACCTTGTTGTTGGAGACAGGCGAGCAGGTGTAGAAAAGAGTGCTGGGGTAGAGAAATGGTCCACTGAGGAGAGTAGTAGCATTGGAGAAAGCACAGATGTTCCAGCCTGTGTCTTCACTCACTAAGTATATTCGTGTTCCTGGTAACATTTTTCTTTGAACTATATGTTCAGACAACTCTAATCAAATTGCAATTTAGGAAATTGGTTTGTCATTGACAGTTTAGGGATCTGTTTTTTAACAGCTATTGCGTGTAATTTTTTTTTTAGAAATGTACGTTACAAATGATGTAAAATAGGCATAAGATATTAGGTTATTTTAAATTACCCAACCTTCATTAAAGTCCTTTAATAATACCTTTTATTGTGCTAAGACGTGGAACCGGCTAAGTTAAGAAAGAGGCCATGGAAATTTTAGTTTTCTCCTTTTACATTTTCTTAGAGTAGCTTTAAATATATACCATTGTGTTCTTGGTAATGTTTGCTTCCTCTTTCTTATCTTGACATTTTTCATCAACTTCACCGGCCATATTGCAGCCTAACATCTCTGAACAGCATTGTTTCTATTAATCCCTAATCCTTTCTCAGTTTAGGTATTGTAACAGTAGCATCGTTTCCTAATTTTTCAATGTTTGGGTGACTTTACAGAATCAATAAATGTGACATTTGCTACATAATTACTATTTGCAGTAGGATTTGCTCCCCTCAGCTTACATTTCATCCAGCACCTTCCATGGGTTCAGTCCTGCACTATGGAAAATTCAGAAGTAGAAGACAGAGCCTTTACTCTAAGGTTTATAGTCCAGTTGAGAAACCAGGTCCAGGTACTTGACAGTTAATTCTTCCCTAGTCATGTATTTATTTAAAAAATCATTGATGGAGAGTCTAAGCACCAAGCATTTCTCAAGGAGTGTGGAATAAAATATGGGAAAGCAGGTGTATCAGCTTAAACATGCTGCTGTAGTTGTGTATATGAACACAGAGATGTGCCTTTCTTAGTTTGCTACCAGTTACTCAGTCGTTTTTCAAAGTTCTTTGTTACCTTTCTGATTTCCTTCCCTCCCTCCAGCCCTGCAGGCAGCCAGACTTGGAACTGGCCACGCTGGCTCTCTCTCACCTCGCACTCACTGTGCATCTGCCTCCCTGCCCCTTCCCTGACACCTTGGCCTTGGCCCGGCCGCCTCAGTGCTCCGTTCAGCCATCTGGGTGGCTGTCTTGGAGCGCTCTGCACATGGGCCCCCCTCTTCTGTCAGCACACTCTCTTCCCGTGACCTCTGCGGCTCTGCTGCCCTTTCTGGTCTTCTTCACTGTCTGCCTCCTCTGCTTGTCTCCTGATTCCGGGGTGGCCTTGCCTCCTCCTGGAAACACCCGTGCCCCTCAGGCTGGTCCTTGGCCCCTCCTCGCTTACGCCGAGCGCTCTCGCAGGTGTCCCCTCTCGTGGCTCCATTACCAGCCAGGTCTCCAGCCCAAGCCTCCACTCTGGTTTCTGACCGTGCACCTGCTGTCTTCTGAACAACCACCTAGACATCTCCCGGGAACTTCAACTTCAGCGTATCCCCGCCCCATCCTCTCCCCTCCTCTGTTCTCTAGCCCAGTGAACGGAAGCTCTGCCCTCGCAGTTGTCCAAACTAGAAAAGGAGGTTTTGTTTTTGACTCTTCCTCTGCATCAGTCTCTCTGTGTAGTTAATTAACAAATACCCTGATTTTACTGGTAAATGGCTTTCTCACACTGGCCCTGTTTATTCCATCTCCGCCATGGAGATCCTAGATCAAGCTACTGTCACCTCTCATCTGGATTACTGCCTGCAGCCTCCAGATATGCTTCTCAGTCTCCAATTTCAACCCCTTCCAATGCATCCTCTCTGCTCTCCCCACAGTGTTTTTTCTCAAGTGCAAACCTGCCGTCTGACCAGGAGTGAGCTCTTGTGCTTAAACCCTTCAGTGGCTCCTCGTGGCTTGTGGGATAAAAGTCCCAGCTCCTCACTTGGTTAACACGACCCTGCATGATGGGGGTGCACTCCCCTTACTGGCTTTACCTCTTGCTATTTTTTCCCCTACTTCCACCCAGCTGGCCTTTTAACTCTAATAGTTATGCCCTTTTTTGCCTCCCTCTGTTTGGAACCCTTTCGGGCTCTTCCCCGGATGACTCCTGCTCCTCCGTCAGGTCTCCCCTTGAAACTCGGGAGCCTGACCTTGCTGCCTTGACTCACTGTGCTTTCCCAGACCTTGTTGTGCTTCGTCACCTGCTAGCTTGTCTCCATCCCCCAGGAGATTGAAGACTCAGGGCAGACATGAAGCCTTGTCTTGCTTTCCGTTATATCTCTTGGTGCCTGGCACATAGTAGATGCCCAGTAAATATTTGTTGAATGGACAGAGGGACTTCAAAAAAATCTATGCTTAGTCATTTAACAAACTTTCTCCCTGTGTTATGCTCCCTAGCACCCTCATTCCCTTTTGTTTTCCTGATTTTGTGAGACTCCCACCTCTTGAGCTACTTGGCTTTACCTATTTTAAATCTCTTCCTCAAATAATGACTTGGGAAAAAGAAATCCTAACTTGTCCAACACTCTTGAAAATGGCCCTCTGTAAAGTCTTATGGTTTTATAGTCTTCTCAAAGCCAGTGCTCTTAAAATGCAGGTTCAGATGAACATTGTAGAGGAACAAGCAAATGTGTAAAAGTGAGTTTTTGAAGCCTTTCAAGTACCAAATGTTCTTTGCTATTTTTTAAACTTAAGTGAAGAAATGTAGTCACGTGGAAGAACGTTAGGTGATGGGTGGTGTCTTTTGGTAGTTTGGCTCCTCTTTATTTTCTTCTATTTTTAACGCTGGGCCAGACTCAATAGGAACCTGTGCGTCTAGAGCCGTGGTCCTTGGGTGTCTGCGTGCTGAAGTCCTGTAGGAAGAGGCAGAGGGGGGTTCTGTGAGTGAGGTCTGAGAAACTGTTTTCAATTTGACTCTTAACTTGGCTAGTACTTTTTTTAAAAAGTTATTAAATTGTTGACATTATATGTCAGATAAAGGGAAATTTACTTGGAAACTGGTTATTAAAGCAGTTTTAAGTTTTTATTACTTGTAGATTTTGATAAGGCTCCCAGACATTAATTATAATGATTTTTATATTTTATAATCAGGATTGAAATAGGGCTGTAAGTTAAAATTTCAGTCCTTCTCCCTGGGCAGGAATGCTCTAAGAAGGAGTAAGCATTTGCTTATAATGAGTTAAAATGGCAGTAGCACTCTAAGTAATACAATTACCAAGGTGTTCTGTAGTGCAGGACAGGGTTGCTTTCTACCCTGTGAGTGTTGAATAAACTGTGAAACTCAGCATCTTTGGCAAGTGTTAATACTAATATGGTTTATATGCTATAAATTTGTGTGGATTATACCAGCGCTCCTCAAACTTTAAAATACCTATTTTAACCATCCTGACTCTTGTTAAACTGCTGGTTCTGATTAGTTTCTAACAAGCTCCCAGGCGATGTCAAAGCTGCTGGAGTGTGGACCACACTCTGAGTAGCAAGGGGTTATAATAAGTGTGTCTTATTTATCAAAGACTGTGAACGCTTTTCCTGTCATTCATTGCGTTTATCTAAAGTATTCTGTTTTAGACCATTGTTTTGTCTTGACATCAGGGGAGAGACTGTTTCTTTCTCTCAGAATACTTCTAATGACCTTTTCCCATTCAGTTCAGTTCTGCACGACTTAACGGATGTATCCAGCTGAAGATAGACTTTTCCGTATTTGCATTTTATTCTTTGAAAGTTTCTTGCTAATGCAACTTGCCTTGTGAGAGACAACCTGTATGAGTTTGCTAGAGCTGCCAAAAGAAAGCATGATAAACTTTGTGACTTAAACAACAGAACGGTTTGCCTCACACTTCTGGAGGCCGAAATCCAGGGTCAGGGCCGGGTTGGTTCCTTCTGAGGCTGAGAGGAGAATCTGCTCCAGGCTCCCTCCTGGCTTCTGTGCTTTGCCAGCAATCTTTGGCATCCCCTGGCTTCCACAGCACCGTCTGACCCATGTCTTCATCGTCACGTGGCGTTCTCCCAGGGTGTTTGTGTCTGGGTTTCCTCCTGTTACGAGGACACAGTCACACTGGATCAGGGGCCCATCCTACACCAGTCTGGCCTCATCTTAACAAATTATATCTGCAGTGACCCTGTCTTCAAATAAGGTCACATTCTGAGGTACTGCGGTTAGACTTCAACATGTGAATTTGGAGGGTACACCGTTCAGCCATGACACAAACCATGAATTTTCAGCATCTTAGAAAGTAGTTAACAGGAGAGCTACTGGGACCACCCCCTTCTGATCAGCATCAGAATTGCTCTTTTTATTGCCCCTCCGCCCCCTGTTGTTTCTTAGTTCAGTAGGAGTTTGTGTGCTCTTTAAAAAGCACTGACTTGTCTGCAGACATCAGAGAATAGTGGCTGGGGCCTTTTTTAGGGGCCTTTTCTTGCTGGAGGGTCGTCCTCAGTCCTGGTTCTTTAACATTGCCCTGTTTGTGCCTCTAGGAGACGTTGATCCAGCAGCACGTGTCATTTCATTAGGTCCTGTATCTGATGTTGTGGATAGTGGAGTCCTCCAGCAATTGAATGAGAGCAGTGGACACATCTCAGCATGTCGGTCTAGAGAGTTGCGAATCTAAACCTGGGACAGGCTGGGGCCATGAGGCAGAAACAGCAGCCTCTGCCAACACCGGAACAAGCCGACGCTTCCAGATAAGGCAGAAAAGGCCTTTTGTAATGGAAATCACGCGAGGGTTCATCTTCTCTTGAGAATGCAGTCAAGAAATGAGATGGTTGACTTGATTCCTGAGCAGTTACACCAAGAAGAGCGTCAGTGAGATGATTGAGCCGAAGAAGAAACGATTGTAATGGTAATGGTATGGGGGAAATGAACTTGAGTTTAAACTTGATTTGAGTTACAGTGTCTCTGAATTGAACATCCCAAGTTGGAAGAAGATACATTTGGGGGCTCCAGGACTATAGTAGCAAAGTATAGAGCAAGCAGTAAAATCTTCTAGTGAAAACTTACATGCAGGACAACAAAATGATGAAAGATATCCAAATACCAGATAATCCACCAGGAAGGCTTTTGTTTAGGAATTTGTTTCAAGAGGAACAAGGGATGAGGGAGAAAAATCAGTTTTACCCATCAGAGTCAGTAATGTAACATTGCCTACTAGGGTAAAAAGAAAATGTGAAGATGATTAGTGTACAAAGCATGTACCCAGATGGCTTAGGGGAGTCTGACACCAGCCTAAGAACAGGGATAGTTGAGCCCATTGTAAGTATCATTGAAAACAGACAGCGTACCAGGCAGATGTCACAGAAGATGGACGAAGGACAGCGAGAAGGGGATCCGGAGATTTTGTTGACCTTCATGGGTTTACAGCCTCTGTCTCTAAACAAAGTATGGAAACAGTAGAGCTTTTATTTTGCTTTTGTTTTTCTTTTGTTTTGTTTTGTTTTCCCCCCACTAAGTAGAAATGAGCATTCTTAGTCTGTTTCTGGCAATCTGTTAATTTATTAGGATAGTTGTCTTTCGTTTGCTTTCCGATAGGCATAGTAAATTTAGTTGAAGAGCACATCTGTATGCTACAACTTGATTACATCTTTTTTTCTAGCTATTTTGCATTTTTTCTTTTACCATGTTTCAGTTTCTGCATGTAGAATTAAATAAGAAACAAAACTTGTAAAGTTGTAACATTTCACATGGAAATGCTGCCCGATCTTCACCAGCTTCAGAAATCTGACCTTTGCCGATGCTGCAATAAAGTGTTGTAATTTAGATTTGGTGTGGTTGTGTTTTATTTGGTTTGGGTTTTGGAAACCTATTAAATGGGTAAATCAGTATCTTCCACGGTCATCACTATTCTTTATAAAATAGTCTCAGAGACGATTTCTTTAGCATTTCACTAGTATTGTTGCTCTCCCTTTAGCATCTGTTACTTGCATTGTTTTCCTGGGTTCCTGAGTTAGTTACCTTTGGGGTCAGTACAAAAAGTAGCCAGTGGAGTCCAATAGAATAAACATTTTTAGAACAGGCTTGAAGCTGGTTATGATGGAAAATGCTGGTACAGCGCAGTCTAGCCTGGGGTGGTGTTTATGATCTTACCCACGTGTGTGCCGCAGGGCTGATAAATGCCTCTGTAAGGCATGTGGTTCGGAAGGGAATTGCGAGAACCGTCGTTTTCAATTTCTTTCCAGGTGTTTATTCCAAGGCTGGCTGAGACAAATCCAGAAGGCATGAAGGAAGTTTCAAAACTCGACTTAATTCTCTTAACCCTATTTTCCAACCCTCATCGCCATCTTCCTTGCTGACCTGTGTCCTATTTCTTGCTATTCGGTGTTGAGGAGAATGGTTTCCAAGTTTTGTCATGTTTATATTGTTTCCAAGTTTAAATTGTTAGAGGGAACCAGGGGTAATTCTGTTGTGTATCATGCACAAGGCAGAGAATATCTGAAAATCAGCTGTGATAATTCACCTTCATTCACTTTTCATCTTTCATCTGGAATAAACAAGGTCACTAGCAGGTGTAACCATAAAGGAAGTAGACCAAATAAGATGGGGTGCAGCACTGCGCTTTATTCCGTTAGATTTCTGTAGCAGAGATCGGTTACTGGTGACCAAAAGATTAGTGACACGTAAGATAGGTTCTGTTTTAACCACCAAGGAGCTTGCTTATATTTAAAAACATAAATAAGGGGGAAAGCCTGCTGGATTTTGGAGAAGACTGATTCTCATAGCTGGTCAGTCTTTTGGCCTCTTTCCCCCACCTTGTGATCCACCAAAGGTAAGCAAAGATGTGAAAAAACCTGATGTTTGCTGTCAGACTTCTCCCTTTGATCCTTTGATGCCTTTTGGGGGAACAAATAAGCTGAGAAGGCCTCTGGGCAGCCCAAGGGTCACTCTCCCAGTGAGTCTCTGCACTTGCCTACGAGAGCTGCCCAGGCCCTGTGAGCTCATACCCCATAGAGTACCTGACCTGTGTGAGACTCGGGGGCTGGACAGATAGCACACAGCAGCTGAAAGAGCCCAACAAGGAGCCAGACTAGAAAAGGCAAACCACATAAGCAGGACACGGCAATACCAAAGGGGAGAGAGCATGGCACAGGACCCCGAGAGACCTGGTTAGGTAGTAATCCTGGAACACGTAGAATGTTAGTCCTGGAAGAAACACTCATTTTGCAGATGGGGAGTCATCCTGAGCAGTGAGGTGACTTAACTTTCAGCGTAGTGAGATCAGTCATTGGCGGTATCAGAATTTTTGTGATTAGCAGAAATAACTTGTTGTAGAAAGGAAATAGGCCCAGAGTGGTGAGGCCAACAGCAAAGAGAGGTGTAGACCTCAGATTTCCTAATAACTCCAGCCATATCATAGAATATCTTTGGAATACTCATAATGGAAAACCTGGGATAATTTTTTTTTAAGACAAAATATCTTCTTATAAAAGGCAGAGATGAAATGTATCTCAGGTTCCCTTCTAAAATGGTTTTAAAATTTTGTGTGCTTGGACCGGGGTGGGGGGTAAACCTCCAGCTATTCAGAAGCTCTTTCATTTAGTTGCAAATGAAAGAGACCCAATTTGAATTCACTTAAACTCACAGGAGATTATTGTAAGGATCCTAAAGTTTGAAACCAACATGAGAATATTGTTGGGCTTTAAAGATACCTAAATGCAACCAGAATCCTCCAGTGTGTGTGCTTTCTGCTCCTTGTAGTCTGCTCAGGTGTGCCATAACAGAATACCACAAAGCAGCAGCTTAAACAGCAGACACTTATTCCTCACAGTTGTGGAGGCTGGAAGCCCAAGCACGGCTTCTGGTGAGGATTCTGTTCTTTGGCTTGTAGCCGGCACCCTCACATGGCCTTTATTCTGCATCCCTGGTGTCTCTTCCTCATAAGGACACCAGTCTTATTGGGTTAGGGCCCCACCCTTCTGACCCCATTTAACCTTAGTTACCTCCTTGAAGGCTCCATCTTCAAATACAGTTACATGGGGGCTTGGGCCTTCAACCTATGAATTTTGAGGGGGGGCACATATTCAGTCCATAACACTCATTGTAAACTTGGCTGCCAACAGCTCCTGAGTTTTAAATCTTGCAGCTACAGAAACAACTTGATGGACAGTGCAGCCAAGTCTGCATACCCACAGATCTGCTGGTCCATCCTTGGATCTGTGGTCAAGGAGGCAGGTTCTGTGAAGCCATAGCCGCTCAAGCAGGAGCCTTAAGAATTACCTGGGGGGGGCGGGCGCTTCCTACACTCAGTTATCCATAATTGGGGTTCTCAGATTTTAAACATGAGGTTTTCCACATAGCTATACATTTATTTCTAAAGTTTGGATTTTAAAGAACTCCAAATGTTTTATCTGTACAACCTCTCATTAAAACATCTCATTCCCTCTGTGTGGCTGGCACCAGGGTATAGCTGCCCCACCTCTGTCTAGTGCTCTTCCCTAGACTTGCTTTGAATGAAAACAGAATGGAGGTGGAATCAATTTTAAAATATTTAGCATGCTATATAAGTAAAATCATGTTTTTGGCATTCTTATTTAAATGGAATTTTTTTTTTAAACCTTTGGACAAAGTACAAGGGACAGTCAGCCATCTTCTGTTATCTCAGTAGAAATTCTTCTTTCCGGAGGAGTAACTTTGGAAATTGTTGGATTATTGCTCAAATGTTTGTTTCCTTGGAAGCGGTTCTAGTTTTATAGTTATTGGGGAAAGCATTTCAAATTCTGCTGAGTGTGTGTGTGTATGGTGTACAGGTGCTCATGCTATTACCCTGTCTTTGGTTTCCTATTGATACTGTATAGTCAGTCTGATTAGATTCATGGATTTAAACATTTAGATGAATACTTGGTGACCATGAGAAGGGAAAGATTGATTGACCCCATTCTGTATACCAGGCACTGGGGATACAGAGGTGGGGAAAGAATCACTGCGCCCATGGGACTGATGTTCTAGTAGAGGAGACAGACAAGAAATGTGAAAAATTCCGTGAAATTAAGTGATGGTATCTGTAAAGTGCTTAGCTCGTCACGTGGCATATAGGAAGGGTCCATCTGATGGTGGCTAGTGTTACTATGACACCTTTGCATATGCCGTTTCCTTTGCCAGAAATGTCCTCTCCTTACTGCCTGGCTGTGCTACTGGCCTTCCAAGATGTAGTTCAAGCTTCGCCTCCTCTAGGAAACCTTGCTGTCCCCTCATCCCTGATTTAATTTAGATGCTTTCCTTGAGCTTCATCAAAGGGACCTCTGCCTGCCCACCTGCCCCTGGCAGGGGGATGAGGTTAATTGGAGGGTGGTGCTCAGCGACTGTTCTGCAAGAGGCATGCAGAGCCCCTTGATAGGAGTACCAGGCTAGGACTGGGGGACCCTGTGCGGTGCTCAACATGTGCTTCCCCCGAACTATGGGAATTCTCAGGGAATCTGCTCCACCTCAGGAAGTGTGTGTGGCCACGTTCCCAAACACCTCCCCTGCCATGTCTGCAACAGGACTTCCGTGCTCGAAGGTGGGATTTTTTGCCAGGTTTCTCTGAGGGGGCATCGGCAATGGAGAAGAAGCAGACAGAGCAGAACAGGCAGCGGATTTGAAAAGAGAAAGCAGAGTTGTCCTCAGCTTAATCAGGTGGACCACCTGCTTGTGCGTGTAGCAGAAGGGCACTTAGGGCTGGTTCACTATGACTTCTGTGTACATGGGGGCCACTGACTGAACACCGAGCCTAGGAAGGATTGTAAGGAATGGCCCAAATCCCCCAGTAATTTATAATCTTGTTCTAAGCCACGCACAGAATGTGCAGCCTCCCATGTCGGCCCGGGGCCATCATGGCACTGCCCCTGCCTTGATTCTGGTGAGGTGGGGGGCGCTGGCGGGGGAGCCACACAGAGCGACCCGGGGTTCTGCTCCTGCCACTTCTTGGGTAAGTTTCTTAACCGAAGCCTCACTGATGTCATTTGTGCAATGAGAATCAAATGATGAATTTTCCAGGGTGGTCGTGAATGTAAAGCATTCACTCAACACCTACCACGTGCTTAGGCTGACGTCCCCGTGACACACAAGGCAAATCCTGCTTCTATGGAGTTTCCGTTCTTGGAGGGAGAGACACATAGGAATGAAAAATTAAGAAAAATATCAAAATGAGAGAAGCTGAGATGGATACTGCAATGCCGAAGGCCCTTTTCTGGGATGGGCTTAGCTGTAGGCGCAGGAGGGGGCCTGCGGAAGCCCACGTGAAAGGGCTGATGCAGCAGGAGCAGGAAGGCCTGGCATCCTCGGCCCAAGTCAGGACAACCCAAGGGCCAGTCCAGCTGTCGTTAAGCCCACATCACAGCCGCCTTGCCCCTCTGCCCGTCTTGCCGGCTCCCCTCCACGGCAGTTGGTCCCAAGCGTGCTCCCTAATGAACATCGCGTGCTTTAACCTCCTTCCCAGGCTCTGCTTTCCTGAGACCTGACTGCAGCCCAAGTGCTGTGCAGGGAGAGGTGCCGTGACTGGTGGCCCCTCGAGATTGACCCCCCCAGATGGCAAGGATCAGCCCCTGGAAGATACACATTCCAGACAAGAGGTCAGAGAGGGAGGGACGAGCATGGCCTGCTTGAGGAACGGAAGGAAAAACCAGTGAGAGGTGGACGCAGAGCTTTGAAAGGCAGGGCCCGTATCAGAGAGGACTTGTAAGCCAGAGGGACACGTGGATTTTCTTCTGGGTGTGATACGATTGATTTGCTCTGACTGTAGGGGATCATCTGGCTGCTGAGTGGAGGTCAGATTGTAGGGGCTAAAGTAGAACTGGGGGGACCTGGGAGCAGGGTATGGCCAGGGCCTGGCCAAGAGACGATGGGGTGGTGGCAGAAAGAGGGGGCAGATTTCCCAAGTAGAGGGGAGAGGGCTGCATGATGGGTAGATGTGGGAGAGGGTAGGATGTCCTGGCCTGCACGGTTGTGGTGGTGGGGCCTGGGAGGGAGGGAGGGAGGGAGTGGGTGCAGCCCGTCCCCAGGTGCTGTCATTCACGGAGCGGAGCTGCCGGCAGGCTCCCACCCGTCTCCCTTCGAGGGTTTGCATGATGTTTTCACAGGCTGCCAGGGAAAACGGCCACTGCCAAATGCACCTGGTTTCTGGAGACTTCCTCGTCTGCAGGTGGGCAGGCAAAGGTCTCGGCCAGAGAGCTGAGACCGTGACGTTGCCCAGGGCAAGTGGAGGGGGGCTCCGGGGCCTCTTTTCCAGGAGTGCTGTCCAGCTGTGCTTTTGGAGCGCAGGCCCTGGGCCTGGGCCGGGTGAGGAGCAAGGGGACCCTCCCACCGGCCCCGTGCACACTGGTGGGACGGGGCCGACTGTAAATGGTTGCCTCTCTGTTCTGCCTGACCTGGATTTTCCTTTCCTTTTTTTTTTTAAATCTGACTTTTGTTAGTTTGCTTTGCATTGTTTCTGAGAGACTCTAGAGAGAGACCCAAGGCACCCGGGCTGGTGGCTGCACACCCAGATCAGGCTGGGGCTGGCCGGCCGCAGCCTCCCCTTGGCCCTCCCAGAGGCCCGGGCCTCCTTCTGCAAACCCCCAGCTTCCCGAAGCCTCAGCACCAGGCCGACCTCACCCACCCGGGGCCTCTCTTTCCCTCCTCTTTACTGCCCCCTGCTGTAGGAACTGGGAGGCGCCATTGGCCCACACGGCCCCCCTCAGGAGGAAGCCATCTGGTCACTCCCTCGGGAGCAGCGGAGGGTGGGAGAGAAGATCTGTGTATTTAGGTCCCTAGAGCCAGCAACGTGTGACTTTGGTGTCCCGCCCCTTCCATGGTCCACTGGGGTTTCTGCACCAGCTCCCGTGGTGTTCCGCGCCTGCTGCTCTAACCTGCAAACAAGCACAGAGAGCCAGTGCATGAAAGCCAGGTCACCCTGGGTGTTACGGGGAGAGGAATTCTAAAATAACTACAGAATCCCTAATCCCATTTTACTTTTTAAAAACTTTTTATCTAGAAATAATTACAGACTCACCAGAGGTTGCAAAAATAGTCGAGCCCTGCAAACCCTGGGTCCAGCTTCCCCCAGGGGTGACATCTTATATGATGATAGTACAATATCAAAACCAGGAAACCGACATTGGTTCAATACTGGTAACTAGACTATAGACCTCATTCAGTTTCCACAAGTTTTTACACATGCACGTGTGTGTGTGTGTGTTTCTACAGAATGGGATTCCATGTGTAGATTTGTGTAACTCCACCACCATCAAGATACAGAAATGTTCCAGGACCACAAAGGAACTCCTTCCTGTGTGCTACTCCTTGACCCCTGGTGTATTAGTGTTCTTCAGAGAAACAGAACCAAAAGGATAAAAAGAGATGAATATGGGGATATTTTATAATAGGAGTAGGCTCATGTAATTATGGAGGCCAAGATAGCTCACGGTCTGCCATCTGCAAACTGGAGAAGCAGGAAAGTCAGTTCTTCAGTTCATCCCAAGTCTGAAGCCCTGAGACTCACTCTTGAGTCAGAAGGCGAGAACTAGGGGCACCCATGTCTGGGGTCAAGAGAAGATGGACGTCCCAGCTCGAGCAGAGAGAGCAGGCGCCCCTTCATCCACCCTGTTCTCTTCACGCCCTCAGTGGACTGGCAGATGCCCACCCACATGCGTGAGGAGGATCTTTACTCAGTCCACTGATTCAAATGTTCATCTCTTCTGGAGACACCCTCACAGACACACCCAGAAATAATGTCACACCAACAACCTGGGCATCCCGTAGCCCAGTCAAGTTGACACATAAAATTAGTCATCATACCTGGAAATAACTAACCTGGTTTCATCTGTATAGTTTTGTCATTTTGAGAGTGTTATGTAAATGAAACTGCACAGTATGGATCGATGATGGATTTATGATGCCCTTGAGATCCATCCAAGTCGGTGCATGTGGTTCCTTCTTATTGATGAATGGTACCCCAGTGTATGGATGTCCCAGAGTTTAACCACTTACCCACTGAAGGACATTTGGGTTGTTCCCAGTTTGAGGCTATTCTGAATAAATCTTCTACGAATACTTCTGTACAAGTTTTAAAAAAATTTTGGTAAAATACACATAAAATTTACCACTGTAACCATTTTTAAGTGTATAATTTAGCATGTGTATAGGTTTTTGTATGGATGTAAGTTTTCACTTCTCTGGGATAAATGCCTAAGAGTATAATTGCTGGATCATGTGGTAAGTGCATGTTTAGTTTTTTAAGAAACAACTGCCGAACTATTTTCTGGAGTGACTATACGATTGTCTGTTCCCACCAGCAGTGTAGGGGAGATCCAGTTGCTCCACACTGCTGCCAGCATTTGGTCTTATCACTGTTTTTTTTTTTTTTTATTTTACCTGCTATAATCTGTGTGTACTGGTATCTCCTTGTTACGATTTGCGTTTCCCTAATGGTTAATGATGGTAAGCACCTTTTTATGTGCTTGTTTGCCATTCATAGATCCTCTTTGGTGAAATGTCTGTTCATGTCTTCTGCCTTTCTAATTTAATTAGAAGCAGGACCAAACGTTTGTGTATTTATTGCATTTGTGTTTTCGAGTTTTGAGAATTTTTTAAATTCTTTTACAGATTCCAGATATAAGTCAGATATGTGGTTTCCAAATAATTTTTCCCAATCTGTAGCATGCCTTCCATCCTTTTAAAGGGGTCTTTTGCTCAGCAAAAGTTTCAAATTTTGATGAAGTCCAACTTATCTTTTTTTTCCATAAATGATTCTTTTGTTATCATGTCTGATTACTCTTTGTCTAGCCCTAGATATCAAAGATTTTATGTTGTCCTTCTTTCCTAAAAGTTTAATTGTTGTATGCTTTACATTAGGTCCATGATCCATTTTGAGTTAATTTTGGTGTAAGGTGTGAGGTTTAGGATTTTTTTTAGCCTATGCATGATCAATTGCTCCAGTGCCGTTTGTTGGAGAGGCTGTCATTCTCTGTTGGGTAGCTTTTGCACCTTTGTCAAGAAAACCACAGAACCTACCGCGTGGGTCTATTTCTGGGTTCTCTCTTCTGTTCCATTGATCTCTGGGTCTGTCGCTTCACTAATACCACACTGTATTACTGTTTGGTGAGCTCTGTGGTAAGCCTTGATATCAGGTAGAGTGATTTCCACCCACTTTATTCTTTGTCAAGCTTGTTAGCTAATCTAGTTCCTCTGCATATAAATTTTAGAATAAGCTTGTCTCTGTCTACAAAAATATCTTGCTGGGATTTCCATAGGAATTGGCATTATTATTTTTGAGCTACTGTGAATAGAATTGTTTTCGTAATACCGTTTTCAGATTGTTTATTGCTAATATCTAGAAATGCAGTCTATTTTTTTTACACTGGTCTGGTATCCTGTGATGTTGTTTGACCCAATTAGTTCTAGTAGTTGTTTAGTGGATTCCTTAGGATTTTCCTTATACAGGATCATGTCATCTGCAAATACAGTTTGACTTCTTGCTTTCCAATCTGGATGTGTTTTCTTTTTCTTACCTGATTGCACTGTCTAGAATCTCCGATACAGTAACCAGTAGAAGTGGTGGGAGCGAACATCCTTGCCTCGTCTTAGGAGAAAGCATTCTGTTTTTAACCGTGTAATATAATACAGAGAGCACCACATACTGGCCAAGTACCAGAGTCCTGAGAAGGGGGGGTGGGGGGTGGGTGAGGACATCTGCTTCCCGAGGAGACGGGTTGGGAGGAAGATGAGCTCACCGAGGTCAGGAAGTCTGAGTTTGTCCCGACATTCCAGTACGGGAACTGACAGCTGAAGAGGACGGACTCAGCACTGCTGATGCTGTTGCAGGCTTAGCTATGCTTCCCTGACAAGGTCGACCTCCTCTCCCTCCCCACCACGCCCGGGAATGAGACAGCCAGACGGCCTCTAAGGGTCCTGTGCCCTCACAGGCTGCATCTCACTCCCCGTCACTCCAGGGGGCAGGGGCAGGCAAACTGAGAGGCTCCCAAATGTTCCAGGGAAGAAAGGTAGGACCAGGCACCTGAAACTCTTGCCCCAGTGGGGATCCTGTGGACCTTCTTCCCCTATTAGGAACCTGACCTTCATTAATCCATTCACTTATTTAATGCATTTGTCTGATACCTGCTAGGTGCAAGGCATCTTTTGAGTCGTGGCATGGGATGAAATAGACTAACAAGATCCTTATTCACCAGACTTATAATTTACAACAGAGGGATGAGTCTCAAATGCTTATACTTTAGAAACAATGTGATCCCTGGGACGGGAGAGGCATAAACAAGTGCTATGGTCTTTCGGAGAAAGGAAACTGTGTGTGTGTGTGTGTGTGTGTGTGTGTGTGTGTGTGTGTGTTGGGAGGTGTGGTTAGGGCAAGTGGGATGGGGGTTGTTACCAGTAGGGGGGGGCATAGGCAAGCTGAACCCTAAATGATGTAAAGGATTTTGACAGATGACTGGCAGCAGCTTTGGGGACACCCTAGAGCTGAAAACTCTCATATGCGCATGACTTGCCTGAGGGCTTGTGAAAATTCCGATTCTGATTCCATGGGTCTGGGAAAAGACTTGAGAGTTCTGACAAGCTCTCAGGTGAGGCTGATGCGCGGGTCAGAGGGTCACCCTGAGTCGCAAGAGTGTAGAGAACGTCTGATATGATTTGGCTGGAGAACAGTGGGAGGGAAGGAGAGCAGAACTGGAAAAGTAGGTGGGGGCCAGATTCCAGGCTGAGGAGTTTGAACTGTATTTGGCAGGCAGTGCACAACCTCTGAAGGTATTTGGGTCATGAAATGAACCAAGCTGGCTGTTAGGAAGATTAGCCCGGAAATTACTCAGTGGAGAGATGGAGCGGGGGCAACTAGAGGGACAGTGATTTGTCATACGCCCATGTATCCATCCACCCACCCACCCGTCCATCTACCCACCCATCTACGCATCTACCCAACATCTGTCTGCCATCTGCTTACATTTGTTAGACGCATATTATTCTCCAGACCCTGGGGAAGGATGGAGAAGGCCCAGTTTTCCCCTGCAGGGATCCCAGAGCCCAGTGGGATTGATGAACCTGTGTTATGTGTGCAGGTGCTATGGGAGCACAGAAGAAGTGGGTGGGTGAGGGGCTTCATGAGGAGGGGACCCTTGAGAGCTTGTGAAGAGCAGTGGGAGTTACTTGGATAAAGAGGAGTCCAGTTGGACTCTCCCGGTTAGAGGGAGCCACTCAAGCAAAAGCCGGAGGCGGGCAGCATGTGGTGCTTGTGTTTCACGGCTGTGAGCCTGCAGCTGATGGGGTGTGGTTTCAGCCGGCGGAGGCTCCAGAGGTGCAGTGGGGTCCCTGGCCACCAAATAATAGGGACTAGCTTTGGTTATGATGGGACTAGTTCTGAGATGGCTCTCAGAACTGATCGGAAGGTTGAAGAACCAGCTTAGGCAGGTACCCAAGGTCAGGCTGTGTCTCCCCACCTCTCTGAGGATTGTCTCCCAATGGGTAGGGTGTGGTCAGCCACAGCACAGGGCCCACTCTCGGAGGCCGTAACCGTGACTGGAGTCTGTGGATGCTTATGTGCCCAGGCACCGTGCTCAGAGCTTTCTTTACACAGGCCAGTAGCCCTGGGAGGGGTCCCCTCTGTAAGGACAAGGAAACAAGGCTTGAAGAGGTTGGTGGCTTGCCTGAGGTCACCCAGCTAATGGGGCCTGGATGAAGCCAAGTCGGCTGCTCTCCAGAGCCCAGAGCTGTAACCCACTGAGCAGGAGAGGGAAATGGAAGGGCCAGCCCAGTGGGGACCACCCGGGGCTCTGGTGATGTGGGGGGCTGACCATGACCTCCACCAGGAGGCAGAAGAGGGGGTGCTGGGGGTGTCGCTGTGACGGGCTGGAGGAGAGGGTGCTAAATGGGGCCTGCAGGAGGCGGGGAGATGCTGCAGTGGCTGCTCGGGCTCCAGGGGTGCGAGAGGTGCTCCAGATGGCACCAAACTGAACTGTAGTCCACTTGCCTGGGGTGCAGCAGAGCCAGTCTTCACCACTGGGTTGTGGTGAAGGAAAGTACAGCCTTTATGTCAAGACTCCAAACATGGAGAACAGGCAGCTCACGCTCAGAAGACCTGAACTCCCTGATGGCTCTCAGGGGAGGGGTTTTAAAGGTGACGTTTGGGGTAAGGGTTGCGGCTTGTAGACTTTCTTCTGATTGGTTGGTGGTGGGGTAACAGAGTGATGGTTCAGGAATCTTAATCATCAACCTTCTGGTTCCAGCCAGTATGGGGTCTGCATGTTTGGGGGCGGGGGCTGGGTGTGTCTTAGTTTCTGCAGAACAACTTGAAGATGTGCATCAGATTGTTATGTGTATCCCTTGAGGAGGAACTAGGACTCTGTTTCATAGCTGAACTCTTGTCATTACTTTTCTTGCTTATCTGCTTTTCCTTTGTTTCTGCATTCCCTCACTTCCCTAATTAGTAACTGCTTGAGTTTGCTCTTTGGAACTCAGGGAAGGCCTAGGAGACTAAAGCCTTTTTCTACAAACAAGAAACGGGGACATGGAGGGGTTTTTGTACCCAGGAGGGCTCTACAGGGTCCTGCTCAGTTTCACAGAGAGGTCTCAGGGCTGCGGGAGCCAGAGGCCTGGCTTTAGAGCACTGTGGCCGGCTGTGGACCAAGGGAGTGTTACTTAAGGTCGTAACCAGAGGATGGGTGTCTGTTAGCCAAAGGCCTTGGTTGCCTCTTTGGGCCAAAAGACGCAACCAGCAAGGTTGGGAAGGAGGTCACCAAACAGACATGGCAGTAGTGCTCGGCATAGAGGTGACCTGGAGGTGGGGATGAGGGATAGAAAAGACACCAGGAGAAGGATACTGCCAAATGAAGTCACCACCCCTACACAGACACGCACACACACACACGCACTCTCTCTCTCTCCCCCTCTCTCTCTGATACCCCATCCCTTCAGCCCCTCATGGGCTCTGAGGAGCCCTCTGAGGTCTGGAGGCCTTTACTAGCAAAGAGATTGGGGTGGTGTCTGGGGGCAGGTGAAAGATGGCAAAGATCTACTCCTGAAAGAACGCTGTGGAAGCAGAAACTCACTGCCAGAGATGACATCAAAGACAGAGCCCCCGTAACCCCCAGAGGCAGGGACTGGGAGTTGCTGAGTTTCCCACTGGGGTTCCAGCCATCTTACTGACTCCAGGATGGCAGAGGGGAAGGGCCTGTCTGCCTGGGCTGCCATAAACAAGTCCCACAGACATTTGTTTCTCACAGTTCTGGAGGCTGGAAGTCTAGGGTCAAGATGTTGGCGGGGCCGGGCCCTGGTGAGGCCTCTCTCCTCGGCTTGCAGTCAGCCACCCTCTCACGGACTTTCCTGTGTGCATTTGTGGGAGTGAGAAAGGGTGCTCTAGTGTCTCTTCCTCTTCTTATAGGGATCCCAGCCCTGTTGGATCAGGGCCCCATGAGCCTGAGACCCTCTGGTCCAGCCCCCTTATTTTAACCGATGAGGACACTGAGGCTCAGAGAGGTTAAGTGGTTTGCTTAAGGTCACACAGTTGGCTGGCAGCATAGCCAGGACCGGAAGTCAGGCCCATCATCTTCCAGATGTGTGGAGGAAGGGACAGTGTCTTCTAGCTGTTGAGGGTGTGTGGTGAGGCCTGCGGAGGCGTGCCCTCCAGTACCAGCCCTCTGTTTATGTGAGACAGGAGCAGAGGGGAATAGGCCCACCCAAAACCATAAGGATTTAGCTCAGACCTCAGAAAGGCTTCCTGTTTGAAAAAGTGGGGAGTCACTGCCAAGTATGGCCAGTGGCAGTTATGGGGCTTCTTCCTCTGAAAGTGGCGGAAAGGTGGGCAGAGGGGCAAGGGGATGGACTTATAACTGCTTCAACCTCCTCCTAGACTTAGGATTCTTTGATGACAATTAGGGAACTACTCAACAGGAACCACATGAATCCGAAAGTCTTGCCAGGAGGAAATAGTCACCGAAAAAAATCACTCTCTGCATACCTTTGGCCCAGCAGCCCGACCTTGGGGGTGAGGGCAGGGCCTGGGCCCTTGCAGGGCTGTTTACCTTGGTTAGGCAATGCAGATAAGTGGCCTTGTTTGTGTTTGCAGACGGGGCCAGCATTTGGGTGGGCAAGGTCAGGCCAGAGTGACAGGAGCTGTGGGAAGCCGGCTGGGCTCAAGGTCAGGGGCTGAGGCTGAGGCTGGGGCTGGGGGAGGGGAGGAGCAGCCGCAGCCCAGCTGAGAGGCCCATCATCCTCTCCCTGTCCTCCCTCTGCTCTCCTGGCCTGCTTGCTCTGTGTCAGTTCCCTCTCTCTTAATCTCTCCACAACCCACCCTTGATAACAACGTTCTGTACTGACCCAGACCCAAAAGGCTTTTTTTTTTTTTTTTTTGAGAAAATGATGTCTTCATTGAAAAATGAATTTGGGCAATCCCTTTCAGACCCACAAGTGCCATTTTTAGGAAAATATGGAATTCTGAGACCTGCCCTGTCGGGTAACAAAAAGAGCATTTGCCTCTCTGAGCACTGTCACTCCTGACTTGTGGTGGGAGAACACGGTCTCTGGAGAGGCCTGCTCTTAGTACAGCCTTATTGTGACCTGTGCGCAGTGTTTTCTGGCTCCGTGTGGTAAAGCCGTAGCCCCCTGGAGAAGAAGAGTCAGGAAGGGCATCTGTGGTGGGGTGGAGTTGGGGAGGAGGGGGCTGCTGTCTGCTGCTGAGGTCCCCGCTCGCCCCCAAGCCTGTGCAGCCACAGCTAAACCACATCTTCTCTATAAAGAGGTTCCAAGACTTTTAGAACACACACCTCTTGGTACCTGTCACTGCATTGGGAGAAAGCCATGCTCTGTGGTGCCCCATGCTCCACCCCCCGCCACGTCCTCTATGAACCTGCTGGCCAGCAGAGCAACCGCCGGGCCTGGTGGGGTTGGCTGGCTTTATTTTGGCCGTGCCCACCCTTAGTGGGCAGGGGTGGGGAATGAGGGAGGGAGTGTCACGTCCAGTGATGGTGGGACCCAGGTTTTGGTTCAGTTCCGACTTCAAACACTCAGCCCCACAGCACTGGGAGGCAGCCCTGGGTGGAGACTGTTGATTTGAGAAGAGCGGTCAGTGGGCACATAGCCCTCGTTCCCTGGCACCTGGTTTACTAAAGAAATGAGTGCATTTAAGACCAGAGGGGCCTCTGTGGATGGAGGAAGGCCCTGCTTCCTGCTGAAGCGGCAGAATCTGTTCCCATCCTAGGGCTCTCCTTTAACTGGGGTCAGGGTGCCTCTACGAGCAGGGTGTGACCTCGCCTCGGCCCTCAGGTCCTGTTCTGTGTGTCACTTATATCTCAGGGCTGCTGGGCTGGAGGCTGTAACCCCTTCTGATGAGCTCTTGTAAACTGTTAACCTACCTCTACCCAGCTGGGGACAGGATATTTGCATGGTGCCCCTGACCTGGCCAGCTGACCTCGGACGTGGGGATGTAGCCTCACCAGCTTGTGTGTCCCCGGAGCATCCTCATCCCACCTGCAGGGCACTGGGGTGGGGGACAGCAGATGGCAGAAGATGGGTTTTGTGCCCAGTGTTGCCCGGTCACTTTCTGGCTCTGTGACCTTGGACCTTGGCCTCTCTAACCTTCAGCTTCCTCATCCTTCAGCGGAGATAATAAAGGAACTACTGCACAAGTTTGTCACAAGGAGGAATTAAGGTGACCCACGTCCAGACCTTAGCATGGGAGCTCCTGCTGGGTATTGGTCAGAGCGCAGCCCACCTGAGGTGGAATCATGCCCGAGGCCGAGATGCCCGCTGCTTACTCGGCAGTGAAGACAGCGAGTCTGTGTTTGGACGTGAGGGTGTCCAGGCTCAAACTGTACGGCACAGTCTTACCTCCGAGGGACCCTTGTTGGCCCTAAACAACAAACTCAGCTCGAATAAGTGGACTCCGTGCCCTCTCCCGTCACAAACTCAGCCAAGGGGTGTCAGGGAGACCCCCTTCCTTCCCAACAGGCCCAAAGTCATCCTCAGCTGAAAGGGCTTCTGGGGTCCCAGCGATGCACGGGACAGGCTGCTCTAATCTCAGTCTGAGCCCCTTCCTGAGACTCCCGAGAACTGGGTGTGTAGCTGGCAGCCAGTGCAGCAGCCGGAAGTGAAGACGGCGCAGGGAACATTCCGGCAACCCATCCTCTGGGCCCTAAGTGTGAATTTCTAGCCTGGCCTGGAAGTCACCTTTTGGGTGGGTCCGGCCACCGTATCAGGGCCTCCTGCTCCCCAAGGGCAGGGCCCTGGGCAGCCCAGAAGCTGAGAATTAATGTGGAGCCAGAGGTGCCTGGAGATTGAAAGGATCTCCCGGGCTGATCAATACTGTGGCCTGAGCTCCCAGCCAGGTCCCAGTGGGTCTTGGTCTCCCTGGGGCTTCCATGCAGCCCTCTCCTGACCAGGGGCTCAGAATGGAATGTTCTGGGGCCAGCAGGTGTGTGACAAATGCTACAAATGCTTGCTCACTGATGTCAGAGGATCAGGGCTGGCCCTGTGCCAGACGTAGAGGTGAAGGCTGACTTTGCTAATCCCAGCTTTCCTCCCTCCTCTTTGTACCTTCTGCTGCCCTTACACATCCTGGGCCTCTCTTCCTTTCTCCTCCTTCCTGACCTTGAAACTTCTCCTCTGGAAAGCGGAGTGCATTTAGACTACAGTGTAAATGACTGGCAGCCCTTCAATGCTCTGCCACCCCCCTTTCTCTCTATCCTTTTAACAAGCTCCACATGGCCTCAGTCTTGGGCTTCTGAAACTGGGATCATGAATCTCTGGGGATACCTGGTGATGCTCCAGGGGGGCAGACAAAGCCAGAGGATAAGCCGCTGCACCTCCCTGGAACATCCATTTTATTCGACGATGAGAAAACAATTATCTATGAAAGTAAACATAGGTGTGTTATAGAGTAGGAAAAATTTGCCTGGATTTTAAAGACAAAACAGAGTCTACTCTCCATATGCAGTAGTTAAATTTGTTTCCTCAAGGCTCAGAGGAGCATAGTTCCCACCTGATTACTCTAGCCATGGACTGTGGGAACATCCCATGATGACAAGACAGCCCCTCCCGGTCATTTACCATCTTGTCGACAGGTTGGTAAGTCTTGCTCTACAAGACTTACATGCTTCTCTGTACATTTAAAGAATATTTTTGAGATGAAGTTTAGACTTCGTGTAAGTGTAAAACCCATGTTACCCTTACACAGAGCTTTAAGGGCATCCGCCGGATTGCCCTGTGTTTCTGAGCACGTGTTTACTTAAAGGTTTAAAAGTTTTAAGAAGTACAAACCTGACTGCACCAGGTGTAAAGCTCTGAGCAATCACAGGTGAAAACTGTTCATGAAACCTTGGAGAGCACAGGCTACAAGGACAAAATAAAAGTACAAGGAGCACGAAGGTGGACTTGAGAATATGAAAGAAAAAGGAGAAAGCTTGGAAATTGGGAAAGAGGGCCACTACCAGGAAGTCACACAGAAGAGCTGGACAGGGAGAGTTGGGGGGCTGCGTGAAGGCTCTCGGCTCTGCAGCAGCCCGGACCCTGTCCTCCTTATGCCTCTACCATCTGCCTCACATACGCCCCGCATCTCTAGAGGGGGAAAGTTCCCTAGAGTGCAGCTGTCTCAAAGTCAAAGCCACAGCAGCTGACTTTTGCGAGAATCTGCTTCGTTTTCCAAAGTTTATATTTGCTCTCTGATGACTTTTGCTGCAATGAGATTGCTCTGAAGATTCCCAATATTATAATCAGTCAGTGGATGCTGGAGGAATGAGATGAATCACGCTGATGGTGAGATGGGTGAATGAGGAAATAGACACGGTAGTGTTTTGTTAAGGACTGCTTCCTGGAACCCGGGCAAGGATGGACCTCGCCCTTGGGGGCACTGGCGTCACCCTTTGGAATTCCCTCTCTTTCCTCCTGAAATCCCCTGGTGTCCCAGCGTGCCTCCGTTCAGTGCCCCTCGGCACCCGTGGGCTCCAGGACTGATGGTGATGACATTCCTCGTGATGCCCGAAGGGCTTCCCGGGCTATTGCTCCCCACCCAAACCCTTTGATTCTAGCGTGCACCAGGCACCCTTCCCACCTCCCTCTGTCCTTGGCTGCGTTCTGTCAGTCACGTGGGTCACAATTGGCCACAACACAGCATAAAGGGCAGGAAAGCCCCACAGGCCAGTAAGGCCCTCACAGGCCCATCTCTGGATTGAGAGTTTGTGTGAATTCTCTGGGGGGGCAATTGGGGATAATCATTTGTCTCCCTCCTATATGTAGAGAAGCCAGACCCAGGAAAGCAGAGTACAGAAACGAAGGAGAACACGCGTACACAGAGAACCTTCTAGAGATGCAAGACATTCACCGTCAGTGTCCCTTGCTCAGCGTGGGAACAGTTTCCTCACCTACACGCATGGGGAAGCGGAGGCCCTGAGAGGTGGAGGAATAGGCTGGTGCTCACAAGGACCAGCCCACCGTGGCTGTCCCGTCCCATCCCATAGGCATGGTGATCTCCGTTTTATAGATGGGAAACCCAGACAGAGAGACACCAGGTAACCCCCCCACAGGCCCAAGCTCATAAACGCTGGAGCCGGAACTGGAGTCTAGGAGTTCTGACTCCAGAGCCCGTATAGTTCACTGCCGTGCTGTACTGCCTTCCAGGCCACACGGCTTTTAAACACAGGACTCCGAGTTGCCACGTCTCTGGCCTCTGCCAAAGGGGTCCTGAATGCCCAGTGTCTGAGGCCACATGGCGCCTCCCTCGTACAGAAGGATGCTCCGAGTGGCTCAGCCAAAAAACAAAGGCAGGGATGCAGCTGCCAGGCATGTGTGCAGCTGTCCCCTCAGCCTGGCCTCCGAGGGCAGTATCCCCGCTGTCCCCAGGCATCTGCCTGGGAAACCTCTATTCAAGCTTAAGGCAGATTGTCTTTTCTAAAGATGACTGCCTTCTTTGATTTGATGTCTCAAGTAGTTTGACTTTAGGGGAAAATGCTGTAAGAATCTCCAGCCTGGTGTCACATCTGTGTTTCTGGAGCCAGCCCACCTGTGCTCTCACATCCCAGCCACGAGACCTTAGCAGCTTTTCTTGTTTCTCCTTCTGAAGGACAAGCCCGGCACTCTGGCGTCCAGCTCCGTCTGGGCCGGGTGCAGTGAGGGAAAGTCGGTCTCGTGGGGCCTGACCCCTCCAGGCACAGACAGGACGGTCTCTCGTGGTCAAGGGCCAGAGCGGCGCGGGCAGCCTCCGTCAGACAGCACGTGTGTCTCCTGTCTCCATGCCTGCTTCTTCCAGAGACGCCTCCCCTGAAATAAACGTCTTTGTCTCATTGTCCTTTCGTAGGTAATATCCACCTGTCTCCCGGAGCAGGCTTTTCCTGAGGGATTCCTTCTCCCCTGAGCCCTCCCCCATGGGCTGCAGCGGGAGCTCTTCTTGCTGGGAGGACCTTGAAAATGGGCGGAAGTTTCCCCAGCCGTCTGGGTTGAGCCCTGACCATCAAGTGCACGCCTAACTCCTATTATTTTTTTCTTTTCTGCTTTCCATGTGGCAATTTCCTGGTCAGAAAAGGACTCCAGGGTGCAATGCAGGATCAGAGTGGAAGTGGGGCTCCATGGAAAGGTGCGGGGTGGCCGCCCCGCGCTGTTCTCCCCACTGTCTCTTCCTCCAGCCCCACTCATGGAATGAGCGACCAAAGGCCCATCGCACTACCTGCTCTGTCGCAACCATCTTGTCTGTGAAACGGGGGCAAGAAACCCTTCCAGCCCCTGAGTGAGGGACCAGACTGTCTGATCTCTTGAGTTCCCTGCCATCTCTGAGACCTGCAGTTCTGTGAGACTGATTCATTAGAAACAACCTCACACTTTTACAGAAAAGTGGCAAGTACGGTATAGATATTTTTCCAGAAGCATTAGGGAATAAACTGTTGACATGATGGCCATACCCCCTGAATACTTTGGTGTGTATTTTCTACACACAAGGACATTCTCCTCCACCACTACCATCAAATGAAGAAGTCAGTCTGTCCCGTTCCTACCATTCAGTCTTCCCAGTAATGTCCACTGTACCAAAAGGTCCAGTACAGGATCCTGTTTCCCATTTAGTGGTCGCATCTCTTTGATTTCCTTGCCTGGGAGGCGTTCCTCAGTCTTTGATTGATTTACGTGATCTCAATGCTTTTGAGCATCACAGACTCAGTTGTTTATAGAATGTCCCTCAGTTTGAGTTTTCTGGTGTTGCCTCATGCTTAGATTCAGCGTCTAAATCTTGGAAGGAACGGAAGTGTGGTACCTGTTCTCATCGCTGCACGATTTTCCATTTGTTCCATCACTGATGGAACCGACCCCTGATTAAGGTCTGTCTGCCGAGCTTCTCCACTGATGTTAGTTTTCGTTTCTAATTGTTAAGTGTTTTGTGGGGAAATACTTCGAAACTATGTAACCTAACCAGTTACTCATCAAATAATTATGGTTAATAACAGGTAAATATAACTCATTAATGTAATTAATCAGTTAACATACACGTGGACTTGTGGTTTCCTATTTCATCTGGTGGGTTATGACTCATTATTATCATTATTTATCCTGATGCTCAAATCATCCGAGATCTTGTCCACGGGAGCCAGTTCAAGCCGACCTCTGTGTCTTTTTGACATGTCCCCATCGTTCTTTGAGCACTCACTTCCTCACTTTCTGGCACAAGCATATGTTCTAGGTGCATCTTGTGGTTTCCAGTCCCAAGCTCTGGAACTGGCCATTCCTCCCAGGAGCCCTGACGCTTTTTAGTGAAGAATGAATGGTGACAAAGACTCTCCTTGGTCTAACTTACATCATGCTCCTCTGAGCCCTCTGCTCTGGGCTCGACTTCGGGCTTCCCTCTTTGTGCTTGGAGAATCCAGTGTGAGCAAGAACCGTGCCAGGTCAGTTTACCTAAATAGCCCCCCTTGGTATCTAGCCACGCTCACTGTGTGATCAAATTCCTCATCCCTAACCTGGTTTCCTATCACCCAGCCTGGCTTCAGCAAGAGTTGTGTTGAGCTGTTGTAGCCTGAACACCCCTGACATTTCCCCTTAGTGATGTTCCGTCCTCTGACCCCCACCCTGCTCCTGGGATATAAGCTCCCACTGGTCCTCGTTGGAGGTGGAGTTGAGTCTGATCATCTCCCACTGTAGGAGCGAGTGGCTCACCTCCCATCTCTAACAAGTGTCATGAGTCATTCTTTCTTTCCCAATGGTGCCTGGGCACCATGTGGACTCGCGGATACTGCAGTGTCCGTGGACTGAGCTCAGGAACCTTTGTGTGTGTAAACACACGTGCATCTGCACGCAGTTACATCTGTGTTTATTCCTGCTTCTGTCGTCACTTGAATACCTCAAGGGCACACCAGTATCTCCGATTCCGACCTGACACCAAAAGGTTCCTTCTGGTTTTCTCAGCACCTTCTCAGATGGGGAGAGAGCTGGCTCCCACTGTCCTTAACATAGCTACCTCCTCGGTCACTCTCACTATGTGACCAGCCTCTCATCATAACACTGCTCCCCCCTGAGGCTTCCACCCCCTCTCTGACTTCCCCCAGGCTCTGAGGCCCTGCGCTGGATCACCTACCCCACAGTGGCCCTCCTCCTTGCCAGCCTTGTGCCCCCTACCCGCACAGACGCCTAGCCTTGTTCAGCCCCACCCTGTGGCTCTTGGATGACATTGTGAGGGAAGGGAGAGCCTTTGGTAGCACAGAACATTCTAGCCGGGGTGACGAATTCTGAGACTTAGAAACCAAAGATGACCCCTCACATGGACTCCCTGGGGACTGAGGCTTTCTGGCTTGGATCACCTGTGACCTCATCTGTTCCTCTTCACAGGAAGAGTCGTTTACAGCCTTCAGGAGAGAACCTGGTCCTTTCCTCCTTCTGGGCTTCAAGCCACACGCGTGACCTTGAGAGGGTTACATTTTAATGATCCCACCACCTTCAGGTCTGGCAGGAAATTTTCCACATCTTCCCCTTGGCTATTCGTGCTTTTTGAAAGCGGGCCGGTGCCAGCAGCTTCGGGCCTGCATGGCTCAGAGCGGCCCACACACGGGGCCCCACCCAGGGTCCCGGATTCCGGTGCTCCTCTCAGCAGTGGGCTGAGGGGGTGCCGGGTGATTGGGGGGTTTCCCTCAGACCCCCGTGTGGTTTCCTCTCCTGGACTATCATTTCTCTTTCCCAGAAGAGAGACACACAATGTGCCAGTGACAGAAAGAATCCCAGAATCTCTCGCACAGATAATCGGAGACCGACAGCCCCAGAGGTCACCAGGGCAGAGGTCCATTTACGTGAGGCCAACAGAGCTGAAAACCCAGGACCCCTCCCGGGCATGGCCGCTTTCAAAGCCTGTGCGATTAGTCATCACCATTTCGTATTCTTTGCCTTAAAGAGGGGCCCCCAGATTGTCTAAGCTGTGGGCCCCACCACCTGGCCCGCCCTGGGTCCAAGGCTACATGCACCACAACTTCCAGCTCCTATGAGTCCCAGGGGGTGAGAAAAGACCAGCGCAGGACACTGGGCGGGAAAGCAGTCAGTGTCATGAAGAACAACCCTGCCTGGGCTCGAATCTCAGCTCTGACAGTTACCAGCTGAGGGATTCTGGAAGTTACCTAGCCGTGCTCCAGTGGTACCTGCCTCACCCCACGGGGCTGACGTGAGGATTAAATAAGTTCGTCCATATATATGAACTCTGTCTGCCTGTCTATCTATCTATCTATCTATCTATCTGTTTATGAACTCTATCTAACCATCGCATTCATCCATCATCCATCACAACTATCTATCTGTCTATGAACTCTGTCTGCCTGCTTATCTATCTATCTATCTATCTGTGAACTCTGCCTGTCTATCTATCCATCCCATCCATCCATCATCTGTCACAACTATCTATCTATCTGTCTATCTATCTATCTATCTACTCTATCATCTATCTACACAGAGAGGGGCACAGAGAGAGTCCCCAAACAGCACTCCAATGTATTATCCATCCATTAAGCTCTCTTTATAAAACGCTGCCATGAAAGTCACAAGTCACATGTCCCAAAGCCTGAAGAGCCCTTGATCCTCCCCTTTTGCTTCAAGGCCAAATATTGTTCCCTAACTTCTTTGCCTTATTGAGAGAAGGTTTGAAAGACTCTTAAGGTTTCAGAGCATTTCGATTCTGGAACCATCTGTCCTGCACTGCTCACCCAGAGAGCAGTTTGGCCTCATCCTGCCACACGCAGGGCTCACTGCTGGCGTGTAGTAGGGAGTGGGGGACAGGAGGCTGCAGCCTGGGCTCTGTGCTGCCTCCTGGCTCTGTGCTCAGGGAAGGGCCAGCCATCCCCTGTTCCATGGAGGAGAAAATGAGAGCACGGCAGGGCCTGGGAGGGGTTAGTGTTTTTGGCACTTGGGAGGGTTGCTGGCTGGGAAGAAAGTGAGGTGGACATGAACTGGCTTGTGGAAAAAAACGCAAACGCAGCCTCAGAGTCACTGCCCTGGGAATTCCAAGCTGCCTATGGGAGATCGACCATGTGGGGCATTTCACCCCTTTTGCCCCTGGTCCTGCTCACCTCTGCCTTGTTGTCAGAAACCTTGGGGTCAAACGCTTGAATTTCACCTGCATTTACCCTTCTTCTTTCTCAGCTGGCTTGGTGAGACCAAGAGTGAGTAACAGGCACGCGGGCTTGGGTTCCCCTGGGGGGGGCCGGCCTGCCCAGCCCCGGGGGCCTCAGGGCTCAGCCCCTCCCGAACAGAAACTGTCTCTGGGTGCCAGCCCCGCTCCTTCCCTTGTCATCCTAGCCCCCCAGCATGTGCCCTCCACTCTCCCCACCACCATCTCCTTCCCTCCTGCTTCCTCCTCCAGTCTGGCTTCTCTGCCCACCAGCCCTTCCTTGCTGACTCCTGCTCCAAACCGAGGTTCTGAGTGCTACCAAACCAAACTTGGGTCTGATCACCCATGCGCAGCAAAGCCAACCTACTGACACCGGGTTGTGGGGAAGGAGAGTGCAGCGTTTATTGCAGGCACCAAGCAGGGAGTCCAGGCAGCTCATGCTCAAAAGGCCCGAACTCCCTGATGGCTTTCGGGGAGCAGTTTTTGAAGACAGGGTGAGGGAGAGGGTTGCGGGTATGTGATCAACTCGTGGACGTTCTTCTGAGTGGTTGGTGGTGAGGTTATCAGGAGTCACCATCATCAACCTTCTGGTTCTATCTGGTCTGAGGTCTATGTGCTTGTAGGCAGCATACATTTAACTTCTTCCACCTGGTGGAGGTTTCAGTATCTGTAAAATTACTCAAAGGATAAGGCTCAGAATATTATCTATAGCCCTTGAGGAAGAACTAAAGGTCCTTGACGTTGGCTAAACTATTATTATTTTGTCTTGCTTGACTCTTTTCCTCTATTTCTGCATTTTCTCACTTCTCTGATTAAATTTATTCTTTGGAACTTGGGGAAGGCCTAGGAGGCTAAAGTTTTTCTACAAACGAGAGGAATCGTGGTGGTGGTGATGGGGGTGTCTGTCCCAGGAAGGGCCCAGAAGGTCCTGCTCAGTTACATGGGGACCAAAAGGGCTACCGGTCTTCACCTGTTATCATTTTCATCCCACATGAGACGCTTTTGAAAATAAAAGGGGATGGTTCCAGTGGGTGAGGCTATGGAGTCACCCTGCCCCAGTGCCGTCACCTCATACCACCCTGACCCAACTGATGCCCTTCCCAGGCCTGCATGGTCTTCCTTCCTTTTACTCCTGGAATACCAGCAACACTTGCTTTCACTCAGCTCAGGCAGACCTCCTGTCTTCCCTGACCTGCTCCTGGTCGTGGGCCACAGCCAGCTTCTCCTGGTTGACTGGACTGACTGTTAGATTTTCAGGTCACCTGTCATCATCCTTTTTTTTTTAAATTAATTAATTAATTTATTTATGGCTGTGTTGGGTCTTTCTTGCTGTGCACAGGCTTTCTCTAGTTGCAGCGAGTGGGGGCTACTCTTCGTTGTGGTGCGCGGGCTTCTCACCACAGTGGCTTCTCTCGTTGCGGAGCACAAGCTCTAGGTGCGCGTGCTTCAATAGTTGTGGCACGTGGGCTCGGTAGTTGTGGCTTGTGGGCTCTAGAGCACAGGCTCAGTAGTTGTGGCGCACGGGCTTAGTTGCTCCACGGCATGTGGGATCTTCCCGGACCAGGGACCAAACCCGTGTCCCCTGCCAATGCAGGTGGATTCTTAACCACTGCGCCACCAGGGAAGTCCTCACCTGTCATCACCTTAAAGTGAAATGATATGAATTTACAATTAAACAAGGTAATAAATACTCTAAATTCATCAGTCCCTGATTACATTACTGTTCTCTATGCTTTTGATGATATTTATGTCCACTTTGTCTGTTTGGTGGGAATACCACAGGCTCAGTGATTCCTTCATTTCTTCCCAACTGTGTCTTCAATGACGTCAGGGTGGTAGCTGGAGATTGTCCACAGTGGGAGTAATTACACCATCCACATTGGCCAGTGCTATACACCAGGGCTGGAATTATTGTTTTGTTGGTTGTCGATACTTCAGAAGGTGATATAAGAAGGAAAATGTTAACAATGCAGATTAAACTTAAAAGCTTATTGTGTCCAGGGACTTCCCTGGTGGTCCAGTGGGTAAGACTCCACGCTCCCAATGCAGGGGGCCTGGGTTAGATTTCTGGTCAGGAAACTAGATCCCGCATGCATGCTGCAACTAAGAGTTTGCATGCCACAACTAAGAAGTCCGCATGCTGCAACTAAGAGTCCACATGCTGCAACTAAGAGTCCACATGCTGCAACTAAGAGTCCACATGCTGCAACTAAAATCCCGCATGCCAGAACGAAGATCCTGCATGCCGCAACTAAGACCCTGTGCAGCCAGAAATAAATAAATAATGAATCAATCAATCAATTAATTAATTAAAAAAGAAAAGCTTACTGTGTCCGTAGCCATGACATTTTTGAATAACACAGAAAACGGAGGGACTGTTTCCCAGCATTTGAGAACAGTTATCTGATTCAGCCAAGAAGTTACTCAGATCAAAAAAGGTTTCAGTTTAATAAATATAATTCATATGAAAGTGAGAAGTTGTTTACCAGATCACATATTAGATTTGAGGACCATAAATTTATTGGGGAGAGAGCTGATGGGGATGCAATTCCATTTGTCGAACCATGGTTGAATGCAAGGGCTTGGCAAAAATCAGTGGGTGCGTCCTGTGAGAACCATCTGGCTGTGTGGACTTCACAGTGTGGGGTACAGGCAGACCTCATTTTATTGTGCTTTGCAGATACTGCATTTTTTACAGAATAAAGGTTTGGGGCAACCCTGCCTCGAGCAAGCCATTTTTCCAACAGCATTTGCTCACTTCCTGTCTCTGTGTCACATTTTGGTAATTCTTGCGGTATTTCAAGCGTTTTCATTATTATTGTATCTGTTCTGGTGGCCTGCGATCAGTGATCTTTAGTGTCACTATTGCAGAAGGATTACGACTCACTGAAGGCTCAGATAATGGTTAGCACTTTCTAGCAATACAGTATTTTTTAATTAAGGTATGTGCATTTTTTTAAAGACATAACACTATTGCACACTTAGTAGATTACATTATAGTGTAAACATAACTTTTATATGTGCTATATTTTTTGGAAACCGAAAATATCGTGTGACTCACTTTATTGGCACATGCGCTTTATTTTGGGGGTCCGGAACCGAACCCGCGATATCTCCGAGGTGAGCCTGTGTTGTGTATTTTAAGCATTATTTGTAAATCATGTGCTAATACATCCTTTACATCACTTAAATTTGTAACAGACACAAATATGTATATGTCAGCAAACACGGTTTTTCAGAGTTGGCCTGGAACCCTCGCCTGCACCGGCTGCCCACCCCTTGCCCAGGCTGGGCCAGGTGCCTCTTTGCTCACCCCACAGTAACCTGTGTGGGACTGTAGCACTGCATCCTTTTGTGCGTCTTGCCTTCTGAACTTCACAAGGACAGGGAAATCTCTGTAGCTCCACACTTGATGCAATGCCTGGCACATATTAGGGGCCCCTCCCGAAATGTGATGACTGAATCCGTGGATTTAATGGTTGAGCAGTGAAGGCACCCTCTGTGCGCTTCCCCTTCCTCGGGAGGGGCTGCATTCCTGGCCTCCACAGTGGGGTGCGGCCCGTGATGAGTCCAGTCGGTGATGCGGCGGAGTGATGTCAGCCACTTTCAGACAAGACCCTCCAGATGTCTCTTCCTTCCCTGCCCGGGGCCCCTGGAGACCAAGTGTTCCTGACTTTGTAGCCATGTGACAAGGAGGGATGCCTGGCCCACAAAGTGACTTTGAGTAAAGAAATTTTTGTTAAGCCACTGAGATCATGGGGTTTATTTGTTACCACAGCACAGCCTAATCTATCCTGACTAATACAATGAGGAAATGGAGATGTGGGAGGTGACTCGGGCCGGGTTGAATAGCTTGTTAGTGGCAGGGCTGGGCCAAGCGCCATTTTCATTTTCACTATACATACTGTTCCCACCCCCTGCAAGGCATTTCTCCCCTCCCAAACGCTTTTTCAGAAATAGTGTGAATCTGAGGTTCAAAGTCCTGTTTCAGAGGATGACTGGTTGGGACCCACTCACAGTGAGGCCCCCAGAGGCAGCCGCCAGCCCAATAGGCACGCCCACCAGGCCTGCTTGTTCATTAGAGGATCAGCCTGTATGGCTGGGGTCCGGGCTTCAGTCTCCATTAACTGTCATTAGCCTGGCTGATGTTTCACCCAAAGCATCTGTCCCCGGCCTGTGATTTACCACTTCCCTCTGAATTATCTGGACAGATCTGGTACTTGGATGGAGAGAGAACGAGCTTTAAAAGTGGCTTTCTCAGGGCATAGAACTTGGGCCCTGTATTGGGAAAAACCTCATTTCTTTCGTCCTTTGTTCCCCTCTTTACTTGCACACTGCTACCACACTCAGCACTTCTGAAACCAGATGTGGCAGGGGGGTTCCCCTGCCAGGCAATTCTCTGTGATGCCAGCTGGGTGTCCTGCAATTTAACTCAATTCTGACACCGTCTACCTGGAGAGGGTGTCAGATCCCACAGGGTAAGGGCTCAGTCCCATGAGGCCCCCCTCTCCTCTATAGATGCCAATCAGAAGTAGTAGGTCCCCAGGTTACCCATGACTTCTGTCTGATTTGGCTACAGACTGGAGGTTCCCATGACCTCTTCCCCCTTGGATTAGATTAGTTACTAGAACAGCTCACAGAACTCAGGGGAACACTTCCTCTACCAGTTTATTTTATGATAAAGGATACAGATGAACAGTCTGATAAGGAGACACGGAGGGTGAGGTCTGGGAGGGTCCCAAGTGCATGAGCTTCTGTCCCCGTGGAGTTGGGGTGTGTCACCCTCCCAGTATGTGGTTGTGCTCATCTGCTTGGAAACTCACCAGCCGCCCAGTGGGATTTTGTGGAGGCTTCTCACGTAGGCATGATCGATTATTAACTCCGTTTCCAGCCCCTCTCCGCTCCCTGGAGAATGGGGGGTGGCGGGTTGCAGGGCGGGGCTGGAAATCCCAAGCTTCTAATCATGGCTGGGTCCTTCTGGTGACTGGCCCCATCCAGGCGCCCACCCAGAGCCACCTCATTGGAACAAAGGACACTGCCATCACCTGGGAAATCCCAAGTGTTTTAGGAACTCTGTGCCAGGAATTGGGGGCAGAAACCAATATATATATTTCTTCTTATCTCACAGCCCCTGAAGGCCAAGCAGAAGAAACAGGGCTCCCTGTTGATAGCTGGAGAGGCGTCAGCTTCCACAGACATGTATTAAGTGTGGATTGTGTGTCAGGTATCAGGCTATTTAGATAGTAGAGTGAGTGTGTATAATATAACATGTATAGTATAATAGAATATGTTTAGTATTAGTATGGTATTATTACAGCATAGCGTCCTATGTATAGTATAGATAGTGTAGTAGAATACGTGCCCTAGAGGAGAGTATTAGCATAGCAGAGTATAGTACTCTTTTTGTCTTGTTCCTCCTGTGAGGACTTGGCAATTTCCTCTTTCTTTGATTGCAAAGCGGGATTCTGGAACCATCTGGTTGAAGACAGAGCCCTGAGTGGCTGGGATGATGTGAGGGCTGAGCTCGTTCCTGCCTGGTGATGACAGCGCCTTCACATTCCTCGGCCCTACCCATCCTCCTTGTTAGGCGTTCCGCCCATGCCTTGTGCTTACCTCTCTCCCAAGCACCGTCCTTGGCTTTGTGTGGTTTCTGTCTCCTCAGGAGCAGGGTGTGTGTTGTGCTTTGTTTCTGTGCGGTTGTGTCCCCAGTGCCTGGAAAGGTGCCCTGTGTTTGTTGAATGACCGCTAGACCACAAGGCCACATGGGCAGGGACTGCCTCCCCTGCTCTGAGGCCCCGCCTCACACGAGGTTTCATCCCAGTCACTGTGGAGACCCACAGCCCCTCACGGTGCCCTCCCCACCTAACTGCTTTAGTCCCAACTTGCCTCTGGGTCTTTGCACCGGCAGTGCCCTTGGCCTAGAACACTGCTCCCCTTGTAGTCCCGTGAGCCCTGCGTGCCCTTCAGGTCTCAGCTTGGCCACCTTCCCTGACTGCTGCCCTCTCCGCTGCCCCTGGCCCCCGGATTTCCACTTTACAATACTGCCTTCTTGCAGTTACCTTGCTTATTTGTCTCCTCCCTGGACTGCCAGCTGGGGAGGATGGTACCAGGCGTGCCCTGCTCACGGCTGTCTCCTCAGCCCCTGGGACAGCATGTAGTAGGTGCTCAGATACTCGTAGGATGAATCAATGGACGGTGATCACGACCAACATGTAACTACTTGATACACTCAAGGGAGACCCCAAAGCCGCGTGGCAAGGATGCAGGAAGTGTGGCCCGGCCCCTCGTCTAGGTGAGGGTTCCTGTGGCTCATCTCCCCCGTGGCCGCCCTGGGCAGGACCAAGAGAGTGGCCCAAGTCTACTATTCTTTCTGTCTCTCTCCCTCAAACAGGTTTACCTGCTTTCTAAAATTTGAAAGTAACATATACTCACTGGAAGAGTTCAGAACTCCTCCGGTCTTTTAATGTTCAAACACCTGTTCAGTGTGAGAGCTGTTAAGTGAACACCCACCATGTGCCAGATGCCACACTAGGCACTGGGGATGGTCCCTACCCTCCATGATATCACAGTCCAGCACCTCTTCTGCATCTCTGCTCACTCCCCCATCTGTGCACTTAGAAGACGGAGCCTGTTTTCTGTGTATTAGCCCAGGCCTCTGAATCACATGGAAGCCTTGTTCAAACCGGACTCCTGGGTCCCACCTCCAGAGTTCCTCATTCAGTAGATCTGAGGTGACTCTGCTAATTTGCCTTTCTGACATATTTCCTGGTGATGTTGATTCTGCCAGTCAGGGGACCACACTTTGAGAATCACTGCCGTAGACTGTGCTGCTCTTACAGTCTTTGGACGTTTTGCACACCCATTATATCATTTAGTCTTTCAAAATCTCTTACCTGAGTACCTTAAGTGCATAGAGCTGGTGAGAGCTGAAGTTGAATCGTAAGCCCAGGTCTTCCTATGGCACGCTGCCCTCACTTAGAGGTACCAGGTGGCATCCGAAGATCCCCACCGCCTTAGGAGTCCTGAGAAGGTAGTGATGGGTCTGGCTGGAGGAAGCAGGGGCTGAGTTTGCAGGGGAAGGCCCCAGGAGGACATTTCTGGGAGGGAGAGAGGGTCTACCATTCCATTCTGGAAGGAGACTGACTGGGAGCAATATGGGCTGAGAGCTGCTTGAGGAAGAGCTACTGGGCCCATCCACCTAGAACATGGAGGAGGGTGGAGGTGATGCTGCAGAGGAAGAGGGGGACACCCTGGGAGCCTCCTGACCTGAGGCAGGTTTAATCGGGGCCTGGATCATTGCACCTGCCTTGTGGAGGCTTCTCTGGAAGCTCTGGCTGGCGAGGCAGGCCACTGCCCTCCTTGGGGACTGGCTGGGAGTGTGCTGGGCAGGACGGAAAGTCCGAGGGCCCAGCTAGCCCAGCAACTCAGAAAAAGCACTTCCTCCTCGGCAGCCTTGTGGCAGCCAAGGGGCCCTGGCCACACAATCCCCCAGTATTCCCTGGAGCCTTTCACGCGCTGGGCTGGGCCGGGCACTTCCTCCTCTGGGAGGAGGCCCCGGGGGGGGGTCGGGGAGTCCAGCTCTGAGAGGAGCTCTGCGGGTAGAGGAGAGAAGACGTGGAAAAGTGTGAGCTTGCATGGGGAGTCCTCCCATGTGTATCTAAGCAGGAAGCCAGGCCTGCCCAGCCCTGGAGAAGGAAAATAAACTGGAGACCTATTTTTAGAAAGTGGCAAAACCCTGTTTCTCAATAGGCAGTGGAATTTAAATCTAAAACTAGCTCCTTTACTGAAGTAACCACTGGATTGCATGTAGGAATGGGACCATAGTGAATGGTAGATTCTGAACCAGACTGTGAGGCCAGGACCTGCTCACCCCTCCATGCTGCTGGGCTTGATCAGAGCCATTCTGGAAGTTCTATAGGAATTCCCGTTCCGCCTTTGTGGTGGTGGTTTTGATGGTGATGATGGTGATGATGATAGTGATGGTGATGATGATAGTGATGATGGTGATGATGATAGTGAGGGTGATGGTGATGATGATGACAGCGATAGTGATGGTGGTGATGGTGATGATGATAGTGATGATGATGGTGATGATGATGATGATGATGACAGCGATAGTGATGGTGATGGTGATGATGATAGTGATGGTGGTAGTGATGGTGATGATGATGGTGATTATGATGATGATGATAGTGATGATGGTGATGATGATAGTGATGGTGATGGTGATGATGGTGATGGTGATGATGATGATAGTGATAGTGATGGTGGTGATGACGATAGTGATGGTGATGATGATGATTGTGATGATGATGATGGTGATGATGGTGGTGTGTGGTACTTAACATATGTGGTCTCATTCACTCCTTACAACAACCCTATGAGGTGATTACGGTTCACCCCATTTTCTCCGATGAAGAAAGTGAGGCTCAGAGAGGGAGGTTAAGTCTTACAGCAATTGCAGGGCTGGGTCAGGTCAGGATAATGACAAAGCCTGCTCTATGTGAATCCGTCATGAAATCTCAGAATTGGAAGGAGTGCTGCTGAGTGCAGTTCTGGTCGCTTTCCTCTGCAGGGCACTTGCCCCATGTCTGCACACCTCCGCAGAGGTGGGCGCTCATGCTTCTGTGAACCAACCACTCTTTCCGTTTTCAGTTGGCTCCTAATGCTATGAATTCCCCGTGTTGAGTGGAAATCTCTCGTGGTGTGATCTCTGTGGCCACACAGAACTATCTACTGTGACAGATCTCAGCTTCTAGGGTCACTCTCACGGGCTCTCTAGTCCCTTCTATTTGTGGGTTTTACACACTCAGCCCTGTCAGCTGTCTCTGCCCCTTGTAAAACATGGCTGGAGTCAGTGTGGAATCTGAATGGTATACTTAGAGCAAAATATACCTTTGAAGGTGGATCTGATTTCTAGAAACAGCCAATGGTCTTTAGGAATCAAGACTCTGTGAGGTGGATGATTGAGATGAGAAAAACTTTTGGTTTAAAAGATCGAATTGAGCAATTATAAAATCTGGCCCAAACTGTCACTAAAAGGATTTATTCCTAGAAGAAACTGACAAAAAAATAAACAATAGCAACATTATTAAATGAAGTGTAGACCCTCCCAAGGCAAGGAGACGCTCAATTCTCTGAGAGCAGGCACATCCCAGTAAAATGTAGACAAAAACTTCAAGAATGCCATTTACAAGTATTGGCAGAAGTGTCATAACTTATGACACGATTGGAGAGAGACCACCAGTTCGTGCTGCAGCTGTGTCCCAACTGCAGTGTGGCTGGGAATTTACGGTGGTGAAATAGTCCAACCCCAGCAGCACTGACGCTTCCCCACTCTGAGCTGGTGGCCTCTTGCGGGGGCGAGGCCAAGGCCGGTGTGGGCAGCCGCCCTGTCCAGAGCCCCGTGGAGCCAGGTCCTGGACTTCCCCTGAAGCCTGGTTGCCTTTTCAGTAACAAGCATGACTTCAAAGGACTGCCAGGGAGCAGATGGGCAGTTTCGCCAGTGAACTCACTCAGCCGTGTGCGTGGGAGTCTTGCGCCTGGGGGTGTTGGAAACCACCCCTGGCAATTCTGGGCTCCAGAACCAAGTCCCGAGGGAGGGAGAAGGAGGAGGGATGCAGCCAAAGGACCTGCTTTGAACTTGATCCCCAAGGGCAGAGGTCATACGTGGTGATTCAAGGCACCCCTGCCCGGCTGGCAGGGAGGCCGGGAGGCCCAGGGACGCTACCTGCCTTACTTTCCTCTTTCCATCCTGCGCAGTCCACTGGCATGCTCTTTCCGCCAAGCCTGACTTCCAAACAACACAGGCTTTACCTATCTCTCCTCTCATCCCCAGAGACAAGCCCCGGCCCTATGGGCTGAAACGTAACGAGAGTACAAATCAGGATGAGCATCGTGGAGGACGGTGTTCGGGAGAAGGGAAGGTGGGGGCTGGGCGTGTGGACGGCGTTGGCTGGCACAGCTTGGGTGGCTTCACAGAAGGTGCGGGAAGCAGAGGGTTTGCCGCCCGCACAACTAGGGCGGCCCCCGTGGCCCCCACAAGGCCCTTGTGAAGGGGAGAGGGGCCCGTGGTCACGAGGACTAAGTGATGATATTTAGCACCTCCCGCAGTGTCTGTCACATTCAGTACCACTTGGGACACCTCCTAAGCTTCACAAAAAAAGAAAACGAGTTTCAGGTAACTTGTGCATTTATAAGCACTTTCATTCAGTTCATTTGGCCATTAAGATGGCACTGACAAAACAAAGAGCTTTACAGAGTTTCACAAACACATGGACCGTGAGCTGGGAAGAGCACGGTCACGTATGGCCCGAGCTCTGGGTTTGGAAACCAAGCCCAGGGAAGGTGAGGCACCTCAGCTGCTACCATGTTACCTGCGTGGACAGTCCTCTCTGCACCTTCCTGCTGTTTGAACTTGTCTTCACAAGACAGAGGTTATTTCTCCCAAATTCAAAATGCTTAGACACTGAATAAACGGTCCAGGAAACGGTTGCACAGTAGAACTAGTTAGAAGCCGAAGAGACCCTTGTAGCACAGCCATCACGGCGACTTGTCAGGGATGTGGTTCCATGAGGAATTATGTAATATCTTTAAAGGCCACAGAGGCCCGAAAGCATCTTTAGTAACAAGGGCAAACCTCTTAGGCATGTCCCAATACTCAAAGGGAGTCTAGCCGCACAAAAGCGTCAGAGTATGCCAAGGGCAGAAGCCAGCCAGCCACTGAGAAACCCTCGGGCACACACGTGCTCAGAGCTGCCAGCTCCCTGGACACACGGAGTCCCTGTTGACTCAGCCCCACCTCTTAAAGGCATTTCCAGAACTTAGGTTACTACTGCCCTTGGCAGCTCTGCTTCACGCACAAATACTTGGAGGTTGAAGTTTATGAAATGTGACCTGTTTATCAATGACTGAGTTCCATTAACCTCAGCTTCCAAATGTCAATTCTTACCTCTGGCCCTGGTCGGGCCATCGCAGTGGCCGCCTTTACTGGGGGCGGGCAGTGGGGCAGACGTGGGGGGGGTGCATCACAGAATCCTGAGCCTAAGCCACCAAGCTAGGGGCTCCCACACCCAGAAAGTAAACCCGGGAGCTCCTCCAAACGAGGATGGGTTTACAAAACGTTCCCTGAACTTCAGAAGTCCTGCTCAGCTGGGAAAAGAGCTGGCCTCGAGGATCCTGAAGAAGCAGTGAGAATCAGCAACCTACCCTGAACTCAACCAGGAGACAGGGCGGCTTCCTAGACCCTAGTGTGCCCCCAAAGCAGGAGGGCTGGTGGGGGCCTATGGCAGACAGATCCAGGGGGTTGCCACGGAATCAGGAGGCAGAGGGCATCCCAGGATCGCAGGATTCCCTGGGCACCCCCCGCTCCTTAGGGCGACTTATGGTTCTCCCCACCCAGGTCAGAGAATACTGGGTTTGTCTGGCGTTCAGGCTCTGCAGGTTGTTTCTGGAAACCACCACGTTACCCCTCTCTTACCTTGTTGTTGAATAGGACGCTCACGCAGCTTAGAGGATAAGACGCGAGGCTGAAGTACATCATTAAGAGCCAGGTTTGTACCTGGTGGGGCAGCCTCACTGGGCTCCGGGGGTCATCCGTGTGCCCACTAGGACAATAAGCAGGAGGGAGAGGGAGCCTGCTGGTGACGGCAGTGACTGGCGTTTCTGAAGTCTTACGAATTTGGAATGTGTAGGGAAGAGTTTTATTATATTTTTTTGAGTCAAGAGACATTTTAGGAGGACTGCAACCATCACTCACAAAGGTTTTTATGCTGAAAAGAGCGGGATGGGAGATGCCCTTTGGCCATCATCCTGTCGCCCAGCCTTTTCTGATGCAAACAGGTGGATTTGTTCCCCAACAGCATTTTTTTTCTTCTAGAGAAGAGGGTGCTTCTGGCCGGGGAGGGCCAGCAGGCGCCGCAGAGGACGTGGTCAGCAAGCAGGAGGCACGGGGCGCTCCCTGGCAGGGTCCAAGCAGGGCTCCGACTTTCCCAGGCCTCGGCAGCTGACAGCCCTGCCTTCTCTTTTCTCAGATATTGAAAGCAGGGCCTTTCCAGCGAGTAGATTAGGAAAGGATATGGGAACTTGTTCCCCATACTTTGAAGCAGGGAAAAAGAGCCTTGTTGTGAAGAGAAGAAACAAAACCTGTTTGGTGACTTGTCATTTCAATGAAAACACAAACCTCTCACAGGTGAGCATTCCCCACGCGCCTCCCCTTCCTCCTGGATCACAGGTGGGGGGGGGGGGGCGGTGGGGAAGAAAACACTGAAAAACTACCTGTGCTCCTTCAGAGGACGTGTTGACTTGGTGACAAACGTTTCAGAAAAAGTTTCTTGATAAGAGTAAATTGTTTTCATATTTATCTTGTTTTTCTCTCTTCATTCCTCTTGAATAAACAGAAAGAACTGATTTCTTAGATCATCTGCATAAAAAACATAACCATCAAATCCCCTGAAAGGTCAAATTCCTCACAGCCAGAGCTGTGGGAATTCAGTAAAAAAAGAATACCATTCTTTGTATTTTTCTTTTCCATTATGGTTTATTACAGGATATTGAATATAGTTCCCTGTGCTGTACAGTAGGATCTTGGTGTTTATCCATTCCTTATATACTAGTTTGCATCTGCTAATTGCAAACTCCCAATCCATCCCTCCCCTACCCCACCTCCCCCTGGGCAACCACAAATCTGTTCTCTGTGAGTCTGTTTCTATTTCATAGATGAATTCATTTGTTTCATATTTCAGATTCCACATATAAGTGATATCATATGGTATATGTCTTTGTCTGACTTACTTCACTTAGTATCATAATCTCTAAGTCCATCCATGTTGCTGCAAATGGCATTATTTCAGAGAATACAGTTCTGATTTTTTTTTTTTTTTTTTTTTTTAACAAATAAAAAGGTCAGTCAATCCTCAGGGTTCCATAAGGCCTGACTTATCAACTCCATGAAGCTGTTCGCGAAAACTTGTTTCAAATGGGGAGCCCACACTGGGAGCTACCCATCAGGAACTCTGAGTAAAGAATCCTGTATTGTTGAAGTCAGGGGGTGGGGGGAAGAGAGCAAGAATGCAGCTCTGGGGGAGCCCTCTGCGTCTTGAGAGACTCTTGAGAGACTCAGATGCTGGAGGGACACCCGCACGTCTGCCTTTTCTCCCCCACAAGCCTTATAAGAGGAGAATGACCCTGGGGAGAGAAAAGCAAAGATCAACATTTCTACCAATTTTGTGAAGATAAGCACGCACGCTAGCCAAATACAGTAGGAGGAGGGCACTGGACCAGACTCTGTTACCCTGGTAACTGCAGGGCATTACCCTTTGCAGATGAGACTGTGGTTTGGCCATTTGAACATACCTGCCTAAAAGCAGAGGAGAATTTTTTTTCCTGATTTTAAGTATTAAGGTAAAGAGTTTCATCTTTATCTTAATGGAGACTAAAATGGACTGGTTTACAAGCATCACTTGAAAAAAAAAAAACAAACTGAGCACTTAAGATTCATCTTTCCTTTTCGTTACAAGTTTGCTTTGAAATATGGTCCTTAAGATTCCCTTGAAGATGACCCTTTAAGAATGTCCTATCACAGAGTTATTGCAAGGAAACAAATGCCCCTCAGAAAATGAATTTTTTTTGTTAAGGTGATACATACAAAAATAGGTTAGTTCATTAGCAGCTATAATTTGAACCTTGTACAAAATATATGGCTTTAATTATTAGGGTTTTGGGCACAAGAAATGGCCAGAGTAACAGTCAGTATAATTATGAATAAGTAGGTAGAAAAGATTATGAATAAACAGAAGGAAAGGATATAACCATTTAAAAGAAAATACCTGAGAATAAGTATAAAATGCAAAAACAAAGTTGCTTATACTTAAGATAGATCTCTAAATTTATTTTTCAAAAATGCCATTATGAGAACAAATATACTAACATATAGTCAAGTTCACCTTAATCACAACGAAGTCATAGGATAAGAAAAAAAGAAAGAATCCTCAAATACAAGGGATATTTAAAATGTTAGCCATATCAAGATCCTCTATTTTTAAACACTGTGTAACATGGCATCTCGCTATATAAAAAGGAAATAACAGGGCCCAAGAATCCTTTAAACAAATCCAACATAAACAGGAGTAAAATAAAGACTATTTTTAAGAACCTGTAAAATCAAAGCACCCATTTAAATGAAGACCATCAAGAATCTATGAGATTATTTCAGGAGGACAAGACCTGGGCGAGACACTAAATACTGTCGTTCTAAGGAAAACATTACAATCATTTTATGTAACTTACAAGGCAAATTAATACTATGAAAAACGTCCTTCACAGCACATTTAGGAGTTTGAGTTTAAATAATACTCAACAGGAAAGAAACAGATTCTGTGACAGTGGCTGAGACATACAACAAAAGGGTGTGACTTTCAAGTGTGGTCCTTCCGGGTCTATTTTAAGAGGTTTTAGACTCCAGCCTGAAATAGTTTTGATAATAATGCTTGTGGCTACAACTCAGCATGTAAGACATTGTCTGGGACAAAACCAGTTCTTTTCATGCTGTGTAACTTAGTTCGCTGTTTTTTCCCTTTTAAATTAATCCTGAGATCTTGCTCACAGAACATGGGGGATGTTAAGAATCTTTTGTTTCCTTCTGTTTACCAGCCACCTTGGAACATGCAAAACTAAAATTAGGTGATAAATGACATCTTTAAAAGCATACTTCACTAACAAAGACACTCTCTTGCTTAGTTGGAAGCTTATTTGGACTATTTAATTGGGAACAGAACACGTTGAGGAAAAAGTACTTTGGTTCAACGAAAAGTTATGGAGATGTGTCCTTAAAAGACTTCCTTATTAGGAAGTAACCATTTCTATGTCATTATCTCAATACTGAGATGGCTTGTGTATCAAAAGAATAGGAAGTGCTTGCATCCTGTAGTTATGTAATAGGGTTTTAAGAAGTTTATATATATATGTAATAATGAATGTGTGTGTGCACATCATCTATATCTGTATATAACATATATGTACCTATAAACACATATTATGTACATGTATATACACAGTACACACTCATATGTATATCTCCCAGTAACACAGACTCTGTAGTCTGATGAGACTTACTTTCTTAAAACTACCACCTTTTCCAAACTCAACCTTTCCATTCCACTCCCATAACTCAACGTTACAGTAAATCATACTCTAAAGGCTTCAATTTTCAATTAAAAAAAATCTGGGCAAACCAAATTAGACGAAGAAACAAAGGCATATTTAGGCTAACATACTGTCTTTCACCTTTCAAAAACAAACAAAAAACCAAAACAGTATTTTAAGACACTATGAAAATTGAACAAGCACTTCTTTATTTTCTTGGAAAGGAGGGGACGGTCCCTCTCTTAGAGAAACGAGTATGAGAGATCTAAACTGGCTTTCGTGTCATGCACTTCGGATAAAAGGTTAGATTAGAGACTCAATAACAGAAAATTCAGACCCAATCCCCCTCCTCCTAGATCCAAAAAACATATGGCATTTACAAATCATTGAAACCTGTAGGTGTTCAAGGTTATTCTCCGAGCTCTTGGAAACGGGAAGATGTGGTGCGGGATGCTCTTGTTCGGAAGGATGTCCCAGCTCGGATGCGGGCCAGAGCGGGGCAGACAGTCGGCTGACTCCCGGGCCCCCATCGCTGGTCCTCCATGGGGTTCCGCAGTCCGGGCTTTGCTCTGTGCTGTGCGCATGCGCACATCCATGTTCGGCCACACGTACCTGGTCACCCTAACTCCCCCAGCGCCGCCCACTCTCCGTCACAAGTTCTCCTTCAGGAGGCCGAGCTTCCGCAGGGCCTCCCGACGGGCCTCCTCCGTGGAGCCCCGGCCCGAGAACTGGACAGTGATGCCCTGGGGTCTGAACCCCACAGCCCGGGGGAGCGAGCCCGACCGCTTCCTGGCGTCCTGGCCGCAGTCCGGCTGCCGGGGTGCAAGTTTGCTGGGGAGGGCCGGGTCCGGACGGAAGGTGACCGTCTTCCCTGTAGAGACAAAGGGCCCGGGATGGCTCTTGAGGATGTCGTGGAGGCTCTGGAAGCCGTTGGCCATCGGCAGGGGCTGTTCCGTCTGCACGCCTCTGGACTGCTGGCCGCCGTGCGCCCCTGCCCGCGCGGGAACAGCCTCCCGGGCCGGGGCCGGCTGGCTCTGCTCCGGGGAGATGCTTCTCCTCTGCTCGGTGGGCTCGCTCCTCTGGGCCCGGTCCTCCGTCTCCCCCACGGAGAGGAAGGAGACCCCATTGATGTTGGCCAGGACCTGGGCTTTGCGCTCCTGCACGTTGACCGCGGCCTTGGAGATGGTCTTATTGAAGTCCTTCCCCGCGCTGTTGGTCACACTGATGTTGCTCGGGAAGCGGTGGATCTTGGGCGCCGGCTGTGCGGCGTGTCTGTGCCACAGCGAGTGGTCTCCGTGTCGAGGGGCCACGGAAGTCAGCGTCCTCCATCCTGCAGGCCTGCCCTCTTTGGACGGGGATGTGGGCGAGAGCCCTTCGTTCCCTGCCAGCTTCTCAGACATCTTCTGGGCGAGGACGAGCGGAGTGGGGACCGAGCGGGCCAGTTTGGGGTGCTCTGCTGGAGTAGGAGGGGGCTCTCTCCCGGGGTGGGCCGGGGCTGCTGCGGGGACAGGGCTGGGAGGCGGCAGGGGCAGGGCCTCGGGACCTGGGGGGTCTGGAGGGGGAGACTTCTCAGCATCCTCTTTCCTGAGGACAGGGGTGTCTTCCTTTCCAACAGCACCAGCCCCTGAAAAGTAGCAAGGATCCTCATAAGCTACCACCATATGCAGAAATAAATGCATTACGTTTCCTTTTCACTGAATTTACAAAGGTCTCAAAGGGATTCAATACCAGTTTCAGCGGTACCTCTTGTAAGCTAAACTCCCTCTACCCTATTCCCTGGACTAGCGAAAGAGAACATAGTATATGATTCTCATAATCACCTGACGAGAAAGAATGAATTAGCAGTGGTGAAAGATGTGCAAGCCAGAAACAGTCAGTAACTGGGAAGCATATGATGAATGCAAGTTTCTAAGGAGCCATCATCCTGAGACATGTAACAGGAGGAAACAACAGCTTACCTTATGGGGGATTTTACAGAGGGGAAATGGAGGCTGGGAAGTTTGTGGTACCCACCAACCCCTCCCTCAGGTCTCTCTAGATGAAGGATAATTGGATGTGTCACTTTCCTCTAGAAACAGAAATGTTTCCTGACAGCCTCCAGTACAGTTTAATACACCAGCCTATGATTCTTTACTATATCCTAACATACGTGATCACAGATCACCTAACACTTTTCTGCACTAGTATTTATACACCCGTGTCTGGTGCAAAATTGGGAGCTATGTATTATATTTATCTTTGTATCCTCAGAATCTCACACAATGCCTGCCACAGAGTGGGCACTTAAAGTTGTTATGAAAACATCATGTTAGAGAACTGATGGGCAAGTGGCTTACTTTCAAAGAAATGTTTTCCTTGGCACAATTATATGATCTGACATTTTTAAGGGATCAGTGGTTCAAATTAATTTTAGGAACTAAACTTCAAAGAAGAAGTGATAAAAAGGGGAAGTTCATATTAAGTCTCTTCTTTGAAGAGATGGCTGCAAACTCAGCCCCATATTTGGAACATATAACCAATAGTACATGAAATTCTGTGTAATACACAGCCTTGTTTACAAAAAATAAAGGGGTGGGGATATATTTTTAGAGGCTTGTGACAAATGGAAGTATTTTGTAGTCAACAGAGCAAAGATATTTTCCATCCTATTTTCCCCTCATCTTTTCCAATCCTTATCCCCTTGTCCACATTTCCAATATCTTTTCCAACCAGGAAAAAAAAAAATTGGAAGAACGTTTTCTCCTTGTCCATGTCCCTCTGGTTCTATCACAGAACTCAAGGGGCAAAAAGCATATCTCTCCTCTGATGCCACCCTGAATCAAGCAAACTTTACAAAGCAGATGCTGAGCTGAATTTTTGTTCTGATCATTTTTGTTTTCCTGAACCAGCTGACTTTTCAGTTCAAACACTCCCACCTTGGAATAGGGGTATAACCTTGCACAAGAATTGAGATTGAACCTCAAAGGCTAAAGTACAAGTCCTTTGTATATTTTCTTTGTAGAATGGGATTGTTTCCTGAAGCCATTTCCAGTTTTCTTTTTTCTTTTATCCATGTACGCAATGTTTGTTTGCCCAATTAGTCTCATTCTTTATTCTCGCCCTTTTGAAATTTCCCTTCCATGTGTTTTCATCCTAATATGCCACGAAAGCACCTATTTAGTTGGACAATCAGACTACCAAGAGGATGCTTCTACCCTACAAAAATCTGATCAGCCCCACGAACTACTATACTGGCTGGAAACACAGAGAACACGACAGAAAGGAGGGGCTCTGTGTCTTGTACCACACGACAAGCCACGTCAGAGGTGGGGGACCTGTTCTCTGGTCCTCACCTGCTGCCTCCGTCACATCCTGAAGGCTCTCGGGTTCCCCGGCTCCAGGGCCCAGCTGCACTAAGTCCACTACGTCCTCTGGCTCGGAGGGACCAGAAGTGCTCTCTTCCAGAGACCGCGGAGAGTGGCACTGAGCATCACCATCACACAGCACCTGTTCCTCAAAGTCGTCTTCCAGGGAATCAATCGTCTCTTCAAAAAACAGGAGGACGTCCTTTTCCTCATGTGTGAGGTACTTCAGGCTCTCATCATCCTGTACAAAAGGTTTGGACATGAGGAATGAAAGCAACAGTGGTTTCACTGAAGGGAAAACACCCCACAACAATGTAGGGATCAATACAGAGCCTGGGGTGGAATTCACGGCATCCTCCAATTTCCCGTCTGGGGAGAGTGCACCATCCAGGCAACCCTGCTGGCGCACCTCTGCCTGTGTGTCCCTCACCATTCGACTTGCATGAGAAAGAAGTTTGTCCAAAAGGTGTAGCAGATTACGGATCTTAGACACTTTTGTTCCTCATGAGTCAATGACAAGAAAGCAATTCTTCAGTACCTCCTTGGAAGAGGTCTTTTCAACTTACTGCTAACAGATGTGCTTGGTTTCCCCGTAATAGCAATGGGGGGATCTTTAGTTAAAGACAGTGGAGTGAACTCACATATTTATCTCCTCTCCCTCCAGAAACCTCACTAAAACAAAAATGGGCTTTATCTGTTTTTAAAGATACATGTCACAAAAACAAATATAGGAAATGAGGTGATAGCAACAACATTTGGGAAGGTAGACAGCAGAAGGACAGGTGGTGACTGACTCAGAGAATCCAAGAAAGGTGAATCTTAGTCAGCAGCTGGGGGTGGGGCCGAAATCAACCTGCTGTGGTGGAGAGCCCTCACGAGGCTCAGCACAGCGTCGGGGAGGTGCTGGGCAGTTCTGGAAGTGTGCCTAAGATGACATTGAAAAGAGCACAACTGGACGAGAGTCTCTTTGAGAAGCAATCAGGTCACCCAGGCAGAAAACTAGATGTTTATTCTTAAAGAAGGTAAAGCCGGGGGGCATCAAGCCAAGTTCATGGTAAAGAACCGTTCTGAAAACTGGGAGTCAGGGAATCACACTGACCCTCTGGACAGAGGATTGGAAGGGTCTTCTCTGGGGAAGTGAATGGTCCAAGAGCTAAGAGGTGGACACCGTGGGCTCCCCAGGGAAACAGCTCAGCAAGATCACTCTACCAGTGAAATCACCGTCAACAAACCCCAGCACAGAATTCTTAATCAGTTTCTTAACATTCTGCTCTTAAGTGTGTTCATATAGCTAATGATCACCGAGCAGCTGAGAAAAACCTTTAACATGAAAGACACATCAAAACAAGATAAGAAGGAAAAAAAGGCAACTTGCAAGAAACAAACTATGCAGAATGGTGAAAATTCCAAAAAGATGATCATGAACATCCTCAGAGGGATCAGAGGAGAGGCTGAAACCATAAACAAGAATCTGATGCTATTTTAAAAAACTAGAAGACAGAAAAGAGCTCTTAGAAATTAAAACTATGACAGAAAAAAATGAAATAGAAACCTAGAGATAAAGTAGAGAAACCGGAAAAGTACAACAAAAAGTCAAAAAAATTTTTTTAAACAGAAAACTAGAGAATACGAGTGGGAGGGCCAACATCTGAATAATGTGTTCCAGAAAGAGGAATGAGGAAAAATAGAGGGGAAGAAATGATCAAAGTAAACAGTAAAATTATTCAAGGAAATGTCCTTAAACAGAAGGATGTGAGTTTCCAGATCAAAGGGTCATGAGAATAACCTGATGAACAGGAATAAAACAGACCTATGCCAAGGCCCATCCATTGAAATTTCAGCCATGGGAGACGAGGCGAGATACTAAAAGCTTTCCAGAGTGGAAAACGGGTCACATAACAAAACATCAGGAGTCAGAACAGCAACAGACTTCTCAGCAGCAGCTTTGGAAGCCAGAAGACGATGTTGTGATTCCTTTAAAATTCCAGATGAATTCAGGACTAGAATTCATACATAATCAAGTTAAAGTTAGAGTAGAATAATGGTGGGTTTTTTTTCAATTAATTAATTAATTAATTTTTGTCTACGTTGGGTCCTCGTTGCTGCTTTCTCTAGTTGTGGCGAGCGGGGCCTACTCTTCGTCGCAGTGCGCGGTCTTCTCGTTACGGTGGTTTCTCTTGTTGTGGAGCACGGGCTCTAGGCGCGTGGGCTTCAGTAGTTTTGATGCACGGGCTCAGTTGCTCTGCGGCATTGGGATCTTCCTGGACCAGGGCTCGAACTTGTGTCCCCTGCATTATTGGCAGGTGGATTCTTAACCACTGCACCACCAGGGAAGTCCCAATAATGGTGTTTTTAAGACACACAAGGTCTAACCAGCAGATCTCCCATGCGTGCCTTTCTCAGGAAGCTACTGCAGGGGAGTGGAGGTAGGGCTGTTCCCCTAGACAAGGGAGGAGCCAAGAAGAAAAACCTGGGAGCCAGAATATAGGAGAGAATGAGAGAAAGCGGAGGGAACCCCAGGATAACAGTGCTGTCCCCAGGATGTCAGCTGTGCAGTGAACAGAGCAAGCCATGGGGCCACACAGAACATGAACAAAGAAAGCAAATAAAACCAAAGCAATTATCAACCACAGGAAAAACTAAAGTTATGAGACAAAGCATGTATCTGTGAGTCAATTCCTCTGTAGCAACACACACCCCCACACCCACAGGTATACTAATTATATCAGTATTTATGGTAGCAAGAAAATGAGAAACCACCTAAAATGTCCAACAATAAAGGTATGGTTGAACAAATCAGGGCACATTCACAGATGGAATATTATACGGCCATTTTAAATGGTGTTTTCAAAAGAATATAGTGTTAAGTGAAAAAAAATGCAGATAAGCAAGAGTTGCCTTGATTTAAATATCAATATATGCATACTTCATATATCCACAAATACAAAAAGTACTGAAAGGATAAAATGTCAATAGTGGGGGAAAATGAAGGTAAATAACAAACAGGAATGAGTTAAAAGTCGTTGCCTCCAGTGAGTCGGAAATGGGGGGAGGGGTACAAGTAAGACTAATGCTTTTTATAAACCTTATAAAAGTATTTGAGTCTCTACGATGAAAATAAATTTTGATAAAACAACAGGAAAAAATATAGTGGAAGCAAAGGTGACTATGAGTTGGTCCACGTGGTATAGAATAATGCACTTCATACCATGATCTGAGAGGTCTTCAAATGCCCACCTGTCCAGGCCCATCACAAGCCTGCAGTGTCCAGAGGTTTAGAGACTTTTCTTTAGTTTCAGGCACAGTATATACTTGTTTGGGGGATGATTAGCACAAGAACACATGCAAATTTCTCAAACTAGCTTGGCCATGTTAGCTGAATCCTGAAGGAAGTCCACTCAGGAAAAGGGGACTGTCCATGGCATGGGTTCAGTAAATAGGAATAACAGAATATTGCTGGGGAGAGATACCTACCGCATGGCTTAGGTAGCAGAACAGAACACTGCTGGGAAGAGAAGCAATATATACCTATATACAACTGCTGGGTCATAAGATACGTGTCTGCTTTGGTAGACATAGCCTAAGAGTTCTCCCAAGCGGCTGGCCCAACACACACTGGTTGGTGCATGGCCCTGCATGTGGTTGCATCTCCTTCTGATATTCAGTACATTCCCAAGAAGACAGCAGTGTTGAGATTGTTTTCCTCATAATACTTAATTGGCTGTTTGGAGATCCTCTTATGAAGTGCCTGTTCAAGTCTTTTGCCTATTTTTCTATCAAGTTGTCTTTAAAGAAATAATTTGTAGGAGTTATTTTATACATACTTGATACAAATCCTTTGTGGGTGTATTTAGTGCAAATAGTTTTTCCTACCCAGTGGCTTGCTTTTTCTCTCTGTTAATGGGGGTCTTCTGGTAACTAGTCCTTAATTTTAGTGTAGTACAATGTATCAGTCTTTTCTTTAGAGCTTTTTGTGTCTATTTAAGACACCACTACCTACTCCATGGTCATGAAGACGTTCACCTGCTTTTATTTATTCTAAAAGCATGGTTGTTTTTAAACTTCCATATTTGTGCTACAATTCATCAGAAAGAACTTTTGTGTATGGTGTGAGGTCACAATTCACTGTTTCCTACACTGATACCCAACTGTTCCAGCAAAACTGCTTGAAAAGACTATCGTTTCGGGACTTCCCTGGTGGCACTGTGGTTAAGAATCTGCCTGTCAATGCAGGGGAGACAGGTTCGAGCCCTGGTCCAGGAAGATCCCACATGCCTCAGAGCAGCTAAGCCTGTGCGCCACAACTACTGAGCCTGCACTCTAGAGCCCACGAAGCACAACTACTGAGCCCACGTGCCACACTACTGAAGCCCACGCGCCTAGAGCCCATGCTCCACAAGAGAAGCCACCGCAATGAGAAGCCTGCACACTGCAACAAAGAGTAGCCCCTGCTCGCCGCAACTAGAGAAAAGCCCGTGTGCAGCAACGAAGACCCAATGCAGCCAAATAAAAAAAATAATAAAAAGAAAAGACTATCGTTTCCCCACTGCAGGTCCCCTTGGTTGTAAATCAGGTGACAGGTCATGAGTCCATCTGTTTCTAGATTCTCTTTTCTGTTCATTTGTCTACTTGTCTGTTTGTACAATGATAAAACACTGTTTTAATTATAACATTATAGTGTGTCCCGAGTTTGAAGCCCTCCTGTTTTGCTGTTCTTTAAGTCTGTGCTGGCCCTTTTTATTTCCAGTATCAGCTGGTCAGTTTCCATATACACATAAATATACACACACACCCATGCTGGGATTTTGATTGGACTTCATGGAAGTTCTTCAAATTGAGTAGAACTGATGCCTCACAATATTTTTTCTATCCGTATGGTATACCTATTTAGATTAGTGGCTCTTGAAGTGTGGTCCTTCACCCAGCAGTGGCAGCAGCACCCATGAACTTGTTAGAAATACAAATTCTTGGGCCCCATCTCAGATCTACTGAATCAGAAACTTTAAGGGATTGGGCCTTCAATCTCTTTCAACAGACCCTCTGGGTAATACTGATGAACTAACATTTGATATGCTTTGATCCGGTTCTTTATTTTCTCTCAATAATATCTTGTAATTTCCAGTGTAGAGATTTTACAGATTTTGTTATCTCTCCTCTTAGGTATTTGATGTTTTGCGATGCTATTAGAAATGGCATCACTTTGAACATTTTCTAAATGTTTCTGGTCTATAGAAATACAAGATATACTGATCTTGAAATAAGCAAATTTAACAAATTTGCTGCACAGTACTAACAGTTTATCTGTAGGTGCTTTTCAGTTTTCTACATAAACAGTGGTGTCTATAAATGAGAGGTTTTTATTTCCTCCTTTCCATTCCTCATGCCTTTCATTTTCTTCATTCTGCCTTATCGTACCACCAGGGTCCTCCAGTTAGCTGAACAGAAGTGGCATCTTCATCTTGTTCCCAATGTTGGGGAGAAAGCTTTCAATATTCCACCATTAAGTACAATGTTTGCTGTAGGTTTTTAAAAGATGATCTTCATCAGATTAAGAAAGCTGTCTTCTATTCCTAGTTTGCTAAGTGTGTTTGTCTTTAAAATAATGAATGGGTTTTGAACTCTGTCAAAGGCTTTTTCTTCATTTATTGCAGTGGTTCTCAGCTGGGGATGATTTTACCCTCCCTGGGGCATTTGGCAATGTCTGGAGACAATTTTAGTTGTCACAATTTTCTCATTTATTCTGTTAATGTACTGAAGTATTGATTTTCAACTATTAAACCAACCTTACATTCTTCTTTGGACTTACATTCTTCGAATAAGTCCAACTTGGTTGTGATGTTATTAGCCTTTTTATACAACACTGAATCTGATTTGCTAACATTTTGTTTAGAATTTTTGCATATATATCCACAAGACAGATTATAATTTTCCTTTCATTATAATCAGATTTTGTATGGATTTCCGTTTTTAAGTTTGAACTTAGGAAACAGTGTGCCCTTAGATTTTAGTTAATGGCATATCTTTCTGTTCCACTTCTTTTGAGATTGGGTGGGGCTGTGGGGGGGAACAGAGTGATTTTAAGGAAAAATTGTCTCCAGTTCAAATTGTAACAGTTTTGTATTAACTAGATCTCTGTAAGTTTATCAGTTTACATATCTAGCAGTTGTGTAGCCCTTAAGAACTTCAATTTTTCCCTCTAATAAGAGGATCCATGTGAAGGCACATTAGAAGAGTAGCAGGATACTACAGGGGAAAATGGGCACCAGGCGTTCCTTATTTAATACTTTTTATTGAGCACTGAACCAAAGAAGAGAGGAATAGGTTTTAACAAAAGAACCAGGGTTAAAATCTTATAAGTCCTTCATGTCTACAGAATATATGACTAATGGGTTTACACTTAATTCTGAGAACTCCAGGGTCTGGCCCTACCTACCTTTTAAATTTATGTATTTACTTACTTACTTTTGGCTGTGTTGGGTCCTCGTTGCTGCGCACAGGCTTTCTCTAGTTGCGGCGAGCGGGGGCCACCCTACTTACCTTTTAAATGTCACTCCTACTCCTCTCCCCTTTATACTCTATAGCAGGGCTGGTAAACTTTTTCTGTAAAGGGCCAGATAGTAAACATTTGGGGCTTTGCAGTCTTAATGGTGGCAACTATTCAACTCTGTCAATGCAGTGTGAAAGTTACAGGTGATATGTAAATGAATGAGCTTATTAGCTTTGTTACAATAAAACTTTATTTACAAAAACAGGCGGGGGGCCACATTTAGTCCACAGAGTGGGGTTTGCTAATTCTTGCCCTATAATCAAATCAAATCACTTGCTATTTCCTAGACCTGTTTCTCTGTCAGCAATGCCCATGACTGGACAGCCACATCTCAGCTGTCCTTCCTGGTCCAATTTAAATGTCACCACACCTCCAGCCTACCCCCATAGCACCCACTGAATCATGCATTCAAATATCTGAGCATCTAGTAAGCATCGGGCAATGTATATACGAGGGTGTAAATAATGTTCTTGCTGTCTGGTTTAGTTCATCTAATGAGGGCTTCAGACAAGAAAGTAGACAAAGTGGCTATAACAAGGTGACTATGGCGAGTTAGGGAAACATAGTATGGGTGTCAATTCACACTTTTGGGACAGGGGTTCCGATATGCAAAAACTCTGGAGGTGAAATGATTGTCAATAATCTGAAAGAAGTGGGCGAGAGTTCAACAAAAAGGGACCAGGAGTAGTTAGATACGTATTTTGGAGAGATCACATTGGCAATAGTGTGGAAAATAGGAAACAGTATGGACAACTGAATATGGAAACAATTTAGACAAAAGTTAAAAGTCACCTAAAGTAGAGCCATGGTGATGGGAACAGAGAGAAGCAGATGAGTTGAGGGTTATTTAACAGGAAGAATCGACTCTTCGTATAAAATTCTATTTTTTACTGTAGTTGCTCATCACCTATGCATTTCACCTTTGCTGGACTTTATATGTAGAGGAAAGAGCCACGTCTGAGGCGTCTGTGAACTCTGCACAGAGCTGAGAGTTTGTCTCGTGTCCAGGATGCAGTCACTGTGACCGCAGTGTCAGCTGCCTCCTCACCATGTAGGTCTGTCTTGGCCCTCTGGCCACCAGCACACGAAACTTTCATAAAAGATCCAGCGATGCTACTCGTCTTGTGATTTTTCTAGACTTATTGCGGGTTGGCAGGTGGCACAGAGCATCCTGCCTCCTCTTTCCTCCTCTTTCCTCTTAATCTAGCCTGAGTCTTGCTAGATTACCCCACGCCCATCATTCAGCACACACCACACCAACCCTGCTCCTCCCAGAGTCACCCTAAGACGTTTCGCATTTTTCTTCTCTCCATGCAGAGAAGTTCAGCTTGGTGATTCAACCACCACCACGACAAAAAACCCTGCAAGTCTAAAATGAATAGGGCTCTTAGCATGACAAAGACCCCTCCAGTTAATAATTACAACCACCATGGATGTTGTTAGGGTGACGTGATAACGGTAACAATGGGAACCAAAAAAGTCTTAGCCCCAACTATTTGTTGAATTAAACGTCTTGGGGAAATAAATTAATGCTCTCTACCCTTTTCCTCCTACTTTGACCTTCCCAACTCAGTGTTTCAATAGGGTTATTCCCAAGATTTTAGATAATCTATTGATACTTTGGCTGGGTGTAATGATTTCTCTTTGGTTAGACAGACAGTAGAATTAAATAGGCAACTGACCTGTAACACGCCGTCAGCTTAAGACACACTCCCATTTCCCAATTAAGTGAGCGGCAAAAGTGAGAATGGGGTATATAAACCCCGCACGTCCAATCCAACCTCAAAGCAAGGAGTCCCAACATAATATTTCATTTGGAAAATAAGCTTAGAAAGGGAAGCTCCTATTCAACCATTTTATGTTGTGTGACAAACTACAGGACTCACGGGCTGACAGATGCAACGCGGAGATCAATCAGTCCAGCTCCCTCACCTGAAGGTGTGAAAACCGGGTGCAGAGGCAATGTAATGACTTTCCAAGGGTCGCACAACTATTTTGTAGAGCAGCCAAGGCCAGAACCAGTTCTCTGCTTGCTTTCTGTTCTGTTCTACTTATTTCCCTTTCTTTTTATAAATTTATTTATTTATTTTTGGCTGCATTGGGTCTTCATTGCTGTGCGTGGGCTTTCTCTAGTTGCGGCGAGCGGGGGCTTCCACCCTTCGTTGCGGTGCGTGGGCTTCTCACTGCGGTGGCTCCTCTTGTCGTGGAGCACGGGCTCTAGGCACGCGGGCTTCAGTAGTTGTGGCACGCAGGCTCTAGACCACAGGCTCAGTAGTTGTGGTGCACAGGCTCAGTTGCTCCGCGGCATGAGGGATCTTCCCAGACAAGGGCTTGAACCCGTGTCCCCTGCATTGGCCAACGGATTCTTAACTACTGCTCCACCAGGGACATCCCCATAAGTCAGTTTTAACCAGGCTGGTCAGCGATCAGAGCCCCAGGTCCTGGCAGACTCAGATTCTTGCGTCATCAACTATCCAAGGTGTCTCTCGAGCGTTAGAGGCTGGAGGACAGGCTGGGTGACTTGTTCGTGATCAGCCTGGCCTTGAGTCTTGACCTAAGGGGCAGGGCTAACCACGCCGTGGACTCTGTTGCCTAATTCCCCAAACAAGAAGCTGCCCTCCAAATGAACCCGGACTCTGCCTGTACCTAGGAGAGGAAAGGAAGCAGAAACAGAGAAAAGCTGCAGTGCCAAGGGCTGGTGAGCCAGGAATTCAGGGCCAGAAAAGGGGCACGTGGCCCTTGGCTGAGAGAGTTCTGTCTACACCTCTATTCCCAGGAGATGCTGCTGCTGCCTCTCTCAGGCAGGGACGTTAAAGAGGAAGACGTGGGCCTCGGGGAAGAGGCAGAGCCTGAAGGGCAAGGCAGCGAGCGCAGGCACATCTATGGAGCCAGGAAGCAGATGAGAGGTTGCCCAGGGCCTAGGGCAGTTGGAGGGAAGCGGGGAGTGACTGCTAGTGGGCACAGGTTTCTTTTGGGTGATAAAGATATTCTAAATTTGGTTGTGATGATGGCTGCACATCTCTGTGAATCTACTAAAAACCACTGAATGGCATACTGTAATGGGTGAGCCACAGGGTATGTGAATTACATCTCAATAACGCTGTTACAATACATTTAAGAAAAAAAAGCAAGGCAGTGGCCCAGTGGCCCCATGTGAGGAGGGAAGAGAGCTGGCACCGTGGCCGGGGTGGCCCCTGCTTGACCACTGGTGCTATTGGATGAGAGAATTGCTAACTCAGTTCCCAAAGAACTAAGCAGAGAGGAAATGAGGATAAGAAAACATAGCAGCTTTCTTGGAAAGGGGTGAATGGAAGAGAACGAACATTTGTCCCTATTATTTGCAAGGTAGCAGGCTGACAGCAGAAAAAAATTTTTTTAATTCCTTTCTATCAATGAAGTTTTTAATGAGCCAATTTGGGATGTGGAATAAAGGGAAGTTCTTTAAGGCTACAAATCTCCTGATGCTAAAAGAACTGTCTAGAAAACCATCCCTCACCTGTGCTACCCCACCTACCATGCTGACTGCAGGGGATGTCTACAAGCCTCTCAGGGAAACACTGTTTTGCTTCAAGAACTTGGGAGTACATACATTTCTACCCTAATCTATGTATTATGATGGTGAAGAAATAATTTCTAATGTATTCAAACCAGAAAATTCAAAACGCCAAATCTACTGCCGTAACTGGAATGCACACTGAACAGGTCTCCCGTGAGGAGGAGGACAGAGTCCCAGACTGGGGCCATCTATCCTCTCCTGCAAAGATGACAGCAAAATTGTCCCTCTAGTCCCAGTGGAGCTCTGAGAGGAACATGGTCCTGGCTGGGTGACCAACTCTTAAAACAAATGCGACCAGCAGTGATAAAAGTCAGTGATCCTAGACATACCTATGGGAGTACAAATGTGTGACAGGAGATTAGTTTTTAGGCAAATGGCAGAGAGGAAAAAACCTTTGTTTGTTTGGCTGAACAAAACAGTCGAGAAGGCTTAAAACACTCACACTAAAATAACCCCCACCTAAAAAAGCCACTGAATTAATTCAGTTCTTAGGCTTTTTTTCCTTTTGTTTTGCTTTTCTTTTAAACAAAGAAATTGGATTTGACAGCAGATTAAGACAACAGTGGTAACTCCTTGTGAAGGAGGAAAAAAAAAAAGAACCAGCAGAACTTATCTGTATCTTCAACGAAAAATAAAAAGAAAGAAAGAAATAAAAAAAAATTTTTTTAATAAATTTATTTTATTTATTTATTTTTGGCTGTGTTACGTCTTCGTTGCTGCTCACGGGCTTTCTCTAATTGTGGCAAGCAGGGGCTACTCTTCGTTGCAGTGCACGGGCTTCTCATTGTGGTGGCCTTTCTTGTTGTGGAGCACGGGCTCCAGGCACACGGGCTTCAGTAGTTGCAGCATGCAGGCTCAGTAGTTGTGGCTCGTGGGCTCAGTAGTTGTGGCTCACGGCTCTAGAGCACAGGCTCAGTAGTTGTGGTGCATGGGCTTAGTTGCTCCGTGACATGTGGGATCTTCCCGGACCAGGGCTCGAACCCGTGTCCCCTGCATTGGCAGGCGGATTCTCAACAACTGTGCCACCAGGGAAGCCCAGAAAGAAAATTTAAGAAAGATTATGATGGCTAAAATAATTTCTTGAGATGATCAAGATGTCTTAACCCCCAACTCTCCCAGGTAGGCGGCCTTGGGTATTTGTTCAGGCAGAATGTGAGTTGATGGTCACATTCTCTTTCTACAAACACCGAAATGATCTCCCTGACACTTGAGCAAGGCTTTATTGACTTAAAAGCCCAAGGTGATGAGAGACGCCCCCCATGAGCTGAAACACAACGTAGGGGCAGTGAGAAGAAAAGAGGAATCAGTGTCTTCTGTGCTTCCGACCCCCCTGTGAATGCCACGCTTTACTTTGGCAACCTCATAAGAAAGACCATAAGTGCATGTGGCCTTTCCCACGGTTTCATTACAAGGGCTTAATTAGGGTTATTTCTAACTAGTCCCTGTTGTAATTTTTCACTATGGTTAACATAAACCTCTACTTGTGGCCGGAAAGAGACACAGACAAGCCCGCGGGGGATGAGATATGCGAGCAGTTTTGATTACAGATGGAAAGAATCGTGGCTTTGAAGGACAACGCTGGGCTCCCTGGCTGCCTTAAACTTCCCTGAACTGTTAACGTCATAAAGCGGTCCCGACTGAGAGGGAAATGCCTTAAGCGCGTGGCGTCGTGCTTGTCACACGTCCCAGAGTTCCGCGTGGCTGTCGTGTCACTAAACTGTGAGTTCCTGAAAAGATTAAAACCGAGTTTTATTCCATCACCTATCCAATCTGGTATGTGGGAGGCATTTACTGCATGTTTACTGAATTGAACTCTCCTCAAAGCAGTTTAGCTTTGTTTTAAAATAGCTGCTCTGTCCAGGAAGTTTTGGGTTCAATCTGGGGAAGGAGCCAGAGCTGAAAGGACAATGTGGTTACTACTGACCAGTCTGCTTCTCCTTCCCACGCCTCTGTTCTGTGTCTTCTCCTTGAAACTGTCTGGCGACAAGCATGTCAGAGTCCTAGTGTCCTGCTTAGACTTCAGGCGGAGCCAGACATGGAGACAGCTTCGCCCCCGCTTGCTTTACCTTCTTCCACGACCGACGGGTGAGGCCAAACGACCTCAGAGGCTTTGGAGAAGGAAGGGGTGATCAGGAGCTGACGACCGCTGTCTGATCACAGGCTTATTATGTGACTTGAGGGCTATAAGATTTGTCTGCTGAGGGACCAGGCAGGGTTTCAAGACAGTTCACTGAATATCAAATCTCCAAAAACAATGAATTTGGATCATTGGTTTTGCCCAAGTTAGAGACAAAAATGAATAGGAAGTATGCTTGGGGACTTGGGCTGTTTCCAATCCACCTTCAAAGTGGCACACACATTATGAAATTCCTTAATTCCTGTGGGTATTAAGAGCATCCCCTCTTTTCAGCTAGTTAAATCATATTCTTCTCTGGAGGAAGCTTCAGGGTGTCTGCCGGGCAGAGCAGGCTTCAGACCATGTGCATAAGAAGAACCTAAGGATCCTGGCATGAGGCAGTACTGGTCCCTGGAAGTGCACCCCGGATGTTTGATGAGATGTGTGTCTGAGATATTGGCCTTAAGAGCTTAAGAATATGTCACCTGATACCCAAAGCTTCCTTTGTCCCCTTAAAGAGCTATCATTTATGAATGTCTCTAAATCCTTCCTGAACCTTTTATTTTGAATCCCCATCACCTCTCGAGGTGGTAAGTTCCAGAACTACACTACCAACTGTACTGTACTGAAGGTGTCCTTCTTACAGTTCAAAGGAAAAAGAGACCCTCTTAGTCAAGTATACAAGGATTTGGCCAGTTTGCTCTTTTTAAAAAAAATTTATTTATTTATTTATTTATGGCTGTGTTGGGTCTTCATTGCTGCGTGTGGGCTTTCTCTAGTTGCGGTGAGCGGGGGCTACTCTTCGTCGCAGCTTCTTATTGCGGTGGCGTCTCTTGTTGCGGAGCACGGGCTCTAGGCACGCAGGCTCAGTAGTTGCGGCATGTGGGCTCAGTAGTTGTGGTGTGTGGACTCAGTAGCTGTGGCTCACGGGCTCTAGAGCACAGGCTCAGTAGTTGTGGCGCACAGGCTTAGTTGCTCTGCAGCATGTGGATCTTCCCGGACCAGGGATCGAACCCATGTCCCCTACATTGGCAGGCGGATTCTTAACCACTGCACCACCAGGGAAGTCCTGGCCGTTTATTCTAGTTCTAGCTATACATTTTGCTAGAAAATGTTCAGAGGAAGAATTCCTTACAAGAAAAACAATACACGTACACAACCACAACTAGCCTCTTGAGCGATAAAAAGTTCACATACTTCATCCTCCTAGAACAGCCTGGGTCATGACGGCGGCCATGTGGATAGCCACAACAATCCTACCTAAGCAGCTATTTTAATTTTTAACTTGTACTGCCTCAGGAGAAAGGTTTCTAAAAAGCAAAGATCTGTCATCTTCCAGGCCACACTTCAACTAGTGTTTAAAAACTTTACAATACTCTCATTTAACTTTAGGCATTAATGTTTTACCTTCTTTTTAAAAATAACCGTTGCTTAAAAGAAATACACACTTCTATAAATTGGAACTATCTTTTATGTAAAGAGCCCTCCAAGGGGTGCATTTAATCCCATACAATCTGGAGGCCTAAAAACACTGTCACTGACAAACCTTTTATGAGGTCAGGGAATAAAGAACAGGGAGTAGGGAAAATACTACAGTTGACTGTCGTTCTTTAGAGACAAGTCATAAAAAGACTGAGGATTTAGAATAAAAACATATAGACCCTCCCCAAATTTAGACTCCCTTCTGGTCAAAGAAAGAAATTCAGAAGGCCACTGATAAGAGATGGATAGATGGGAAAGCATAGATCCAAACAGGATGACGGGGCAGGATGGAGTGGAGTTATTCTCCACCTGGGGCTAACAGGGCACTCACAGGAGCTTGTACCAGTAATTAGGAAGCACTGATTAGATGCTGGGCCTTTCATCTCTACGGAGAACCCTTGAGAAAGAATTATTATCCCACTCCCCACCCCCCTTTTAAACTAATGAAGAAAATAACTAATGAAGAAAGTGATTAAGTTACTTTTCCCAGGTTCCAGAGGGAGGCACATGTGAATTTGAACGTGGGCATGTCTCCAGTATCCTGTGTTTATTACTATCCTGAGCCAATTTTCAGGATACCGATTAGTATCAATAAATAAAGCAACTTGCAAAATGCATACGGATTTCTGGGAGGACTTAAGGGAAATTATAAACATCTTGGGGAACGTCCTTCTGATCTGTACTCGACTCCACTGTGGAACCCGCTTAGCGCAGCACTAAGGCTCCCGAAGCCCTTCCAGCACAGGCGGCTCACAGGCATAACGCTGTGCTCACCTCGCCCGTCTTGACCTCCTGAGATTTACAAACGTAAGAGATTTATAGTCTTTTCTGTCTTTGAACCTAAAGATAATTCTCATATCTTACCAAAAAATACGTCCGTGATAAAAAGTTTTATAATAAACCATTTCTCCTTGTGACTCCGGAGCTGAAACTTAGTAGACCTCCTTTCAAAGAAGAGCTTTTGCCTCTGAAGATGAATTCCTGGGTCTGACATCCTGACAAAGAGTCAAAATGATGCCTATTCTCCAAATCTGCCAGGTGATGGAATGGACACCCCACCTGCCTAGACAGACACTCTGTGAAGAGCTGTATTTGTAGGGTGGTCTCTTGTAAACTCCCCGAATTCATTTCACAGTCTTGCTTCTTCTAGTTCAGACATCTTATAGCTGCTCTGGTGCCTTCGGTCCCTCTAAAAGGCTCTGTTCCTTTTCTCCTACACCTTCGTGGTAGGGAGTGTGATGCGCCCCCCAGGTCACCCTGGGGATGAAGGACCTGGTCCCCCATCTGTTGGGAATGCTGCTGGCAGGCGGCCCTCAGCTGTCAGTCCCCTTTGGGGACTGTCTCCAACTGAAAGGAACTGTCTTGTCAAGGTCGTGCCTCCCTCCAGGGATGTCCTCATCCCAGGGCTGATGGCAGAGTGGGTATCCAGGCTCCACTCTCGGCCCAGCAGCGCCAGGGCCTCCTGAGGAACAGCTAAGGCCTCTGTTGGGTCTGCCTCACAGCCCAGCTTCTCTCTCTGCCCAAACCCTGCTTCCTTTTCCTTCCAGATGTTGAGCCCAGGAACAACCCTAATAAGCCTCCTGTGCTGTAACGTTGTCCATCTCAGAGTCTGCTGCCTGGGAAGCAAATCTGCAGCCAATTCTGTCAGGGTGAACCACAGCCACCAGACTGCAAGCTCTGCCTCTGTCCTCACCTCCGAGAACAGTGCTTCAGTATTTGAGCAAAGGGATAAATCACCTACATAGAACAGACGGAATGCAGTCCTCCATGGACGGGTTTGCCGAGCTCAATCAAGTCCTTTCTGTCTTTGGAGTATGAGTTTGACCCACCGCAGAGGATGTGGTGAGGGTGGGTATAAGTTGGTGCATGTGAAGAACGGACCCTATATGACTACAGTGGAGATAGAAAAGTAGCGACTTTCCTGCCCAGAATTCAGCGCACGTGACACACCTGGGGTTATGGACTCTCCCAGGAAGAGACAGAGAACAGGTATTGCTTCAGCTTTCTATCAAAAGAGGCCATGGTACAAAGGATGTTAAGAGATTTGCCTCAAGTTCAATAAGAAAATGAAAGTGAAAGGCAAGAAAATAATTCGAGCACAGACTCATAACGCACTATACCCGTTTCCTCAGAGACCGAGGTCATCTGACGACCATTCTCGACTTTATTCCCGCCCCCCCCCACACACAGGGCAGCCCTTTAGACTATGGTTCCTAAGTTATCCACGCCATGTTTTAGAAATACCCTCTACATCAGAGCAGAGCTGCTTCCTAACTGTGCTTTGGAGAACAGACTCCACTAATGACTGGAGTATTAATCTGTATGTCTTTCTACCTATTCTTTTAACATATTCTTTAAATACAGTTTTTAAATTAAAAAATTAGTCCCAAATTCTCTATTCTTAAGGATTTATAGATTCTCAGATATTCAGAGAGTAATTTGTAATATATTTTTCCTTTGGCGAATCAAATAATATTTGTTACATACTTACCATGGTGATTGAAAAAAAGAAAATATGCAAGTAGGAGCCTATAAAATTCTATTGTTACTATTAACTGCCCTCTGTACACTTCTTTCTTATGTTCAGCATAGCTGGGGTTAATTTTACGGATTGGTGTATCTTTAGAAAATTTGTGCTCCCATTGAAGATGGGCTGAGATGAACAATGGACCATTTTTATTGAGATCCAAGGTGGACTCTCTCCTGTCCTTCCCTCTATGAATATGAAGGTCTCCATCCTGGAAGGTGAATACCCTGAGGGGTGGGGAGGGCCAAAAGATCTTCTCTTAACTTTACAGACTTTTTGTGAAAGTTCCCAAAGCTTGTTGACACTTACGTAAAGGTCTGGACGCCGAGAGAAAGGGATAGGAAAGCATTTATATTTGCAAAGGACTTAAACATCTGTTTTAAAGTGAATTTGATGTTATCCTGTGAGGTGTTTCCCTTCTTCCAGTCATTGGACCTGAAAGGCAGGCGCCCTGGCCTGGGCTGGTGGCCACCTTCAGGCACGGCGTGCTCTGGGTCGTAGCAGCCAAGTTATCACGGCTCTGGATTTTGTGCAAAACTCAATACGATTCACACTGAAATGCCGCTTCAGAGAGCGAGTATTCCAAGACGTCAAGCTAGTTACCCCAAAAGGATGTTGTAAGATACTCCTGATAGGGGGGCGAAATCAGCCAACATTCAAGCACACAGAGCACCGGAGAAACAGGGACTCACCCGAGTGAGACTTCTGGAACGAGAGCTGCTGGCTCGACTCTCCAGACTGCCCCCTCTGCTCAGGCCACTGAGCCTGCAGCCGGGCAACAAGTCAGGGTCCATCTCCCAAGAGTCTGACTTCTGGTGATGGACAGGCATCCCCACAGTAACCCCGGCCGCTGGCTCAATCACAGGAAGTGGGGAAGGGGCCGGTGTCCCATGCCCAAGTAGTGGGTCACCTCTGGAGGAGTAAGCACAAGGTGACAAGGGTTAGTGAGCTCAGACAGCGAAGGCCTCATTCCCCCAGGACGAACAGGCGTCACGAGATACAGTCGGCTGGTCCACAGCCTCGACCGTTAGGACTAAGGTGATCAGGACCCCCGAAGTCAACTTGTTTGGTGATGCTCATTTCCATTTCTCCTCTATCTCCTTCTCCATTATGAAGACGTAAGAATTATTTTTATTTTATTTTTTATTGAAGTAGAGTTGATTTACAATGTTGTGTTAAGTTCTGCTGTACAAGCAAAGTGATTCAGTTATACATACATATATATTTCATTTTATATTCATTTCCATTATGGTCTATCACAGGATATTGAATATATCAATATTTCCCCGTGCTGTACAGTAGGACCTTGTTTATCCCTCCTATATATAATAGTTGCCATCTGCTAACCCCAAGCTCCCAGTCCATCCCTCCCCCACCCTTCTCCTCCTTGGCAACCACAAGTCTGTTCTCTACGTCTGTGAGTCTATTTCTGTTTCGTAGATAAGTTTATATATTAGATTCCACATATAGGTGATATCATATGATATTTGTCTTTGTCTGACTGTATGATCATTTCTAGGTCCATCCATGTTGCTGCAAATGACATTATTTCATTCTTTTTTATGGTTGAGTAGCAGTAAGAATTATTTTTAAGGAAAGATGGGTGTACTAAAAATTTCTTTCGTGCTGAAAATTTGATGAAATAATGTTCTGGCACCGTCCTCTGCTCTTCGCGTCTGTACTTTCACGCTCCGTCACACTCAGACTCAGGCTTTCCCTGTACTGCTTATAAATTCTATTCTTTTCTGCCTCAGACACCACAGCATCATGGTTCCTTTTCCAGCCTCGTTACAGTTCAGAGTTGAGGTAAAGTGACAAGAGCTAACAAATTACTAATGGAAGTTTGGTTGACATCTCCGAAATTCCAGACTCTTTGGAGGCCGTGATACTACTGCAGTTTCTACATAAAATGCTAAGGTCCCATCAGTTAATACCATTGGGAAGTTCATGTTCCCACTTTCAGGAACAAGGACACTGAAACTGTCCCCCCCGAGCCCTAGTCTCATACAGTCCTCTGACTGTTCCAGCAGGAAATTCAGCTCAGCCCCTGAACAACAGACAACTGAGTTCAACAAAACCTTCCAGAAGACTAAAGAAGGCTAGTAGGGAATAAGGGAATATGCCTCCTGTCCATTACATATGACCTGATGTTACAGCAAGTGAGGAAATAGATGCTCACCCCTCCCTACACTGAAAGCACCACCAGGTGGCCTTACGAGCCCCTAAAGAATCCCGAGGGGCACGTGAGCTAAAACCACCATAGGTGCCGTCTGGTGGGGGCGGGGGCGGGCAGTGAATCTTCCCCTGACAACAGAGGAAAGACGGGAAGCGAGGTACTGATTCACCTCCAATGAGGGACCTGGGGGACCGTGTGCTCGGTGGGGCAGGACCTGGAACTTGGCTCCGGATCTGTGCAATGAGACAGCACATGGGGCCCTCCGTGGGGCGGAGGGTGGTAACTGACTATACCATCCGAGAGCACGCCTTTCTCCTGTGCTACTAGCGTTTTAAAAGCTATTCTGATGCTGTAAAACTGTAGTGTTTAGACTTCTACAAATTATTCCCTTGAAAGAAGATGAGGAAGCTAATCAGAATTCTCCAGAAGGCAGATTCTGTTGGGGAGAAAGTGGAAACCTTGGTTCAATATCCTTCACAGGCTCGAGCTGTCAGTCTTCTTTCATCTCTTAAGGAATTGAGAACGAGGGGCTCCCTGGTCCTAGTTCCCCAGGAGCCAAAAATATAGAATTCCATGGGTGAGCCACTATGGAGCGTGGATTTCTGAGCGGGGGGCAAGATCTGCACTGGAAAGGGGAGAGCGTGAGATAAAGAAGCAGGAGCAGATCCGTCTGACAGAGCGGCCAGAGCCGTGAGTCTGTGAGGTCATGACCACCCCACAGTATCTAGTCTCCTTTCCCAAACAAGGGCTCACTTTCTGTGTTTGCTAACAGTGCACTTTAGAAAAGGGAGGCCAGGGTCAGACTAAGAGGGCTCCATAGATGAAGAAACCGACTTCTCCCAGAGGGCGCAGAGCAGGCTCACTGCGGGGGCGCCACAGGCTAGCACCACAAAGGGAAACTAGAGCCGCGTGTGCGTGTTTCTGTTTATTCTCTTGGGCTTCCTGTGTTTGTTGCTCGGTATTTACTAGTAGCAGCCTTTTCTGGTAAGGTTGAAGGTCACAAGTGATCTACAGTCTTGGTAAATCTCTGTCTGCCGAGCATGGCCGGTCAGGGCGCAGCAGCCATCCAAGTTAATGGTGCTCGTGGAACTGGTGGAGCTAGTGGGGCAAGTGAACCTCCAAAGTGAGTGCACTGGAGCCAGAGAGGAAGGAAGCTCCTCCTCTTCATCCTCCCCTGTACATTCCAGAAAGACCTAGAATGGCCTGGATGGAAGGCATCCAGCCCTCCTCCCACTATCACCCCACTCTGTCAAAGTTCCAGATGGCCATAGTCAGGTCTGCAGAGCAGCCCAAGGAGCTAGGTCCTTCCACTACTCACCAAACCCCAGAGATGAGTCATCTTGTCAAAGACCCGTCCTGAGGCACAGTGGCTTTCAGCCTCGTCACACAAACAGCTTTGGGGACATCTTTGACACCTCCCTGTCCCTGCCACTCACAACCAACCAGCTGCCCAGCCCTGTTGATTTTTCCTGCCCAATGTCAGTTGGATCCACTTCCTTTCTGGTCCCCCTCCCGAGTTCAGGACCATTTTTACCACATCATCTGACTGTTCTTGCTTTTTCCATTTTGGCCATCCTTTTGCTGTATTCTTCTGCTGGATTAATCTTGAAACACCACTGTGATGTCACCACTCTCCTGAAAGCAATCACCTTCAACCCACTCCCCACAGGCTGCAGAATCAAAGTTCGTCCTATCAATCAGTCTTTGCTTCAGTTGGAACCCTATATTCCTTTCTAGTCTTGGCATGTTCTTCTGATGTTTACTGTTCTCCTACTTCTTATGGGGCAGATTCCAGGTACTAGAGAAAGACCAATGGGTAAGAGGCATCTCCTTCCCCAGGGGAAGTTAATCCAGCAACGGGTCAGAACCAGATCTACTGAATACATCTGTGGGGGTAACAGCTGAGCATGTGCATTTTTATCAAGTTCCACAAGTAATTCTGCCACATGGCGCCAACTCTAATGGAGGACGGATGCATCACCGTGTCCAGCGCCAAGACAGGGCACATGGGAGCAGGGGGAAGGTGCCCATACTCCCCAGGAGGGCTCAGAGACTTTCAGAAAGGCCAGCAATAAGAGATGTTTGAGATTTCAGGTTTAAACAAACCATGCTGGGCATTCCAAACACAGAAGGAGAGAGTAAGCAACACATGGCCTATTTGAAAAGTCGTGAGTGGCTGGGGTGAAGCCCTGAAATGAGCTAAAGCACAACACAGAATGAGCTGGAAAAGGGAGAAAGTGCAAATAGAGGCACACAGAAAAGTGGACCCAAGCGAAGAGGGACTTGAATCTTGAACTTCACCCACAGGTGATGGGGAGCCCTGGAGAAAGGCAGCATCACATTTATAGGTTAGAAAGATGACTCTGGCAACAGTTGGGAGGGTGACAGCACCAGGGGGGAACCTAAAAGCAATCAGGACAAGCGATTTAAAAGAAGCAGGAGGCTGCTCAGTGTTCTCCGGGACACATTTTAGAGTGTGGAAAAAGCTAAAGGACAGAACAGAGTCTCGTATACTTCCATGTGTATAGGGAAAAAAATGAAAAATATCTCTGTTTATGCTTTGATGTGCCTAGAATCTTTCTGGAAGGATACATGAGAAAAATTGCAACAAAGGCTGCCTGTGGGGAGGGAGAAATGGATGGATAGGAAGTAGCTGGAATCATTACAGTAAAATCAGACAAAGGAAAAGAAGGGAAAAGTGAATTACTAGAAACAAAGAGGAGTACTTCAAAATGATAAAAATTTCGATTTACCTGCATGTACCTCAAATATAAATAACATGAGTTAATAAACCCACCATTATAGTGGGAGATTTCTGCACACCACTCTTAACAATAGATAAATCCAGCAGACTGGGAATAAAGAAGATTTAAACAACACAATTAACAAGTTTGATCTAAGCGACATTTACAACATACTAAGTGAAGCAACTTCTTTTTCTTTTTTTTCTTTTTTTCTTTTTTTTGCGGTATGCGGGCCTCTCACTGCTGTGGCCTCTCCCGTTGTGGAGCACAGGTTCCGGACGCGCAGGCTCAGCGGCCATGGCTCACAGGCCCAGCCGCTCTGCGGCATGTGGGATCTTCCCGGACCGGGGCACGAACCCGTGTCCCCTGCATCGGCAGGCGAACTCTCAACCACTGCGCCACCAGGGGAGCCCGAAGCAACTTCTTAATACATATTGTTTCATGTTCACATAGAATACTTATGGAAACTGATGGCATCCTGGGCCAGAAATCAAGTCTCAGCAAATTTCAGAAGACTGGTGGTATCAGAAAACACATTATTTTACTACAAAGCAATTAAATTAGAAATCAGTGACCTAAAGATAATCAGAAGAATCCATGTCATTAGGAATTTATATTTCTAAGTAACTCTTAGAAATATTATTAGAAAGTAGAAAGTATTTAGAACTACATGATAATAAAAATACTGCATATCGAAACCTGTGGGATGTAGCTAAAACATCACTTAAATGCTTACAGTGTTAGAAAACAAGGCTGGAATTTAATGAACCAAGCAAGTAACGTTTAAATTAGGAAAAAACCCAAAAGAATAAACACAGAATAGACAGGGTAAAAAAAAGAATGTGAAATTAGATAAATAGAAAAACACACAATAGAGAACTAAATTTCAAAATTTATTGTTTTGAAAATGCTAATAAAATTGACAAACTTTTGGCAGAACTAATCAAGAAAAAATAGACAAACAATATCAGAATGAAAAGGGAAACATAAGTATAGATGCCACAGGTATTGAAAGGGGGTATTATAAACAATTTTATGCCAGTAAATTTGAAAAGATAGATGAAATGGACAAATTCCTAAGAGAAGATCTCCTTAAAACTAACACCACAAATAAAAGAAAAAATCTGAATAGTAATATAATCATTAAAGAAAATAAATCATTATATAAAAATCTTACAACAAAGAAAACAGCACATCCAGAAAGTTTTACTAGAGAGTTTTATGAAACATTCAAGGAACAAATAACTCTAAGTTTACACAAACTTCTGCAGAGAAGAGAAAAAGTAGAAACAAACTCATCTCATTTTGAGGCTATTAAAACCTTGATGCCAAAACCCAAGAATGTATAAAGAAGAAAAAATTATAGGCTGCTGTCATTCATGAACACAGATACAAAAAGTCCTAAACAAAATTATTAGTAAGCTGGATCTAGAAAGCAAATAATGACCAAGATGACTTAATCCCAAAAATGCAAGGTTGGAATAACGTTGATTTTCCAACATACAGTACAACATTAATTGATTAAAGGAGAAAAGTCATACAGTCATTTCAATAGATGACAAAAAGCATTGGACGAATTTAATATTATGCATAATTTAAAAATAAACTTCACAAATTATGAACTTTTTAAATCCAATAAAAGATATCCATAAAAATTATAGCAAACATCATATTTGATGGCAAAATATTAAAACCACTCCCATTACCACCATCCCATCCTCTATTCTATATTGTATATTAAGTCATAACCCACATATAAGGCAAGAAAAAAAATGAATAGGGATTGAAAAGGAAGATGTTATTATTCACATATAATTACAGTCTTTGTAGAAAACTCCAAAATTCTGTCAAATTATTAGAATCAGTAAGAGTTTAACAAAGTCACTGGGGATAAGCCAATATAAAAAAAAATCAATTTCTATATACTAGCCACAAACAACAGCTAAAAAAGATACCATTAAAAATAGCATAGGGCTTCCCTGGTGGCGCAGTGGTTGAGAGTCTGCCTGCCGATGCAGGGGACACGGGTTTGTACCCCGGTCCGGGAAGATCCCACATGCCACGGAGCGGCTGGGCCCGTGAGCCATGGCCGCTAAGCCTGCATGTCCGGAGCCTGTGCTCCGCAACAGAAGAGGCCACAACAGTGAGAGGCCCGCGTACCGCAAAAAAAAAAAAAAAAAAAAAAGCATAAAATTGTACTTTCATGGTAGTGCAGTGGTTAAGAATCTGCCTGCCAATGCAGGGGACGCAGGTTTGATCCCTGGTCCAGGAAGATCCCACATGCTGCAGAGCAACTAAGCCCGTGCGCCACAAATACTGAGCCTGTGCTCTACAGCCCGGGAGCCACAACTACTGAGCCCACATGCCACAACTACTGAAGCCCGTGTGCCTAAAGCCCGTGCTCAGCAGCAAGAGAAGCCGCCGCAATGAGAAGCCCGCGCACCGCAACGAAGAGTAGCCCCTGCTCACCGTAACTAGAGAAAGCCCACGTGCAGCAACGAAGACCCAATGCAGCCATAATTAATTAATTAATTAATTAAAAATAGCATAAAATAAAGATGTATATATGTATATATACATTATATTACTTGGGAAAAGATTTAACAAAAGATGAACTCCAAGAATAAGCAAAAACAAGGTAAACATTTTACAATGGAATACTGTTCATCAGTCAGAAGCAATCAATTGGACGATGGTGTGGATGGATCTTGAAATGTATGGAGTGAAGTTATAATTAGAGTCTTAGCACAATCCATGTGTATACATTTAAAGCACACACAGCCCTGTATTTTACATCCATAACCAGGGACACATCCCAGTGGTGCGGATGGGTGGGTGGGGGCGGGGCACACATCGACTGTACTATAGTCTACACCTGGTCTGCTCCACCACACTGTTTTCTTACACACCTCTTACTGCCCGAAAAACAATAAGGAAGATTTCCTGCAGGTTTGAATAATAATGATTTATCAGATCATTTTATCACCTGGGAAACTGTGAAAAGTCCAGATCTCAGGAGATGACACAGGACAAATGAGTTTGGATTTAAAGAGAGAAGCAGAGGAGACACCCATAATCTAGAAACCCTGGGGCAATTTAGGAGGGAAACGCTGAAGGCGGTCTGGCTTAACTAGGAAGGAGAAACCCTGAATTTAAACTTTTCTTGGATCATAATTTAGCTCAAAATTAGCCAGGGAAAGGTTGACCAGATCCAATTTACCTAAGAATCTAAACTGGAACAAATAGATAAGTTCCCTTACATTCAACTACTAAGCTTTGTCCCACTTGGTGGGGGGAAGGGAATCGCGTCTTCTGAGACTTAGATTCCCTGCAGACATGCTAAACAAAATCACAAGGGTGATTATTGTCTTTGCAGTTCTGAACACGAAGGGGAAAATGATCCTCCTTAACCAAGTGATGTGGAACTAATTTTGCTTAGCATGTCTGCGTTACACTTTAGAAAGAGAACTGCTCCAACTCACAGCCAAGGCAAACGCTTCACAAAAGAAAAGAAAGGTTGGGTCTTAGGGTTCTGAACCCCGTGGGCTATGATCCAGGCTTAGAGACCCCGACTCCTGTCTAGACACCACTATGAACCACCACAGCTACGGTACAGTCAGCAGAAGCACAGCTTAGCTGGGAAAGGAGAAGAAATGAACTTTTTAAAAACACCCCCTTCCCATATTGGGCCATCCACAAGGGCCAGACCCATGTGCAAACCTACATCCCACTCTTTCATCATCTCATTCTCCATTCATAGGAACGTTGGGAAGATCTGTTCCCAAACCTAGAAAAAGAATCTTAGGACAGAAATTACCTTGAAGACTATATCCTGAGAAATCCCAATATGATGATTTAACGGCCAAGCCGCTTTCAAAAAGATATGTTCTTCTTGACCTTCAAGGACATTAAAAATGAAGGAGCTTCCCCGTGGGAACTGTTTCTGGGTCATCACAGCTCATTACCACTCATGGGCTTTTCCTATGGTTAAGCAGTGGGCGAAAGTAAAGAAAGAGCCATTTTTCATGGAATGTACACAATCTTAGATGAAATAATCAGAAAACACAAAATAGCCATTGTTGGCCTTAATGCTGGCAGCTCTTGACAACCTTTGTTTGTCTGAACATGTACTGATGTACTTTGCTCTGATTTACACAAAGAAGACAGGGGTCCTACTTTAATAGCTTTCTGTATCTTCTATAGTTTTCTGTCTAGTTCTCTGCTCATTCCTGTTTTTATGGGAGTGATGTGCATTAACAAAAATGAGTTTTAGGGTTTCCCTGCTGGCGCAGTGGTTGAGAGTCCGCCTGCCGATTCAGGGGACACGGGTTTGTGCCCCGGTCCACATTGCCGTGGAGAGGCTAGGCCCATGAGCCATGGCCGCTGAGCCTGTGCTTCCGGAGCCTGTGCTCTGCAGTGGGAGGGGCCACAGCAGTGAGAAGCCCGCGTACCGCAAAAAAAAAAAAAAAAAAAAGTTTTATAATGAGAAATTACCTAGAAAATGAAGCTGTAATTGATGCCAAGACTCTTTTATACTGTTTTATTAACCTAATCCATAAGTTAAAAGGAAACGGAGTCCTGATATTCTTTCTTTTCTACTATTCGACTTAATTACGGCTTGAATAAAATTCTTAGACTAATCATTTCATTTCTCCCCCTAAAAATAATTTATAGATGAACTCCATAGAAATGATTGTGCTCTAGTTATGACAACACACCTGATAATGCAACACAACTCTCAGTCCCACCTCCCATTTCACACATAAAGGACAGTCTCTGGCCCCTCCCATCCCTCTCAGTACCAAAGATGCACATTTAGACCCAAATGTAAAGAACTGACCGGGTAGGCAGGTAAAAGTTGTTTGGGGTCCTGTAGTTCATTTTCTTCCAAGTTTTCTGCCCTCAAAAACTGTTAAAAATAAAACAGGGCTTCCCTGGTGGCGCAGTGGTTAAGAATCCGCCTGCCGCCAATGCAGGGGTTTGAGCCCTGTCCGGGGAAGATCCTATGCCGAGGAGCAACTAAACCCATGCACCACAGCTGCTGAGCCTGCACTCTAGAGCCCGTGAGCCACAACTACTGAGCCCGTGTGCCATAACTACTGAAGCCCTCGCGCCTAGAGCCCGTGCTCCACGAGAGAAGCCACCTCAATGAGAAACCCACGCACTGCAATGAAGAGTAGCCCCCTCTTCCGCAACTAGAGAAAGCCCGCGCACAGCAACGAAGACCCAATGCAGCCAAAAATAAATAAATAAAAATTTAAAAAATAATAATAATTAAAAAAAAAAGATTCAGTGCAACATTCACCAGTGAATTGCAAAGACCTAATTAACCTTTCTGAAATCCTGGATTCCTTTTGGGACCACAGGCCTATCAAAGTGGGCACCGTTTTTGTTTTCCTAACCAATCCTGCCAAGGAGCTGTAAGAACATAGGGCTTTAAAGTGTGTCTGGAATCTGGCCTAACCTTGTCTCTTCACACTTATTGCCACAATAGGAACCCTTTTATCCAGCCGGGTCTCCTTCATGCTCTGCTCGGGTGTGAGCCACGTTTGGACTGCTTCCCCGTCCCTCTCCTCTCCATCCTCAAAGCCTGGCTCATGAAGGATGGCAAACCCCATCTAGTCTTCCTTCAGAATGCTGCCCTTCGCCTGGCTCCTCCAGTACTGCTTACTTTCCACCACTTTTTAACCACATGATGCCACCTTTGTCCCTCTGATACAACTCATCACATCAGATTTCATTATGCTCGTAATTCCTTTTCCTCAGTTAGACTAGACTTGCAGGCAAAGCTCTCTCTCTCTTTTTTTAAAACTATAGCCACAGGATTTTGGAAAATATTCATCCCAAAATATTGACTTAGTATTTGTTACTTAACCAAAATTTATGTTTTATTTATTTAAAAAAAATTGTATGGAAGTACAGTTGCTTTACAATATTGTGTTAGCTTCAGGTGTACAGCATAGTGATTCATATTTTTTGCAGATTATATTCCATTATAGGTTATTGTAATATAATGGCTATAATTCCCTGTGCTATACAGTACATCCTAGTTGCTTACCTATTTTATGTGTAGTAGTTTGTATCTGTTTATCCCATACCTCTAATTTGTCCTTGCCTTCCCCCCCCTCCCCTTTGGTAATCATGTTTGTTTTCTATTTCTGTGAGTCTGTTTCTGTTTTGTATATACATGCATTTGTATTATTTTTTAGATTCCATGTATAAGTGATATCATATAGTATTAGTTTTTCTCTGTCTTATTTCACTAAGCAAATACTCTCTATGTCCGTCCACACTACGTCAAATGGCAGTATTTCATTCTTTCTTATGGCTGGGTAATATTCCATTGCATATATACCATGTTTTTTTAATCCAGTCATCTGTTGATGGGCACTTGGGTTGCTTCCATGTCTTGCCTATTGTAAATAGTGCTGCTATGAACACAAAATTTATATTTTAAAACTCTAAAACCATGAGAGTATCCTTAAAACAGACCTTTGATGTAGAAGAAAAGTTTGAACACATAGGAGTCGTTTCAGACATGTTAACCTTGTTGCAGTAAGTGTCCTTTATCCTTCTATCATATTCAGAGACCAAAGCCTTGAAATTTATGAGAAATTACTCTCAGTCAACCTTTATATTCCAATCAAGGGCAAATGTGGAGCAGGAGGGGAGTAACTTTAAACACAAATAATGATCTGTTAAAAACTTGGCACCAATAACATCAGACACACTATGCCAGTAATGCTTCCTGATATTAACATGTGATAAGTATCAGGATGAATGCACACACGTGTACATCGACAGGTGTAACCATGACCAACATTAACTTCTAAAATGGGCCTCTACACAAATAAACAGCTGAAGTAAAATAAATAAGTAGTAACTATTCTTTAGTATGGGCTCTTTCTCCATGTGCAGAAAACAAAAGCCTTGGAAAGAAAAGAATGCTTCCAAAAAATACTCACTAAGCAAACTAGCAAACTAGAACTGGATCCCAGCACAGAACATCAAAGGGAAATCTTTTTCAGGTGGAGGCTGGTTGTTTCTGGGAGAGCTGGGGGCGGAGGCTTAATTTTGTCTGGCGTTTTAAACGGTTGACGTGGTCAATGGTTTAGCATTCCTTTTCCTTCGCTTTTTTCTCTGAATGGTTTTTTCCCTTACTTCTGAAAATGTCTGCTGTAAGAACTTAGGACCTTAAACTCTTAACTGGCACTGGAGGGTATTAAAGACAAACACTTCAAAGGCTGGTAGTTTTACTTCTCCAGAAGAATTAGCATGCTTTCATTTAGAGGTTTTTTTTTTTTTTTGGAAAAGCTCTTACTGAACAATGTAAAAAACAAGGTTGGTTTCAGATCTTCTCAATTGTGAATATTTTCAACTGTTAATAGGAGGCAGTAATTAATTTACTTAAGGCAGCATGCCACATGAAAGTAACTGATTCGCCTACTCATAAGCAAACACTTTCACAGCAGAGGCCTCAGCCAGGTAGGCTGGTTAACAGGCCCCAAGGGAAGACGTCTCCCACCACCAGTGTACTACCACTGAACAGAAGCTTCGGAAATCAGATTTTCCCAACGTAAATCCTCACCCGAAAAAACCCTGACCAGATTTGAGTTTTGTTACTAATAACAAAAAGTAATAACCCAGGAAGAAGCAAACAGAAAAGCATCAACAGGAGGAAAATCTAGTTACATCTGATGAAATGTTTGCAAAGGTAGACACTTCAAATTTTTATTTTTGGCTCATTTTAAAAAAATTTACATTCTGTATGCATACTGCATTTCTGGATTGTTTAACAAATTTAAAAAAAAAATCAAAGGAAAAGTCCCAGGTTAAGTTGCTCTTGTTTCGTTAAACAAGCTTGTGTGCTTTCTCTTTATTTATTCAGCAAATGTCACCAGAGCACGCACTATGCCCTACTCCGGGGCGCTAAAATGTAGACCTCCTTACTTGTCGTAACAATTATACCTTATTGTTTTATAATGCTTTTTCTTTCTTCTGAGAAGCTCAAAAAAATTCTTAGCTGAGTTTTTCATTCCTCCTCACAGCAAAAATAAAGCTGACCGAGAGCATGTTCATCCTGCGCTGGTATTTACAACACCTGGTTAGACTGGAAGCCAAGATCTGATTTACATTTCTTATCTCAGGCTGAACAGATTTGAGTCCAAACCTGAGCGGGGCAAAGCTCCCGCAAGACCTCCTGCTGGGTCAGTCCACTGCATCAGACTTTGAACCCAGTCTTCCCCAATCTCTTTGCCAGCCGTGCATCTCCAGAGGCTCTCTCCTTCCTCTTCCCGGACACCTGCAACCCAGGAACAAAGCACTCAACTCCCTCCCTGCAAATCCAGGCCCTTGGGTGCAAACTCCTACTCCAGTTTTAATAGAGGGGTAGAGTCAAGGGGCTTTCAGAACTTTTTAAAGAAATGGGGGACTTCCCTGGCGGTCCAGTGGTTAAGACCCCGTGCTTCCAATGCAGGGGGTGCGGGTCAGGGAACTAAGATCCCATAAGGTGCGGGGCGTGGCCAGAAAAAAAAAAGAAATGGGGACAACCAGTATAAAACATAATCAGCAAGCACCTGCTGTATAGCACAGTGATCTCTACTCAGTATTATATAATAACCTATAAGGGAAAAGAATCTGAAAAAGACATATATATATATATATATATATATATATATATATATATGAATCACTTTGCTGTACACCTGAAACTAACACAACTTTGTAAATCAACTATATTTCAACTTAATATAGTTAAATTGTGGTTGAGAGTCTGCCTGCCAATGCACGGGACACGGGTTCGTGCCCCGGTCCGGGAAGATCCCACATGCCGCAGAGCGGCTGGACCCGTGAGCCATGGCCGCTGAGCCTGCGTGTCCGGAGCCTGTGCTCCGCAACGGGAGAGGCCACAACAGTGAGAGGCCCGCATACTGCAAAAGAAAAAAAAAAAAAAAACTGGAAAGAAAAAAAAAGAAAAGAAATGTGGACAACCGAATGTTTGTTGAAAAAACTGGATGACGCTAACCAACAGTTAAGATGATACTGATGTCAGCATTTCAAGGGCCTATCAGCCTCTCTGAGAGAAAGCTCAGCACCTGAAATGAATCAACAGTGGAATTTGATAATTACTCAAATTACTCAAAATTTGACAAAGACCCCTTGGCTACTGAAGCTGTCCGGCTCCTCACCACTTTGGAAAAGAAAAACAAGACTGACATGAGAATTCGGTAGGAAATACAGTATTTAACACACTGTATTTTTATGTGAATTTTCAAGTTCCCGGCAACATTCTTCTAGCGGTTGAGAAGGGAAGGGTCAGACCCCTGGCCTGCAGTTAGTAAATTGAATTGTATGAAGCTGCCATTGGTGTAGGTCAAAAATAGTTGAATATAGGTAGTTTTCTGTGGTTAACCTAACAGTTTCGGAACTGAATTGATAATTAACATTGTAAAAAAGCGAAGTGTTCCTTGAAATGCAATTTTGGTTGCAGTATGGCTTTATTACACATTGATACTAAAATGCTTTTCCTCAGATGATACCTCTGAAATCACAAAGGAATGAATAGGGGGGAAAATACACAACAGGTTCACCTCACACACACTTTACAGACAATCTGACTGATGAAGTGAAGCTGCCTGTATCAGCAGGAGCTCAGACCACAAATTCATTGGTTCTCTAGTACGTGTGGAGGACAAGTTATATGAGGAAACTGAGGTCAGAAAGAGTTGGATTTAGGCTTCAGATTTCCACTCCAGAAGAATGCTTTTCTGGACTTTTTCTGCACCAGAACTTCTATTCAACATTGGACATTTTCAGCGCCATCCCCTTGTCTGTACTGTCTTATCTCCTTCATCTTTCTGTCCTTCCTTCCTCAACCCTCAACCCTCCGCTCAACTCGGATTATTGCCTCAGTGTACAAATGTCTCGTCCACAGCAGAACACAGGCCACTCGTGACCCATCAGCGGTTCATGCCCCCAAACTCAAGGCTAAACTTTTCGGCATGATGAGCAAAGCCACGGTTCTACCATTCTTACATCCCACTATCCTGCCCTTCTTGGCCCGGTTCCATTACATCCTCCTGAAAGAAAGGGTACCTCTATCCTCCGCTCCCTGAAGACCTGTGGGCCTCTGAGATAGACTCCCACTTGACACCTATATCTCTGTTACTAGATCACAAGATTCTCGAAGGTGGGGACCACACTCATTGACCTCTATATTCCCAGTTGTGCCCAGCACGGAAGGAACTTAAATGTTCACGAAAGCTCTTCAGACCCTCTGAATCTTCACAGAAAATGTCAAATGTGCCATTTTAGAAAACAGCACCTGACCAAACTCACGTGTCTAGTATAAAAGAGCACAGGCATCTTTTTCTTTTCCCCACACAAGATAATTCCTTTAAGTTTTACAAAATAAACTATTTTACACACACTCATTTGTAAGGGAGAGCTGTGGTGAATCATGAATGTATAACCTCCAGTTTCAAGGTCTGAGAGGGCCTGAGAAGTAATTTAGTCCTGCCCCCAGTTTTACAGACCAGGAAACCGAGGTCCACAAAGGTAAAGTGGTGAACCCGATGGTTACACGGCTATTTGGTATTGAAACCTCTGGTGGAGAGAGTTAAGTACTGCTCTTTTTCCCTATGCCAGGCTCTATGAATCAGTTAGTTTAAAAAAATAAAATGTAACCTGCAAACATCCAAAAGAGAAGCGTATGAGGAGTAGTAGGTTTATATCTCCAATGACGACTCAGTGATCAGCACATGGCAGGTGGCCCAACAGCCTACAAATACTGCTGAATGAAGAGACGAACAGCCCAGGCCTTCGGACCAATAACTAAAATAGGTAGAATATTAAATACTAAAAAAGCACTAGTCAGACAACTGGTCTCCTGGAAGGAGCAGCAGAAGCCGGAAAGAGAGAAAGAAACAAAACCAAAACAATAGAATGCGGGTTGGAGAAGGTACATACTATACAAACCAAGTCCTATAAAAATAACTATACTTACATGCAAGATGCTGGTGATATAAAAGCTAATACAAAAGAGAATCAAGTCCTTGAATAGACCTGTCTCCAAAGAAAATCTGGAAGTGGGCAACAAGCCCATGAAAAGATGCTCATCATTATTAGTCATTAGGGAAACACAAATCAACACTTCAATGAGACACCACTTCATGCCCATTGGGGTGGCAATAAAAACAAAAACATGGAAAATAACAAGTGTTGGTGAGGATGTGGAGAAACTGGAAACCTCCAACATTGCTAGTGGGAATGTTAAATGGTGCAGCTACCGTGGAAAAAAGTTTGGTGGTTCCTCATAACTTCACTACTCACAATAACCAAAAGGTGGAAATGACCCAATGTCCATGAGCTGATGAGTGAATAAGCAAACTGTGATACATTCCTACAATGGAATATTACTCAGCCATGAAAAAGAATGAAGTACTGATTCATGCTACAACATGGATAAATCTTGAGAGCATCATAAGTGAAAGAAGCCAGACATATGTTGTATGATTCTATTAACATGAAATATCCAGAAAGGCAAATCCATAGAGACAGAAAGCAGATTAGTGGTTGCCAAGGCTGGAGCAGAGGGGAAATAGGGAGTGACTGTTTAATGGGTATGGAGTTTCCTTTTGGGGTGATGAAAAAGCTCTGGAACTGGATAATGGTGATGGTTGCAAAACATTGTGAATGTACTTTTTTACACTTTAAATATGTGCAGTTTATTGAATGTCAATTATACCTTAGTAAAGATATTTGAAAGAAAATTTTTAAAAATGGGAAAAGACATATCAAGCAAATATTAACAACAGCAACAATTAAAAGATCACTTCTGGTTATACTACATCAGACAAAATAGACTTTAGGGCAAAAATCCTCACTAGTGATAAAAGTAACTATGTTATGATAAAAATTCAATTCCTATTAGACATTGCATGTCTAACAATATAAATTTACAAATGCATACTGTTAGATATTAAAATAGAAAGCTGTTTATACAAATAGTCTCAGAATATTTTTTAGCTCAAATACAAGGAGATATGGACAAAGATCCCATTCTAGTGGGATCTTTCATATACCTCTCTCAATTACTGACATGTTGAGCAGACGCAAAGTTAGTGAGGAATGATGCAATTAATAAGGTTCATTTAACGGATATCTGTAGACCTCTACAGAACAAAATGAAAGAAAACACTTTCTTCTCAGACACATATAATGTGAATATACTTAATGCCACTGATTTGTACACCCTAAAATGATAAATTCAATGTTGTATGTATTTTACTACAAAAAAAAAAAAAGAGAGAGAGAGAGAGAACCAAGTGTTTCCAGTGGTAGGGTCTTTGGAAATATCCAGTCTGAAGATACGAGTTCGTAAGGAGCAATCACATCCCTAACCAATAAGGCAGAATGTTCTGCCCTACACATTCCTCTACTACCGATCCCGACTGCACGGATTTTAAACCCAGCACCTACTTTCTCAAAACAAGATTCAAGATTAATGCTGCGGGTCTGGGAGGGGGACAACGGAGTTACTGAGAAGTGCAGCTTCAGGGTGGTTCTCTACAGAGGTGGCTACAGTGACTGCACTGTACTGACGCCACTGTGTCAATGTGAACAGATGCTGGACCCACTCAGATTCAAGAGGGGAAGGCTGCAACGTCCCAGGGGTAGAGCTGCCCAGCCCTTCCTCCTGAGAACACACAGGGAGCGGGGAAGCCACCAACACTGCCACCAGAGAGGGCAGTGGAAACTGAAACAAAAAGCCGCCCTCCGCCAGTGATGGCAGCGGCTCAGGTTCTGGGATGCTTCTAGGATGCCACGGCACTACTGGCGGCCATCCACAACCAGGCGGATAAGACGCACTTGAACTCTTGTTCCAGAGGATGCCCTGTTCTCAGTTCTGCTCCACCCAAGCCTTTCCCCTCTCTCCCCCCAGGCTTCAAGGCTCAGCTCTCTCTCCTGTAGTTACTTGAGATGATCTTGACAATCAACACAGGGTGCCAACCACAGGCTCCTAAGGTGTCTGAGAACTTTGGAACCAGGGCCAGGTGTATCTTCAGCTCCTGATGAAGGCTTACTCGATCTAGTTTTAATCTGTTTGGGCCGTGTGGCTGTTATCTAGATGTGTCTGTATGTCCCATGACTAGTTCAGCACTCAGCACATTGTAGGTGGTCAAACAGGCCTGAAAATACTGCTGAATGAATTAATGAACACGCAGGGCCTGCACGAAAACAAGCAAATCCCGCCCTCCGCCACAAAGGGAGCCATCGTGGTGTCAAACACCCGCATGTTTTCTTAAAAGCATCTCTCCTCTTTCCAGCCTTCTCTAAATTATCTGATTTTGGCTTTCTGATTTCTAGTAATGGAGAAAATGTGTTACTTTTAAATTATCAGCATCCAAAAATTTCCCCCCCCAAAATGTAAAAAGGCTCTGAAGTGCTGTTACCAAGGCATATACCCCGTCCTTAAAAATGGCTATTACTGGTCTGAGCAAGAAAATACACAAGATTCCATACATACACTGTCAACTTTGGCAAGAGAGATTTTAGACAACTTCCACCCTTCCCGCCCAATCCCAAGTAAACAGGGCATTTGTTTGTATTTCCACATTGGCCTCATGAACCAAAATACCTCCTCCACCTAGAAAAACAATCTGTAACATTCAGACACTGAGCTTTGAGGGCAGACTTTTCAGTGCATGCTAGAGCAGTAAGAATGTAGTGCTTAAAAAAAAAAGTAGAAAAGCATCTTTAATAAACTTAGGTTCTCCTGTGAGCATTTCCCTCACGTTTACACTTATATCTGATTTGGTGTTTCTATATCTTTCAGAAATATAGATTTAAAAAAAAATTGTTCTGCATGAAAATTGGAGCCAGAGAAACCTTCTTTCTACAGTCTCCAGAAACAGACCTGAGTGTTCTACTGTGTTTAGGGGGAAAAGACACAAAAATCATTTTCCTTTACTCTAAGTTTTCGCTTTGCACCAAGTAGGTCCTGGCAAAGAGTTAAATGTTTTCTGATGTTAGTTCCTGCGGTTTAAGAAAAAAATAAAAAATAAAAATATAAAAGGCTAGGTGCTTAAATTTAGACTCCGTAAAACAATACTGGGAAACTTTCAAAACTTTGGAGAAATTCTGGAGTTTATTTTATTTGCATCACATCGGCCACATCGCCTCTTTTTATAATCCCTCCCTCCCCTGCTCACCGGCTGATCCTACACGTTCCCGCGTGATTCAGTTACCTGTTGGGGGTCAGGGGTTGGGGAGCGGGGTTGGGGACGAAAATCTACTGGTCACTTTGCGCAGGACCCAAGTTCAACAGGTGGCTTCGGCCACCTCCTGCCAATATGAGGCTCCCGCCCTCCTCTCCTTGGGGGATGGGACACAGCGCCCTGGGAATTCGACGGCTGCGGCGGCAATTGGTGCTCCGGGGAGGGCGGTGGGGACAGGGCAGGGGTGTTGGGACAACCCGGACCTCTCTGCGCGTAAAGCAAGAATCGTGCCATGGACCACCTTCGCCCGCCGCCAGGACAGCCTCGGAGTCGGAAAGCCTCGCGTCCTCCCCACCGCCCCCGAGCCGGACGCACGCGGACCCCCGTGATCCCGAATGAGGCCCCGGGTTTCCCGGGTGGGAGGCCACCGGGTCGACGACGGCCCCTCGGACGGCGCCAGAGCCTTTCCTAACTTCCAAGGGACGCGATGCGGAGGAGCGGGAGAGCAAGCAGAAGAGATCCCCGCCGGGAGGGCACCCGCAGGGACGCGCGGGAAGCGCAGGCAGCCGGCTCACTAGCAAAGGGGCTCGCCCTTCCCGCCCTGGACCCCACCAGAGCCCCGATCTCCCCCGACCGGCTGCAAACGTCGCCCCACTCACCGACGTGCTGGACAAGGGGATCGGCTGCCAGGACGCCCTCCCGCCCTCCGACCCTGTCCGGGATCGAGAAGCCCGCACTCACCTCGCAGGAGTCCCGCAGGAGCCCACCCGGACCGCAAGCGGGAGCCGAGCCCTAGCGCCGCCCGTTCGCCTGTCCGCCCGCGCGCGCCTCGCAGACCTTCCAGGGCCACCCCGCCGCGCGCTCGCTTACGCGCGCTCCCGCCGCGCGCGCTCGTGCGTGCTCCCGTCGGGGTCTCGGCTGCTCCCTCCCCAAACTCACACGGCGCGCGCCCGGGGCATTTAAAGGGACAGGCCCCCGCGCCGGCGCTGCCCCGCAGCCGCCTCTCGGTGTTGGTGCGAGGTTTGAATTGGGGACGATCTGAGGAAACTCCAGCCCCATATCTGAGTTAAACACTCGGAGGAGAAATAGGGATTTGCATTCGAAGCTCTGAATAAGACGGGACATTTTTTTCCCCTCCTCGGTCAGTTTTGAGAGGTTATTTTACATTTAATGACAATAATAACTACCACGTATCGAATTCTTATTACCCTTGGACAAGGCATTTAACACACACACATTATTTCATTCAATCCTTAGAACCCCCAATTTCTTATCCCCATTTTACAGAGGAGGAAAACTGAGGTTCAGAAAGGAGAGGAAGCTCATCCAAGAGGTTTTGATCCCATTCCTTGGTGCCATTTCTTCTTTATCACCATGGAAATATCCACTGAGGTTAATAGCTGGTTGTGGAAGGCTTTTGTAAGTTGGTGGAAGTTAATGTTACCGGTGTTTCCATGGGGTGGGACAACTCTGTAGGAAAGGAGAAAACAAGAGTTATAGGGTTTTATTAATTATAGTGTTTGCTATATACTCAAATGACAGACATAAAACCCGTATTGCAAAGTGCTGTTGGTGCTTATCCCCATTTTACAGAAAATTAAGGAAGTGGTTGGTGGCACAGGATGACTGAGTCACTGGTTGGCACTCGGGGCTGAGCCCCAATTCCTTATATCATTTCTTTGCTCTCCCCAGGAGGAGATACCTGATTAAAGGGAAGAAAACTTTTTCACTAATAACATATTGGCCTCATCTAACTCCCTGCATCTTTAATTAATGTTTACAAAGCACTTTAATCTACCGCACTTACTAGTTAATTAGGCAAGTATTATTATCCCCCTCTTTCTGAACCAAATCCAGGAGAGATTCTCAATTCTGTCAGTCCTTAATCCTCATTGAATAATGGACCTAAGCTTTCTGTTCATGTTCTTTTTTCTCTTAAATTTTGTTCCATGTAAACACTAATGCATGTATCGTGAATTGGCTTAGTAAAAGTTAAATAGTATTAAATAGCCACAGGCGAGAGTAACATAGGCAGCCCCTGTTTTCCACAAATTCAGATAAAGAAAAAAAGACATAAGTGCTTCCCAGAATTATTTTTCCTTTTTAGTAGTGTTCTTTTCGCTTGGTTAAGCTTTTATGATGTATAAACATATGTGTAGCTTAGTTTTTTAGCTTTAAAATTTTTAATGTACACATTATCTTGTGTGTACGAATTAAATTTTACACGGTATCTTTTCTTCCAGGTGAAGAGGAGATAGGGAAGAAGAAATTGAAGTATGATGGGATTAGGAAGGAAGAAAGGGAAAAGAAAAAGGCACAAAAAGAAAAAAAGGGTGGGAGGGTGTGGCGGACAGGAAATGAACAGGGAAGAAAATGAGACTGAGGTTTCAACCAAGGCGGTAGGGGGAGGAGGCCAGCCCTGCTAGCTCGTACCTGATCTTTGTGGGAATTGCGAACAGGTGGCGCTTCCGCGGGGCCGGTGCAGACCTGGCCAGGGCGCAGCGTGAGTACCTGAGCTCAGGCTGCCTTCCAGTACCCCCTGCACCCCTGCCCAGGCACCTCTGTGCCAACTGAACCTACTCAAAGGCACTAGAAGGTGAGAAAGGACATAAAGTGAGGTAAGAAAACAAGAAATGGCTTAGAGGGGGAATTTAAAGATTGTTATTCCTAAAAGTACTTAGATAACGTCAATGGAGAAAAGAACGAAGAAACATCTGGAGGGTCTTTGGACCTGCTGTTGTTACTACTTTAAAAATCCATGAAATTGACAAAATTTTACTTTCTTTTCACTCGAATTTTTACTAAATTCTTCTGAGGTTGTTCTTTGCTAAGAAAATGCCGGTGATACATGGCTCAAAATATTAGACAATTATTCTTATTAACTCTGTGTAAGTTAAAAATTTCAAAGTAAACTTTAAAAATTTAAGCTAAACATAATTTTTGTTGTATAAAAATAATTACTGTGTAAAATTGACTTGAGAAACTGCAATATTTATAATGACCACTAGAGGGAGGTAGACAGGAAAGGAGAAAGTGGTTAGCGAGTAAGCTTCCTGAGTTTACTAAAAATTACAGCATTTTAGAGCTGAAAGAGGAGATGTCAAAAGACATGATTTTGCTTTATGCCTCTTCCACTTAGAATATGTGTAATCTTGAGCTATTTATTCTTTTTGAGACTCAGTTCCTCAACTGTACAATGAAGCTATTAACACCTACCTTGGTAGGCTAAAACAAAATTATTTTAAAGTTTACTTGAACAAGTAGCAGATAAGAAGGGTTAAGAAGATTATGAAAATGAAGAAACAGATGGAAAATTTCCCTGTTTGTTAGTTAAACAGTATAAAATAATAATTTAAAGTATCAAAATAGAATATTAGTAGATATTGAATGATATAGATAATAAAATAGGATAACCCAGAAAAAGACAGTGTTGATATACTGTAGATTTTAATATGTGATGGAGTCATCTAAAATAAATGAAAAAGGGACAGATTCTCAATAAAATGGACTTGAGAAAGCTAGTAATTTGGAAAAAAAAATCAAGTTGAGCTCATACATTTCATTATGTGTTAAAAGAAATTTCAGCTACATTAAAGAACTTTAAAACTAGGAGAAAATTTAGGCAAATATTTATGTAACCTCAAGATGGGGGAAGAAAAGAAATCAAAAAATCATAAAGGAAATGACCAGTAGACTAGATTATATAAGAATTTACAAATTGTGACAACTAAAAATATTGTGAACAAAATAGAAAACAGAACAAATCTGACAGTTCATTTTTTAAAAAAAATTTATTTGTTAATTTATTTTTGGCTGCACTGGGTCTTCGTTGCTGTGTGCGGGCTTTCTCTAGTTGCGGCGAGTGGGGACTACTCTTCGTTGCGGTGCGCAGGCTTCATTGCGGTGGCTTCTCTTGTTGCGGAGCACGGGCTCTAGGCACGCAGGCTTCAGTAGTTGTGGCACGTGGACTCAGTAGTTGTGGTTCGCGGGCTCTAGAGCACAGGCTCAGTAGTTGTGGTGCACGGGCTTAGTTGCTCTGTGGCATGTGGGATCTTCCCGGACCAGGGCTTGAACCCATGTCCCCTGCATTGGCAGGCAGATTCTTAACCACTGCGCCAACAGGGAAGCCCTGACAGTTCATTTTATCCTCAATACAAGAGTACACACACATTGATAAGAAAACTCTAATAACTCAATGAGAAAATTTCCTCAAAGAAAAAATAAAAACGATTAGTGTGTATATGTAATTATATTTTAAAGTGTTTGGATTACCCAGTAATTGAAAAAATTAAAAATTAAAATAGTAAGCAATATTTTCATCTATTAAATTAGAAAAACATTTTAAAATTCTAACATTCAGTACTGGCAGGAGTGCAGTGAAATGGGCAATTTTATATATTATAGTGCGAGCATAAGTTGATATAACTTTACTGGAAAGTGATTTTGTGAAATATTTCAAGACCCTTAAAAATGTTTATATACTTTGGCCTACAATTCCATATCTAGGGATTCAACAGAAATAATCAGAAAAGGGGAAAATATTTGTGCACTGTCTCCTTTTTCGTAATGTCAGAAAATTAGAAACAACCAAAAAATCCAAAATTAGGGGGAAGTTTAAGTGAACTATTATGCAGCTATTAAAAATCAGGTATTTTTCATGAACACAAGAAAATACCTAAATATATTGTTAAAGGGGAAAAAAGAACATTACAGAATTGTGTGTAAACTATTGCTTCAACTATGGAAAAATGCATGTATATATTCAAAAACTAGAAGGAAATATATCAAAAGGATGACAGTTACTCTTTCTGGCTGTGATTATGTGATTCTTATTTATAGTATTGTATATGTCCCAAATTTTCTGTTGTGGTTCTATATTTACTGTTATAAATCAATACAGACTAATACAAATTTTTGATACAATAAATGCCAATGTGCATAGCATAGAGTCTGGCTTATATCAAACATTCCATAAATATTTGGTAGATAATAGAAGGAGGGAAGAGAAGGAGATTGATGCATTTCAAGGATGACTTGCTAGTGAAATTTCTTGATTTAAAAAAGGAAATAATTATTCTACAAATGAGGAAATTACAGCCTGGAGGTTTTTTGGTGACAAATTTCAAGAAAAACTTTAAAAGATGATAATAAAGTGGTTCCATACTTCCTGAAAGCAAGTAGATAACATGCTACCTTGTCTGTATTCCAGGTCAATATTCTGAAGGAGAACTACATGTTGGAAGAAACAAACGTGGAAGAAAATGGTAAATAATTTTATCTGAACTCAATGATAGGAGTCTGAAAGAGAAGCTAGGTTCTAAAAAGATCCCTGAGGAAGAAGTGCTGTTCATTCAGGCTTTAGGACCTGCCAAGTGACTGACGTCCAAACAGGAAGAGAGAATGTATGGAGCCCATTCATTTTTCATCCAGAGATTGCTTGTGGTTTCTTCTGTGCCAGGTGTTACTAGGGGTAAAGTCCAGGAGATGCAACAGTGAACAGTATGGATAGGTTCCCTGTCTACAGGGAATTTATGGTCCAGGAGGGCTTGGTGGGATGCAGACAAGACTCAAATGATAAACTGGTTAGTCACCAACCATCTATTAATCCCTAGATGAAATAGAAGTGATTCTGTAAATAAAACAATGGTGAGGTGAACCGTATCCCCCCAGAGATAAGCCTGAGGACTCAGGGGTGGTTGAAATTTGTCTGAGGATAACTTGCTTCGCTTCCGCTGTTCTCTGGCTAGCTTTCGGTTTACAGATGGAGGATGCAAAGCCGACAGGGTCTTGGAAATGGCTCCAGGAACCTGTGGTGTCTGGGGAGCCGGGGACAGGAGAGCCTTGAGAAGTTTTCTGTGCAAGTGTCTTTTAACCCTGTCCGTCTTCCCACAAATTTCACTAAGGCCTCCACTCCTCACGAGTGCTTTTGGAGTGAACCTTATTCTCAGGAGATTTGAATATGGGCTGAAACTGGCCTCAGGTGGGTCTTAGGTAAGAGCTGGGACCCAATGAGACCCAGTCCTGTTTGTGTCACAGACATTTGGAAGGAGAGATGAGTACAGTGCGTTGGAATACTTAACATTTGTAGTTTGTGTTACCTTCTGCTAAGTTGAATTCTTCTAAACCCATTTCAGGTAAAAGATTTCATTATGCCAGATTTCTACATTTGAGGGCTGACTTTCTTTTTTATACAATTCTGTTGTGACCCAAGACATAACTTCTTCTTTGATGTGACCCTGAACTTAAGGATGTTAATTCCCTGATTTTGAGGGAGCAAAATGTATGTAGTGTTACAGTCAGAGAGACGGAGGAATCACTGAGCAGGGTCGTTAACCACTTAGTGGGACCGTGGAGTCCAGGTCTGTCCCCAGCTTACAGATTCAATAACTCTGTTCCCGTCAGTGCCACCTGGATGCCACCAGGTGCTCAGACAGTGGGTCTCAACTGTATTTCCAAGTTGCAGTACTGGTGGAGGAAAGGATGGGGAAAATGAAACTGGCAATCCTTTGATAAGCTTAAAATGTTTTATTTCAATTTCTAAATTGTTAAATAGGATTAAAAAAAAAAACCTCTTCCTACAGAGAATCACAATAGGAAAAGAAATCACACCGAATGCTTCTGTTCACTGGGAGTAATAAAATGTGGGATATTTTTTCCCTCTTGTACTAAAATTGCCCTGAGGACCTCTTACATTCCCCATTCAGGAAGTCACCGGGAACTAACCAGCTTCTCAGGACTTCCTGATGGTCAACACTTCTGAGCTGGCTGTACTGCCAGCTACACCCCCAGTCCCATTTCCAAACTAAGAAGAGGCTTGCAGGTCCTAAGCTTTGTGGAGATGCAGTTAATATTCATGGTGGGAGGCTGTAACAGGAGACTGGAGCGGGGCTGTGTTCCCTTTCTATCCACCCAGGACAATCTCCTTTCTAACCATCTCCAAGTCAACTGATTAGGGACTTAATTTTATTGTTTTAAAATATTTATTTATTTAGGCTGCAGCGTGTCTTAGTTGCGGCATGCGGGATCTTCCTTGTGGCATGCGAGATCTAGTTCCCTGACCAGGGATTGAAACCCGGGCCCCCTGCACTGGGAGTGTGGAATCTTAACCGCTGGACCACCGGGGAAGTCCCTGATGAGGGACTTTACATCCACAGAATCCCTTTTGCCACATAATGTGACATAATCACAGAGGTGACATCCCATCCTATCTGCAGGCTCCACTCACGCTTAGGGGGCTGGAATCTTGGGGGCCAGCTTAGAATTCTGCCTGCCACAGAGGGGAAGGGGTTCCTTTAATCCCCACAGCCAAGTCAGGGCGAGAGTCCTAAGACAATCACTCATAAAGATTGGGGTTCAGCAAAACGGGGAATTAGACTCTTGCTAGGGTGACCTCATAGTTACCCCCAGGCCACGAGGAGCTGAGCCGGGTAAGAAGGTCACAGCATTCTGGGAGCCGAGGAGTATGGCACAGTGTGTCCTTCCCACTGAGGTTTGGGGACAGACTTGAAAGGCTTGTGACCTGCCAGGCTGGAGATTTCAGAGCAGTCCCTTCCCTTGGGCTGGAAGGGCTGCAAGCTCAGTGAGCCTTGCGGGAAGATGGGGCAGCTCCACCCACCCCACTCTCCAAGTCCGTCCAAGCGTGTGGAAGGGGACCCTCCAGTTCTTGGGGCTCTATGTGCGGGAACATACATTACCCCAAGGGCAGAACAAGCAAGCTGCTGGGGGGCCGATGGGCCAGGCGACTGAGTTTGAGATGGAATGCCTAGGACTGAACCTTTAAAAAAAAATTTTTTTTAATTGTGGTAAAATATACATAGCATAAAATTTACCATTTTAACCATTTTTAAGTGTACGGTTCAGTGCTATTAAGTGTACTCACAGTGTTGTACAACCGTCGGCATTATCCATCTGCAGTACTTTTCCATTATCCCAAACTGAACCTCTGTCCCCATTAAATCCTCACTCCCATTCCCCAGCCCACACCCCTGGCACCACCGTTCTACTTTCTGTCTCTATGATTTCGACGACTCTATGGACCTCATATAAATGGAATCACACAGCATCTGTCCTTTTGCGATGACGTCTTTCACTTAGTATGTTTTCAGGTTCATCCATGTCATAATATGTATTAGAATTTCCATCGTTTTTATAGTTCACTAATAATCCTTTTTATGTATAGACCATGCTTTCTAATTCCATTCTTCTGTGGTGGACCCTTATGTTGTTTCCATGTTTTGGCTATTGTGAATAATGCTGCAGTGAATGTGGGTGCACAAAAATCTGTTCAAGTCCCTGCTTTCAGTGATTTTGGGTGCATACCCAGAGGTAGAATTGCTGAATCGTATGGTGATTCCATGTTTACCTTTTTGAGGACCCACCATACTGTTTTCCACAGTGGCTGCACCCACCTGCAACGCCTGTATGCGGGTTCCAATTTCTCCACATCTTCATCAACACTTGCTATTTTCTTTGTCGTCGTTGTTGAATGATTAGAATTGAATCTTAAATACAAAAATGAGACTGGTCTAATAACCCAAAATCTTAGGCAGATTATTAAATCTGGCCAGTCTGATCGCTGGTGGGAAATGGGGATTCAGCAGAGAGCAGCTGCTGACAGCAATGAAACCATCCCGTGCTTACATCCCCAGCAAGGTGAGAATCCTCTGTAAACCAGTTACAGGAATAGAGTTCTTTTTCTTAAAATGCTTACTAGCTTTGTAAATGATCCACGTAAGAGTGCAGCAGCCTAGGGCTTCCCTGGTGGCGCAGTGGTTGGAGTCCGCCTGCCGATGCAGGGGACATGGGTTTGTGCCCCGGTCCGGGAAGATCCCACATGCCGCGGAGCGGCTGGGCCCATGGGCCATGGCTGCTGAGCCTGCGTGTCCGGGGCCTGTGCTCAGCAACGGGAGAGGCCACAACAGTGAGAGGCCCGCGTACCGCAAAAAAAAAAAAAAAAAAAAAAAAAGAGTGCAGCAGCCTAAATACATTTACTGCCTTCTTCATTCCACCTCCATTCACTTCCTAAACCCTGGCTGTCCGGGTTCTATTCCCACGACTGTTCTGAAGCTGTCTTCTCTGAGTTCTCGTCCCAGCTTACAGGCATCTAGGAGCTTGGACTGTCCATTAAATAGAAGTATTTAATTCCCAAAGTTGAGTCTTATAGCAGAGTTCACTCTGCTCTCCTTGGGCAAAGACATTCATCACCCTGCTCTCAAATATGACTTCTATGACCATGACCTGAACAATCTTCACCTCTGGGCATTATTCATTTCATTTAACAAGCTGAGTGCCTCCCCTCACTGTGGTCAGGAACCTGGTTTTAAATTGTCTGCTGGGCATCTCATTAAATTTAAATTCATTCATCCATCCATCATCCCTGTTGGGTTGTGAAAGGTGAGGCTGTCTGCTTAGGATGCTTGAGTTGGGAGAAGTAAAGACACACACACAAAAATGTTAAATCATTCTGCATGATACAGAAACAGGAGTAATCCACTGGTATCTCAAGAAGGGGGTCGGGATCCTGAAGAAGGAAATGGAAGAGTCTAGAGGAATGGTTGTGGGGAGGGCTACCTAGAAACATGGAAGAAAACCAGGGCCTGTGGAGAGATGTGGATATAAAACATTCTTTATGTCGAAAGCGATGGGACTTGGAGAGCGCAGTGATGTCTGACGTTGGATTTGAAGTGTTTGCACACCGTGTGGTAATTCTCCCTGCTGCTCCCAAACCATGTAATGCCGGCAGTGCTTTGGGGGACGGAAAGGATCATATCCCATGATTTCAGGAAAGCAAGGACGGTTAAAGCGGGGCTGGGAGTAATGGTTTGGAGTCAGAGGAAAGCAGGGAAATCGGTGACAGTGTGGATGAGAAGGCAAACCCATGTGTTCTTGGATATGTTAGAGAAATAGATGAGAGTATTCTAGATTCAGCTGTTAATGACTGCATTTCATTTTGATATTAAGTGAAACAGTGACCTCAGGAAGTTGGAGGCCAGGGAGTTGCCTGGATTATAGCATCTTCACGAACAAGACTTGACCTGGGGCACCAGGTGCCTGTTCTTCATACATGTTAACATCCTTATGGGACCGGTGACATGTGTTTTTCATGCTAAGTGTTTGGCCCTCACCTTTCGGGCTCATAATCTTCTCTCTCAGATCCCGACCTTCTTTCTTAAGCTCTTTTCAAGGCCTGGAGGGAATTTCCAGTGGTTAGGACTCTGCGCTTCCACTGCCAGGGGCCCGGGAACTAAGATCCCGCGAGCTGCATGGCACGGCCAAAAAAAAAAAAAAAGAGGCCTGGAGCCCCTGTTGTTCACATTTCAGGGGCATAAATAATAACAACCGTTACATCTTTATACCATTTCATGGTTGACAAAACATATTCACACACATTTAATCCTCTTGACGGTGATTATTCCCATTTTACAGATGAAACTGAAGTTCAGAAGTGTTCAGTGACTTTGCTCAATCTCACTTGGGTAGTAAGTGACAAAGTGGTTGTTCTAATCCACTGCTCTCTGCTTTTGACCAGAGCTGCCGTTCCTGAGTCTGTGTTGACCGGGTGTAGCAGTACTATTTCATGCATTTTCTCTCTGTAAAGCCAATTAAGGAATTTGTGCTCATACTGTTGACTGTTTTCAAGGTTATTAAATTAGTATTGGGGGAAAGTACAAACTTTATGAGAGTTTTAGGAATAGTCATAAACATGAGAAATGTGGAAATCTTGTCTTATAAAATGTTCATCTGAGTGGAGTGAGCTGAGGAGTTACTGAGAGGGAGGGCTACAGGGATGACAACAAAATAGAAGCTGTGTCTCAGCTAAAGGTTGAGAACTACATAAAAATCCATTATTTCGATGGAACGTGCCACAACATTTCCCCGAAGTGTTCCATAAAGAATTACTGAATGCCAAATGCAAAGTTAGTACTTTTAACTTGTGAAAAGATTCTGTGCTTCCATGTACCAAAGAAATCCAAACAATAATTCCACGGGTAAGGCTAACCTACCTAAAGCATCACCTCCTCCAACACAGAGTAAAGCCCTTCATTCAGGCAAGACCACAGAAGCTACAAAAAGGTAAGGCTACAGGCTCGTGCTGCGCAGACTTCATTTTTTCGGCCATCTTCATGCCTTCCTTCGGTTTTATTTGGAACCCCTTAGCCAGGCTGACAGAGGTGACAAAAATAGATGCAAGACCCTGCAGGTGAGGGGCAGAGCTGGCTGGGGAAGGGATGCAGTCTGCTTCACGCTGACTCTCCCAGGCAGGACAGATGGCCCATCCCTGCAAAACCTGTATTATGGTGGGAGAATAATTTTGCCCAACAGAGTATCTAAATATGCCCATTTTCCAGCAACCATTTGAGGGGAACAGGGGTAATTGATATCCAAACAGCTCCATAATAGGTTTTGAGTTTTGTCTCCCATCAGCCCATTTCCCACATTCACTAAAAATAGCAAAATTAATTAATTTTCATTGGCTTTCCCTTCCCCTTCCTCTCCTGGGAAGAAGTGCTTATGAGCACTGAAGAGGAACAGGCCTGCTTAGATTCATAAATTGAATAGTTGAAGCCATTGAGGTCTGACTCTAGAGCTAAATTCATCTGATCTAATCAACAGAGGGCAGAACAAATAACAAGCCATTCTGACTTAACATTGCGTTAAAATGTTGTGTTAAGAAATTCCAAATGTTTGAGACATTTCTAAGAGGGCCACATAATTTTTCATTTCATAAATGCATTTACTAAAAGATGCCTTTAAACTGTAAGCTCCTTTTGTGTGTTAAGAATATTCAGATTACACACAAGACCACTTCTGTGGCTTAAAAGCTACATCCATAGCTCTGATCCTATAGCAGTTCTCACACCTCAATCTCAAAGTATTTTTCAGATACTAATTCGTTAACTAGATGACATTATAGATCCCATTTTCAGGAGGAGAAACTGAGGCTCCAAGAGAACCTGCAGAAGGACATGGTTCTTGCTCCCCCATCTGTGGCTTTCTTCAGTAAAAGGCCTTTGCAAATTCAGGGACACTGCCCAACAGGTGGAGTGGTTATAAAAGGAGGGTATTATTACAATAAGGTGGTAATAGAATAACACACTGTAATTTTTGGCAAAATAGTTTTCAGACAATTGAAGAAAGCCATAAACATTGGATTAGGGAAATAAAAAGCTATTTAAATATATTTTTAAAAGAGATAGCCTTTGTCCTCTAGCCCAGCGAAGACATACCTGTAGGGTGGCATTGGCCGGACATCTTTAAATAAGTGAAAAAGTATCTAGTAACTGGAACTGTAGCACCCGCGGGAGCCAAGTCTGTGTGGCATGTCAGTGCCAGGTGTGGGCTGACCACCGCCCTGGGGTCTGATCACTATCTCCTGGGCACTGTCTGCTCTCTGAAGGCCTCTTCCATTTCACCAGTGAATACTGTCCTCTGGGGACAGAGCCTTCTTGGTAGCCAATTCCAGATTGTGAAGTGATGACCCAGTTCTCTTAGGAGACAGGCTGGGAGGAAACCGTGGATGTCAGGTGGAGGTAGGAAGGCACGGGGCTTCTCCAATCCTGCTGGAGCAGCCCCTGAACTTCAGAGACTCGCCCCTCTCCCCAGGCTTTGCTCACTTGGGCACAAGCGCATACATCTTTCATGGGAGATCAGAATGGAGACTTCTTTTTTTTTTTTTTAATTTTATTTATTTTTTTATACAGCAGGTTCTTATTAGTTATCCATTTTATACATATTAGTGTATAGATGTCAATCCCACTCTCAGAATGGAGGCTTCTGACCCTGCCCTTGTTAAGAAGCTGAAGTCAGTTACTCACTACGAGGCCACTGAACTGTCTCCTTTTGTTTTTTCACAAGCGGGACAGGACCATGGGGCGTGGCATAACAGAACCTGGGGATCTATTGTAATAATGACTCAATTCCTTTGTTGCTAATAAGTGGACAAGTTGGAGCGAAGCCCCAGTTTGTGATGTGTGAATGCTGCCCGCTAAAGGCCCCTCAATCAGAGGCCTGCTCACACACGCCAAGCTCAGCCCAGACTCCTCAGCGCTGCATTCCTCTGTTTGGCCCCCAGATTCCCTCCTCACTCAGACCCTTGCTGCGTCTGTGGCCTGAATGCTTCCTGAACCTGCACCCTAATCTGCCAGAGCTGCTCTCATTCTGTACCTTTAAAGATCTTGCTGGTCCTTTTGAAGCTCAGCTTGAGTGTGGCTTGCACGTCCCCCCAAAATCTCCACCTACTCCTTTCTCTCTCTTTTTTTTGCCGTAAATATATATTTCTTTTTTAATTAATTAATTTATTTATTTATTTATTTTTAAAGGGGAAGAGTTTATTTATTTATGTTATGCATTCATGCATGCATGATCTTAGTCCCAGGGACTGAACCTGCGCCCCCTGCAGTGGAAGCACAGCATCCTAACCACTGGACCGCCAGGGAATTCCCCCAAGTTTCCTTGACTTTCTAAAAATGCCTTACATGATAGGACAACAGCCATCCATGCTCCCTACAGACAAGTGGACAATACAGAAAGGGTGAAGCAGGAAAATTAGAGAACTCCCTTCTTGGACCACAGCAAACAGGTTGGTGCTTTTGCTTGGAATATTTTTGTGTGTGTGGGCAGTTGGTTACCTTTGAAAACACGGGTTGCTAACTCCGAGGGTCCACCTGGGTGCACAGGCCCTGGGGAGCGCACACGTGGAGGCCCCAAGGCCGCAAACTCTGTCCCTCCCAGCAGCAGACAAACGGTCAGGGCCCCGACAGACAGTCGCAGCCGCGCCTATATTTCTTTTTTTTAAAATCAAAGTATAGTTGATTTACAATATTGTGTTAGTTTCTGGTGTACAGCAAACTGATTCAGTTATATATATATATGTGTATGCATATACATATTCTTTTTCAGATTCTTTTACATTATAGGTTATTACAAGATACTGAACACAGTTCCCTGTGCTACACAATAGGTCCTTGTTTACCTATTTTATATATAGTAGTGTGTGTATGTTAATCCCAACCTCCTAATTTATCCCTCGCCCCCCTTTCCTCTTTGGTAACCATCAGTTTATTTTCTATGTCTGGGAGTCTGTTTCTGTGTTGTAAATAAGTTCATTTGTATCATATTTTAGATTCCATATGTAAGTCATATCATATGATATTTGTCTTTCTCTGTCTGACTTACTTCACTTAGTATGATAATCTCTGGGTCCATCCATGTTGCTGCAAATGCATTATTTCATCCTTTTTTATGGCTGAGTAATATTCCATTGTGTATATATATCACATCTTTATCCATTCACCTCTCAGTGGACACAGGTTGTTTCCATGTTTTGGCTATTGTACATAATGCTACTGTGAACACTGGGGTGCGTGTATCTTTTCAAATTAGAACGTCCATCTTTTCCAGATATTTGTCCAGGAGTGGGATTGCTGGATCATATGGTAGCTCTATTTTTAGTATGTTTAAGGACGTTCCATCTTTCTTTCTCTTTCTATAGCACTTGAAACATTCTGCCTGGCGGCGTGGTTGTCTCTACCCCCATCTAACTGAGCATCCACCAGTGGGTCGGAAGATCTTTGATCTCTTAGGAGCCAGGCCCAGGCCTTCTTCCCTCTGAGCCCCTGGTGCATGGAACACACCATTTTGAAAATTACGCTTATTTGGAGTAGATGGAAACCGAATTGAAGGGGGTTAAGGAAGAGACAAGGGGTCAAGAGGCGGAGGCAGAAGGTTGGCGGCCAAAGGAAGGGAGCAATAAGATGACTGCTCAGAGGGCAGCAGGGTTGAGTGCCACTCGTCAGCAAGTGTGATGGAACCAGTGTGAGGAGAGGATGCAGTGGGAGGTTGCAGAGAGAGACGGGCTAAGCCCTGTGTCACTGATGCGTGTTGCTCCTCATGAGGGCTCACAGGAGCTTGGGGAACGGCCAGAGCGCTAGCCTCTCAGAGCATCATGTCTTCAGGGAGTGCACTATAACAAACAAAATGCATGGTCAGTGTTCTTGGAATAGCTGAACGGTAAGAGTGCCGGTGCTGAGGAGGGGAAAGATCACAGCGTCCAGGGCAATCACGACAGAGGAGACGGTTCATGGTCCATCCAAGAGGTTCCCTGTGGAGGTGACCAGGGCTGTTTAAACCACACGGCTGGGTTCTGGATCAGAGGATCCCCCAGGCTCCAGGAGACATTCCACTCGGCCTCACGCATCCTCCAGCTACAACAGATGAACCTCTCACCTATTTTTAAGGATTCCCAGGAGAGGGGATCTCGTTCCCTTTTTCGCGGGGAATGGAAAGAGCATGGGAATCTTTCTTTCCTGGGTTAATTGACGCCGTGTCGGTGAACGTCTCGAGGCTGCCTGGATAGTATTTTGTGAGGTCCTGATTCAAGGAGGGTGTGTCAGGCTGCTGTCTGGTCCTGGGTGCTCCGGAAGTTGGGAAGTGGAGGGGACACTGCCGTTTGCGGGAGCCGCTGAGTGATGTCACTACGTATGGAACTTACCTCCTGCTCTCTGGACTCAGACCAGCCCAGCAGCGAGGGTGGTGGGATGAGGCGTGGGGTCAGGATGGCAGGATGCGAGGTTCTTTCCCAGAATCAGGTGGAGTCACACAGCCCAGAAAGGAAGGGCTGAAAGACCTGGAGTTGCTTTTCATGAGGGGCCTCAGAGTGATGCCATTCCTACAGCCTGGGGGGCAAAGAGCTGCAAACCCTGACTAAAGGCCATTCTTTGAAAGGTATGCAACCCAGGTAACGAAACGTGAAATAGAGCCGGAGGGGTGGCCCCCATCAAAGATCTGGGCTAATGCTGCCAGCGTCGGATTTCCGTAATCCCTAGGATTCAACCAACAGAGGGAACAAGGACTTTTGATTTTATTTCCATGGTGGTGCAATTTCTCCTTTTAATTCTGAAATGCTTTAATTGATAGTCTTCACCTGGGTCTACCGCTTCTCAGAAAGTCACAGGATGTCCATCACCAAAGATGCCCAATCCAGACTAGAAGTCATCTTGTGGGTAAAATTCAAGATACCCCTGCAGAACCCACTTCTAATTCTGACCAAATAAAGAAACCTGTGAATTGCCTGCAGGGTTGGTCTCCCAATTTAAAGGCACTGTGTCCTGCCTAATGTTCTCCAGGAGAACTTCAGACTAGAAAATCCTGGATCTAGGAAACCTGCTCTGATAAATTTGAAATGGATGTAGGGGCAGTGTTTCAGGATGGGAGTCAAGGGCCTTTGAGGGGACTCTTCAAAGTCAGGTATTGTTGTGGGCTGAGTTACGACCCCCCAAATTCACATATTGAAATCTTAACCCCCAACACCTCAGAATGTGACAGTATTTGGAGATAAGCCCTCTAAAGGGGTAAGTTAAAATGAGGTCACTAAGGTAGGCCCTAATCCAATAGGACTGCTGTCCTTCAAAGAAGAGGAAATTTGAACACAGACACAGAGGGAAGACCCCATGAAGATGTGGGGAGAAGACAGCCGTCCACAAGCCAAGAGAGGCCTCAGCAGAAACCAACCCTGCCCACCCCTTGATCTCAGCCTTCAGCCTCCAGGACAATAAGACAATAAATGTCTGCTGTTGAAGCCCCCAGGCTGTGCTCCTCTCTCAGGGCAGACCTCCTGAGCAGACCTCCTGAGCAGACCGATACAGGTGTGTTGAGGCATAACTGTTATAGGGGAGCGGGGCACAAGGGCCAGGAGAGGGAGGCACAGCCTGGAGCCTGAGGGACTGCTCTGAAATGACAAGAGCTAAAGTGGACTCTTCTAGGTTAGGGTGGAAGCCTCAGGGGGTGGAGAAGTACAGACAGTTGTAGGTCAGGCTGGGTTAAGACAATAGCAATCAGCTCATCTAACCTCTGCTCCCAGCTTCAGCTCACACGCTCACCTGCCCCTTGCCCAGCCACCCAACTTGTTTCTCATTGGTCAGGGCCTTGACCGCCAGGGTCTTGTTATATCTCCCAGGAATATATGCAATATATTAGGGGACCCCTGAGGTTGGCAGAATACCTGTCCCTCCCCCAGTGCTCTCCATTCATGGAATTTCACAATAGTGGTGGAGAAAACATTTGGAGTAAAGGCCTTTCCTAGGTAGCCCTCAGATTATATCACTTTGGGGACTGCTGACCATTTCTGCTCTTAAGGCTTCCCTGGTTAAAGAGGAAAAGATTGAAAAGAAAACTGAGTTGAAAAATTGAGCAGAATCTTCAGTGTGGCGTCCCCAGACGGAGCCCTGTGTCTTACTCAATCTCAGATCTTGATTCCCCTCGTTTTTAGTACCTTAAAACAATCAATGGCCCAACACAGGGACAATATTGGAAGTTTTCCTGTTGAGTGGACTCAATGCTCCCCCAAAAGTGAGTTATTTCACTACTTAGAGTCTTGATTTTCCATGTGCAAAACTGTGGGTTGTGCTAGCCATTGCCTCCTTGCTCAAAAAACCGTCAGGAACATTCAAGTTGAAATAAATATTCAGGTTCCCAGTAAGTATTTGTTAAATTGGCAGCTCCAACATACTTACTAGAAGTGGGAAATACAGTGACCTGAGACTTAAGTTCCCCTTTTTAACTTTTGAGGTTGGAGGGAACTACTTATTGCTTTTTATGAAAAAAACCCCATTCATTTTGCTCATTAAATTGTTATAATTTTCTTTTTTAATAATAGGTCTGTAATAGGTAGAAATTCCCCCAAATTGTGGAAAGTATGGCTTCTCATCTCACTATAATTTTGATAATTATAGCTAACAGCCATTCATTTAGTTGGCATCATTTGGGAGAACTGAAACATTTCTTTGAGTGTCTTCATTGTAATAGTTAACGTTTTGATAGAATCTCTTCAAAATCCATTAAACATCCTTTTATCTTCCTAAACATTGTCCACTGGATACAGCTTAAAGGTTTTATTCCTCAGGGTCATAATACCATTCCTGTCACACTGAGGTGTAATGAGGGTGTCATCACTGAGCTGCTGTGTTGGTCTTTTTGCCCTGTGGCTGAATGATCATGTTTTTAGGAATCTTGTGTCTACTTGGTGCCATTGCCTGTTTTTGTCAATCTATCTGCTTCGAGTGCTGTCCACTTGCTGTGGGCTGGGAGAGCAGATATGAAGCTTGCTAGAATATGTCTATAGCTGGATAAAATCGGCTCTGAACTACTCTTTGGTGAAAAAAGGTACAGTGGACATTTGTGAATGCCATCCCAGCTTGCATTACATCTTTCCAATCGTGCCTGACTTCTTTTTTTTTTTACTTATTTTATTGAAGTATAGTTGATTTACAATGTTGTGTTAATTTTCACTGTATAGCAAAGTGATTCAGTGTACATATATATATATTCTTTTTCATATTCTTTTCCATTATGGTTTATCACAGGATATTGAATATAGTTCCCTGAGCTATTATGGTATGACCTTGTTGTTTATCCATTCTGTATATAACAGTTTGCATCTGCTGAGCCCAAACTCCCAATCCATCCCTCCCTCACCCCCCTCCCCCTTGGCAACCACGACTCTGTTCTCTATGCCCGACAGTCCCTGGTTTCTCTTCAGGGATTCGTGTGTTTCTACCTGGGGATCCAAGGTTGGAGCACTTGAGCTCAGCTAAGCCAATGAGCACATTGCATTCCCCTAGGCATGTGGTTGGCCCAGAGGTGAGCAATGGACCCACGCAAGTCTAATCGGAGTGCTCTCAGCATCTTTAGCTCATGATGCTCTTTCTTGGACATGAAAGATGAAGCATACAGCCTGCATCTATGGGCAGTCATCTTGCCACCATTAGTGAGTCAGCTTTAGGACGAGGCTGATACCAAGGAAGGCAGAATGGAGAGAAGAATCAAAACAATACTTTGGTGACACCCCCTAACCCCTGAAGCAACCATTGCTTAAAGTTCCTTCTACTTACGAATTTTTTAAAATTGAAGTATAGTTGATTTACAGTGTTGTGTTAATTTCTGCTGTACAGCAAAGTGAATCAGTTACATATATACATTCTTTTTTATATTCTTTTCCATTATGGTTTATCTCAGGACATTGAATATAGTTCCTTGTGCTCTATGCAGTAGAACCTTTTTGTCCATTCATTCTATATGTAATAGTTTGCATCTGTTAACCCCAAACTCCCAGTCTATCCCTCCCCACCTCACTTCCCTTTGGCAACCACAAGTCTGTTTTCTATGTCTGTTTGTTTCTGCTTTGTAGATAGCTTCATTTGTGTCTATTTTAGATTCCACATATAAGTGATATCATGTGGTATTTGTCTTTCTCTTTCTGACTTACTTCACTTAGTATGATAATCTCTAGGTCCATCCACGTTGCTGCAAATGGCATTATTTTGTTCCTTTTTATGGCTGAGTAGTATTTCATTGTATATGTACCACATCTTCTTTATCCATTCAGCTGTCGATGAACATTTAGGTTGATCCATGTCTTGGCTATTGTGAGTAGTGCTGCTATGAACATGGGGTGCATGTATCTGCCTATGGATTTTTAAAATGAGACTTTATATGATAAATTTCCTTATTGTGTAAGCCACTCTGAGTCAGCTTTTCTGCTATCTACATCAAAGAGAGTTCTAATTGACTGATAACGGGAAATAATTTAGTACTTGGACTTGATCGAAGATCTATTTTGGTACCTCAGAATATATCATTGGTACACTTTGTGGTAATACATGGGTGCGCACTTATTCTTTAAAGAGTACATACGCATTGTAGGCACTGTTGTATTATGGTATTTCACTATTAAAAAGAAAATAGTTAATACCATTATACACCCATCTAGGCAGACTAACCAATAGCATTCATTCAAAAATATTTATTGAGGGCTTCCCTGGTGGCGCAGTGGTTGAGAGTCCGCCTGCCGATGCAGGGGACACGGGTTCGTGCCCCGGTCCAGGAAGATCCCACATGCCGCGGAGCAGCTGAGCCCGTGAGCCATGGCCGCTGAGCCTGCGCATCCGGAGCCTGTGCTTCGCAAAGGGAGAGGCCACAACAGTGAGAGGCCCGCGTACCAAAAAAAAAAAAAAAAAAAAAAAAAATTTATTGAATGTCTGTTATTTGTCAGACACATTCTGGGTCTTAGGGATATAGTTGGGGAACAAGAAAAAAATCCCCATTCAAAAGGGTACAATTTAAAAACACAGAGGATCTATGGGAATGCCAGGTAATGATGTGTGCTATGGAAAAAGTGAAGAAGGTTAAGGGAAGGATGAACAAGGGCTGTTATTTTAGGCAGCATGGCTGGCAAGCCCTCTCTGATGAGGTGACATATGAGCAGAGACCTGAAAGAAGTGAGGGTGAGCCTTGCAGATACTGATGGATCCAGAAGGAGCTCTCCAGACATGGGAACAGTGTGTGCAGAGGTCCTGAGGTATGAGTGGGCTTGGAGCGCTCTGGACATAGCACGGAGGCCAGTGGGCTGGAGTGCAGGGACTGGGGTAGCGGGTGTCAGAAAGACAGCCAGGAGCACAGCCTCATATACAATGTCAGGGACTCTGATTACCTTCAGAGAGAGGTGGGGTCTGTCTGGAGGATTCTGAAGGCATATTAGGATCTGACTCAGTATTCAAAAAATCGCTGTTGGGTGCAGAGAACAGTCTATAGAGACTAAGGACATAGGGTGCTTTGATGTTGCTCCCTTCAGCAGACTTCTATTTCTTTTCTTTTCTTTTTTTTTTTTGGCTGTGCAGAGCAGCTTGTGGGATACTAGTTCCCCGACCAGGGATGGAACCTGCACCCCCTGGAGTGGAAGCCGGGGACTCCTAACCACTGGACTGCCAGGGGTGTCTCTCAGCAGACTTCTAAACAGCAAAAAAGCACTGACCTGAAAGAGAACAATGCACAAGTTATTGCATTTTATTTTTGCCCCCAGAGTCCTTCTGCACTGTGGGTTCTGTCCTTCTGCAGGATGCCGTTCTCCCTGAGTGACTAGGGAGCCTGTAAATACAGCCGGAGTACTGGAAGCAGATGATGACAGTGGTGCCTGTGACTTTGCAGAACGTGGGAGTCCCTGCCCTGGGTGTTTGATAACCTCTAACCCCTGACCTCTGACCTGGGAGGCAGCCCTGGGCAGCAGAAGCAGCAGTGAGTCTGAAACCCACGGCCCTGCTGGACCCCTGGACTCTGCTTCTTCTATTCTGTCAGACACATCTATACCTTAGCCCGTGGGCTGATTCTCTGTAAGATGATTTCAAAATGAACACAATATAATGTTCTAGGAGTTGAAATTAAAAATGCTTACTTAGGGACTTCCCTGGCGGTCCAGTGGTTAGGACTCTAAGCTTCCACCGCGGAGGGCATGGGTTTGATCCCTAGTCGGGGAACTAAGATCCCACATGCAGCGCAGCATGGCCAAAAAAAAAAAATGCTCGCTTAACCTAGCTAGATTCCTTCTCTACTTTCCAAAAGGGAGAGGGCAAAGAGAAGGTTGAGAGAGCATTAATAACTCTCTGGATGATCTCTGAATACTCCTAGGGAAGGATTAAGCGTTCTTTTGAGGCATCCGGCCAAAATACCCCTCTGGAGTGTTGCATTGAAATTAACTAATGAGATAAGCCTCCTGTTTTAGTTTCCTGTCTTTGGTTATAATTGCCGCTGCAGCCTTGCTCATCGTTTCCTGCGGGTTTTCCTTCTCTGGCTGTGATAAATATTAATGCCTTTAATTTTTCATTCCTCCCTTGGGCCTGGGATTCTGAGAAGAGGGAGATTTTCTTGTTCTTTAGGCTGCCTTTCTCAGCGATGAACAATTTTCATTTTCTACAACAGATCTTCCTAGGTTAGTTTTTTGTTGTTGTTGTTGTTTTTGTTTTTTGTTTTTTTTTTTGCGGCATGTGGGCCTCTCACTGTTGTGGCGGCCCTGGCTCACGGGCCCAGCCGCTCCACGGCATGTGGGATCTTCCCGGACCGGGGCACGAACCCGTGTCCCCTGCATCGGCAGGCAGACTCTCAACCACTGCGCCACCAGGGAAGCCCCCTCTAGGTTAGTTTTTAATTCAGACCTTCACTTTGGTTTTTCTTTGACTGTTTTAAAAACAATGAGAAGCCTACAACACCCAGAGCTGAATCCAGGGCTTCGAAGCTCATCATGGGCTCTTTTTCGTTGTTTGCTCTCAAGAGTCCTTAACCTGAGCGTGTCAGTTCCCTGTGATTCTAGGCAACGTTTTGTATATTTAGGAAGATGTGGTTTATTTCGCCTAGAAAAGATGTCATAACTTCATCAGGTTTTCAAAATATTCTTACTAAAATAAATTTAAAAACATTCAGAAACCCTGCTTAACCATTCTGGGGATCATTGCTTTGGGCAAATCTAGTGACTAATCCTTGTGATACATGGGAACAAACATAATCATATCTTCTAGAGATTGTAGGAAAAGGTTCTCTCCTCTCTTAGAACCACAGGGCATTTGAACCAAAAATGATTACCACTTCCCCACCCCTCCCGCACTGCACAGATGCAGAAATGAATTTCTCAAATCTCACAGCACGGGAGTGGCAGAGCTGGGACGTGGTATTCTGTTTACTATCCACGTTCCACCAGCAGCAAGGTGACATCTAGCACTCCCTAGTATTCCACTTCCCAAACTCTTCTTTCTTTATTAAGGTACACTAGTTTATTCCTTCCAATGAAAACAATTTCATTCCAAGTACCAAAGTAATATTTAGTAATTGACAAAAAACCTGACAAATCATATAAAGGGTCTGTATGTCATAAACCTGAGAAATCATTTCTTGTCCTTCCCAGCCTACAGAGGACATCCCTGTGCTTTTTTTTGGCCACACCATGTGGCATGCAGGATCTTAGTTCCCCGACCAGGGATGGAACCCCCACCCCCTGCAGTGGAAGCACAAAATCTTAACCACTGGACTCCCAGGGAAGTCCATCCCTGTGCCTATCGTGGACTCCCGCCATTGCATTGTTAGTTATCTCTTTGTATCCATGCTCCCCATCTCCCCCGGGATTTTCGGGGCCTTGAAGACAAGAACCTTCTCTTGAATGCTTTTATATTCCAGAGAATCTAGCACACAGGCCCGAGCACTATTTGTACATTCCATTGCACTTTAAGGACATTGTCGAGGTGTCACCTCTGTGGATCATAATTCCTAAGCTCAGGGCCTTCAAGGGTGAGGCAGGTAATGAAGCAGAACAAGTGTAGGGCCATAGGGACAGTGGAAACAGCAGAAAACTGGGAAATTAGTGCCCCATCAAAATTAAAAATTAAAAAGAAAACAAACTTCAGAGGCCAAACTTCCAGCTATCGTGACATGAAAAGGTCAGTAAATCCTCTCCTCCCCAGATAGTATGAAACTGGACAATATTGTCAGAACCAACCATTTCTGTGCTTTGGAAATTGGCCAAAGGCAGATAACAAACTGAGAAGCATTTACTCATGAAAAATGGATAGAGCTTCAGGCAAGAACGGGTCTGCAGCCTTTTTGTCTGGTCTGTTTCCATCCCAGCCCTCTTCCCAGTTTTGTCCACTGTTTTATCAGCAAGGGGCTGACCAGAAAAAAATATCAAGTTTACTGCCAATGGGGTCAAATAAATTTTGAGCAGAGGGTGAAAACCTACAGCACTGACAGCAACAGAGAACTTGGCAGGAAACAGATGGGGAAAACTCACATTTCTGCAAGTTCGAGAATGTGCTCCTGATTGGGGTAAGTGGTGAACCAGCTACGTATTTAACAGAAAATCTTGGAATGGGAGAGCCAAAGGGTTGAGATGGGCTCTCCACACATCCCTGCTGGCTGGGAAACTATGCACATGTGCAGGAGAGACCCAGGAGAGCCCGGTAGAACGTGAATGCTGTTTCTCCAGGACCCAGCACAGTGCCTGGAATATAGGAAGTGCTCTGTTTATGTTGAATCGATGAATGCTAGTCGCCATATGCAGTATGTCTGTCTATGTGTTGCCTTCAGTGCTTTTCAGAACAAGACAGGGTATAAGTAAACACATTAAGAACTAATATTATTATTAAATAAGATATGTTGGGAGAGGGCTCAGGAGAAAGGAGCCATTAAATACCTGAGAATCCAGGTACATGGGAGCAAATCCAGGGAGAAGCAATGGACATGGTAATGGACAAAGCATTTGCTCCCCTGGAAAAGCTCTTTCCCTGACACCCTAAATACACAGGCCTTACTCTTGGTACTTTTCTAAATGCAGGCTGGCTCCTTTGTGTTGAAATCTTGCTTGGGAGAAAAAAGTGTACGTGAAGTGCTTAACACAGTGTTGGTAATGAGAAAACTCAGTGGAAGTGTTTGTTTTTAGGAATGGTGTGATAAGGTCTTCTGGACTTTCCTGCCTTGATCCAGATTTCATGGCTCCAAATAATTTTGCCAGGAATGATAAAGACCCACATGTTAAGACACCTCCTCCATTTCCAACTCTTGGTCTGTAACTTCCTTGGGGAACACAAGTAAAGCCCATTAGACCAGAAGTTTAGTCAGAATTTGGGGGCTCATTCAGCCTGGCCCTTGGGCAGAAGACTGGCTCCATGTGTGCTTTGCTGCTCAGGGCTTGTAAGACCAAGAAAGGGCTTCTCTTGAGGTTGGAACAGGGCCCAGGAGTATGTGAACATTTGGGTAGGTTGGGCTGGCATGAGTGACTGATGACCCCAAATACACCCTCCACTTCCCTCCTCAGGGGACAGTGGCTTCTATTTACAAGGAGGCAATGAACTCCCAGGAGAAAAGACACCCAGAGAATACCTGGTGGAAAGCACCCAGCTAGATTCCTGAAGAGCAGTGCTCCCTTCTTCAGGGTGTTGCCTGATAAGAGAGTTTTCATCGTTCTTGGCAGTGTAGGCTTGCTCCTCTCCAAGAACCATAACTCGGATGATGTTAGGTGTATTAGTCAGCTCAGGCTGCCACAACAAAATACCACAGGCTGGGTGGCTTAAACAATGGACTTTTATCTTCTCACATTTGTAGACTCAGTGTCCCAGATCAAGGTGTGGGCAGGGTTAGCTTCTCCTGAGGCCTCTCTCCTTGGCTTGTAGATGGCCGTCTTCTCCCTGTGCCCTCACGTGGTCGTCCCTCTGTACCTGGCTGTGTCCTAATCTCCTCTTATGTCAGCAGTCCTGTTGGATTAAGACCCACCTATACAGCCTCACTTTATCATAACCACCTCTTTAAAGGCTCAACGCCAAATACAGTCACATTCTGAGGTACTGAGGGTAGGTCTTCAGCATAGGAGTTTTGTTATTATTCAGCCCATCACGTTAGGTAACCGAGGGGCAGGGGCAGGGGCAGCTTAAGGCTGTAACTTACTCAGCAAGATTGGAAGAAAAGAAGAAAGAGTGTACAAAGAGGGGCTTTGAAGGGAATAAGGAAATTAACATTTGTTTACTTAGGCTCTACAGACACAGGCAGTATCCTAGGTGCAGTTTAATGAAATTTCGCAACCATCTTATAAGGAAATTATTCTTCACCTTTTAAAAAAAATTGACCTTCCTTTCGTCTTTGTTTTTAAAATCTTATTCTGATGGTGGTGGTTGAAGCTGTGAAAAAACTTAAATTCCAAATGTCCAAACTCGTTTTGACGTTCAGCTCTTCTCTTGGCTCCTCTGAGCCCTGGCAGAAATGTATATGAGCCTATCAGCCGAGCATTAGATTGTTTCCCTGAAAAGCAATGAAATACCCTCAGCATTCCTAAACGCTGGCCTGATCCCACCTGGACACCAGGGGACTGCAGTTTGGTGTGGTCAGTTGTGTGAGGGGTAAGCCTGGGATTGTACATGTGTGTACCTTCATGCGGGGGTTGGGAGGAGGGTGGGAGAGAATTTTCTGCTGAATTTTGTCTGACTGAATGAATAGATAAGAGATCTACCTCTTAAATGAGACGCTGAGCATTTTATTCCTTCTTCACCCTTCGTCCTGCACAGACACAATGTGTCCTGCATGATACACCCGGAGACCAGCTACATGGTTTGAGGGGGCCAGTGAAAAATGAAAATGAGGGGGTCTCTCGTTCAAAACTTGTTGCTGAACTAAACTTGGATCCGCTTGCCTGACGCGCAGCAAAGCCAACCCACTGACACCGGGCTGTGGGGAAGGAGAGCGCAGCATTTATTGCAGGCTCCAAGCAGGGAGTCCAGGCAGCTCATGCTCAAAAGGCCCGAACTCCCTGATGGCTTTAGGGGAAGGGATTTTAAGGGCAACGTGAGGGAGAGGGTCCCCAGGTGCATGACCAGCTTGTGTACGTCCTTCTGATTGGTTGGTGGTGACGTAACAGGGTGGTATTACAGGAGTTAACATCATCAACCTTCTGGTTCCAACCGGTCTGGGGTCTACCTGGTCAGCAGTTTCCACCTGGTGGAGGTTTCAGTATCTGCAAAACAACTCAAGGACACGACTCAGGATATTATCTGCAGCCCCTGAGGAGGAACTAAGGGCCCTTGACTTTGTTTTATGGCTAAACTATTTTTATTTTGTCTTGCTCGACTGCTTTCCCTTGTTTCTGCATTTTCTCACTTCTCTGATTAAATTTGCTCTCTGGAACTTGGGGAAGGCCTAGGAGGCTAAAACTTTTCTACAAACAAGAGGTGGAGGACATAGGGGTCTGTTCCGGGGAAAGTCTCGCAGGGTCCTGTTCGGTTTCAAAATGATGAATAAGTTTAAGATGGTGACAGCTGAGCTTGAACCCAACCGTGAGATCCTTCTGGGTGGGGGCCCTGGGGGGCTGCCCAGGTCACACACACGTGAGGCCAACCGTCTGACCCTGCCACTTGTCTCTTGGGGTCATTGGACCGAAGGGGACCCTCCTGGTTAATTATTATCCCTCTCTAGATGAGCAGCTGATACTTTGTCTTCACTTGCAGACTCTCCATCCCCCATCCCTAGTTACCATGGATGCATTCTCAGCTGGCTTTCCCAAGAGAAAGGAAAACCCGCCTCTGGCTCCAGATATTCCTGTTAGTCTGCTCAGCACTGGGGATGCAGATGGGGCTTGGTTCCCTGGTCATAGCTGACACCCCTCTGTCACTCTCCTCCCACCCGGCTCCTCCTCTCTGAGGCCCCCAGCCTTCCCGGACTCTGCCTGTGGTGGTAGAAAAGTGGGAACACCTTTGGAATTTTATCGTTTCCATGGCAACGAGGCTGGCAGGATGGCTGGTGCATGTTTTCCGGGCGGAGTCCTCTTCTGTTTCTTCTCCAGCCAACCTTTCTTGACTGAGGGGGTTCTGAGTGTTCGGCGGAGGTGACTCAGCTGGCAGTGCTGGGTGGCCAGCCCTTCGCTGTTCCCTGGGCACAGGCTCCTTTGTCCTGGCCTCACCCAGACCTACTGACACCACAGCTCAGCCTGCTTCTCTCTTCCCTACTCTCCTCATCCTGATTCCCTTCTTTGCTGGCTTCTCGTCAGCATGGCTGGTGGGCATTTGTACCAGCCCTCGGGTTGCTCCCAGGGCCTTGCAGATATCAGGGTGCTTCATCCTACCACACTCAGATTCCTGAGAGGTACCCCCAGGATAGTCAGCAACACTATCTCTATACCCCCAGCCCTCTTCAGTGAGCCACCGAGATGCTTCCTGAACCTCAGGGGCCAGCCCCATCCTTCTGAGGCGTGATGTAATGTAGGGGTGGTTATGGGGTAGCAGGGGTATACGGGGTGTGCACAATGGTAAACCGCCACTTTAAGAGGAAATCCTCTGCTGCTGTGCAACCCAGCTTCTGTCTCTGAACCTCAGAGATGACCTTGAACTCTGAGGAGCCCAAGGGGTAGTGAGGGCCTGAGAGCCATAGGGATACCTGGACTGGGAGTCAAGGAACCTGGGTTCTGGTCCTCTGTAGCAGGCAGAGTAATGGTCCCCCAAATGTCCGTGTCCTAAACCAGTGAATATGTTACCTTACGTGGCAAAAGGGACTCTGCATATGTGATGAAGTTCAGGATTGTGAGGTGGGTAGAGATTCCTGGGCTATCAGGTGGGTCCAATATAATCACAGGCCTCTTTATAACAGGGAGGCGGGTGGGTCAGAGCCTGAGAAGATGTAATGCCAGGAGTAGGGGCTGGGGTGATGTGATCGCTGGTGGGAGTCACGAGACAGAGAACCTGGGCAGCCTGGAGAAGTTGGGAAAGACAAGGAGACTGGTTCTGTCCAGAGCTTCCAGGAGCAACGCTATCCTGCTGACACCCTGGTCTTAGGCCAGTGAAAGCCATTTTGGACTTCTGACCTGCAGAACAGTGAGGTCATGTATTTGAGTTGTTTTAAGCCTCTAAGTCTGTGGTCGCTTGTTACAGCAGCGAGAAGAAATGAATACATCCTACACCTGCCGTTAATGGAGCTACTTGACTCTTGGGTGGGTAATTCCTCTTTTTCGACCTCAAGTTCTTTACATTAGGGAGTGTGATACACAATCGTTTTCAAACATTTACTAGAAAATTTAAAGGAGCAGGATGGTTTTATTAGTTGAAATCATGTGCAGAAGCCCAGTGTCAAGCAGGTGAGAGTGGAGCTTCTTTGGTGCTTTGGGACCTGCTGGGCAGTGCTGAGTAGTCAGAAGGCACTGGCAGAGCTGGAGGTGGGCCCTCAGCGTGTCTCTTGTTATTGACTTTCTCTCTAGGGGGAAGGTGGGAACTTGTGTACTTGATTGGTTGACAACTTCTGACACACACCAAAAACTCATTGGAACTGAGTAGAACTTAAACTACTGTTGTTGTTTTCTTTTTTAACGCTATGACCTTTATTTATTTATTACTTTTTATTTAATTTTTTTAAATAAATTTATTTATTTTAGACTGTATTGGGTCTTCGTTGCTGTGTGCGGGCTTTCTCTAGTTGTGGTGAGTGGGGCTACTCTTCACTGCAGTGCGCGGACTTCTCATTGCGGTGGCTTCTCTTGTGGAGCATGGACTCAGTAATTGCAGTGTGTGGGCTCAGTAGTTGTGGTGCACTGGCTTAGTTGCTCGGAGGCATGTGGGACCAGGGATCAAACCCGTGTCTCCTGCATCGGCAGGCGGATTCTTAACCACTGCGCCACCAGGGAACTCCCTACTGTTGTTATTAATGAGGCTTTATACACGTATCTTACTTGGGGTGCTCTATACAACTTATAAGAATAGACCTCATCTTCAAGGTATGTCCATTTCTTGCAAGATCCTCATTTCAAATCCCTGCCTGTTCAGGAGTTTAAGCAGGGAGGTAATGGCCATTAATACAACACATCATCTGGAAAGAACCGCAACTAGTTTGCCACTGTTATTAAAATTGACTTTGGCAGCCTGCCAGCATCCTCAGTGCCCTTGGGGAAGGTCCACTCTCCCTGGAGTTTTCCTTTTGCTCTTTTTCTGTTGCTCTTGAAGTCTAGCCAGGGTCCACACTCGTGCCTCTATACGCGACTCTGAGTTTCAGATGTCTAAAGTTGGGGACCTCCTACAACATCGTGCTCAAAAAGTGGAAGGGATAAGTAAAGGGGGCAGCAGACTCATTTTCTCAATGGCACAAAAATTCTCTGGGAGGATGCCAAGGGCAATGTAAACCCAGCCCGACTGAGAAATCAAAGCAGCATTTAAAAAACAAATAAGCTTCATGGGCGAGTATCTCAACTCCCTTAATAAAAGCAACTTTAGGGCTAGACAAAACAAACACAGGAGTGGAGGAGGGTTATTAAATGTGAACTTGTGTGTTCTGTACCGGAAAATTTTCTACTTGGTCTTTCTCTCTTCCTCTTGATATAACGTATAAGGATCAACAGAGGAGCTTGTTAAAATTGCAAATACCTGCATTCTTCCAAACCCAGAGATTCTGCTTCAACAGGTCTGGCATGAAACATTCCAGGTGGTTCTAACATGCATGGCCCTAGGAGGAAATTAGGACAATCATTGACAATTGCATCTGAGCTACCGAAGTGAAGATAGCTTTAAGTCCACTCTTGGAAACTCGAACAAGTAGGACCCTTGTGTATACTTCTTTTTATTTCCTGCAGCGCCTCTTTCTACAAAATTTTTTTGGGTGACTGCATAGTAGTTCTCTAATAAAAAAACATTATCTTTGTTATACAGCATTATGTTATATAATGCCAGCTTTAAACATATTGTAATCCAATACCTTTTGCATATAGCAGTCTAGTTTTCCCAACACCGTTTATTGAAGAGACTGTCTTCTCCCCATCGTATATTGTTGGCTCCTCTGTTGTAAATGGACCATATATGCATGGATTTATTTCTGGGCTCTCTATTCTGTTCCATTGATCTAAGTGTCTGTTTTTATGCCAGTACCATCCTGTTTTGATTGCTGTAGCTTGTAGTATAGTTTGAAATCAAGAAGCATGATGCCCCCAGCTTTGTTCTTCTTTCTCAAGATTACTTTGGCTATTCGGGGTCTTTTGTGGTTCCACACAGATTTTAGGATTATTTGTTCTATTTCTGTGAAAAATGCCATTGGAATTTTGATAGGGATTTCACTGAATCTCAAGGTGGCTTTGGGTAGTATTGCCATATTAACAATATTAGTTCTTCTAATCCATGAGCATGGAATATCCTTCCATTTACTTGTACCATCTTCAGTTTTTTTACCAGTGTCTTATGGTTTTCATGGTACAGGTTTTTCACCTTTGAGGGGAATTCTTGAGTTCCCATGCTTCATCCTTGCTTCTTTGCTTCTATATTCTCTCTCTTTCACTGTTAAGAATTCTTTCTCCTTGGCCTTGATTCCTTTTGCAATCCTCTCAGTGGTTGTAAAGAGCTCTCCAAGCAAAGCTAGAAACTGCTGAACCAAGATAAAAAGCCTTCTCCTCCTTGCTGAGATCTTATTCATTCATTCACTCACTCATTTGTGCATTCCACAAATAATGGTTGAGTGCCTACTTTATGCCAGGCATGTCCTTGAAATGAGACGTACAGAGATGAAGAAGACAGTCAGGGTCCCTGCCCTCATGCAGCTTATATTCTCGTGCAAAAAAATAAACAAGAGAGGGAGGGAAAAGAAAAGAGAGAAAAGAAAGAAAATCAGAGTTGTAGGTGCTGAGAAGGGAATTAAAGGGAGGTGGTGGATGGCGTGACCAGAGGACTCTAGATTGGGTGGTTAGGGAAGATTAAACATCTGAGAATCATCTGAATGTCAAGAAATTATTATGCAAGTAGAAAGAGGGGCATTCAGCCAAGCAGGACCATGTGCTCAGGGAATGTAAGATCAGACCAAACAAAACGCAACTAATGGTATAATTTTGTGCCCCCACTAAATACATTTTCAAAAAATCTTATTTCTCTTTTTCGTATATCCATTAAAATGGACTATTCAGAATCAGAGTCAACTGTGGAGAAGTGGAGCTTAGCAGAAAAAAGAGACTACTGAAAAATGTTAGCTGCTGAATGCAATGGTCAATTCTGATAGAATTTCTTTCCACAGTAATTTGCCACCCTTCCTAGGCAGGAATCCTGCCTTTTCTTATTCTCAGAGTAGAAAAGAAGAAGAAACCCAAACCTAACCCAAAACATCCCACCTCATCCCAAACAGAAATAACCCCTATTACCCACCAGCTCCAGCCATGAAAGAAGAGATTGCCATCAGGGTATGATGTCATTATATTCCACTTTAATTGGAGCAAAGGAGCAGAGAAGAGGTGAGGTTTTGGGGAAGAATGCTCAAAGAACTACACCCTTCCTCCTTGATTGTTTACAGCAGCCTTGCAATTAAATACTAAAAATATACCAGCTATAAATTGTTTGACCAACTCACCAGCTGTGGACTGGACTGTCACCCCCAAATTCATATGTTGAAGTCCCAACCCCCTCATGTGACTGAATTGGAGATGGGGGCCTTCAAGGTGGTGATTGAGGTTAAACGAGGTCATAAGGATGGAGCCCTGATCCGATGGGACTGGTGCCTTTATAAGAAGAGGAAGAGATACCAGAGATCTCTCTCTGCCATGTGAGGACCCACTGATAAGGCAGCCATCTGCAAGTCAGGAAGAAGAGCCCTCACCAGGACGGGACCATGCCAGCACCTTGACTGGCATGGTCTTGGACTTCCAGCCTCCAGAACTGTAAGAAAATTCATTTCTGTTGTTTAAGTTGCCCAGTCCATGGCTGCCCAAGCAAACTAAGACATTACCCCACCTCTAGTTGGCACAGAGATGGTGCAGTAAAATGAGTGAAGGATCATGACTCCCCCCTCCATCCCCAAGTCTAGTGTTGGAAAAATATCCAATGAGATCACGGTCCCTCAGGATTTAGTGTCAAATAAAAAAAAAATCTCTATTTTTCATAACTTAGAACTAATGTATTGAACAGTGTTTAAAGCAAAAGTTTAATAATATTTAAAATTTTAACTTTTTCGTTTATAGCAGGCCATTTGAAATGTTTGTTGAGTGAATAAATGAATCCATGAAAATGATACCACTGACCCCATAATAGCTAAGACCTGTACTTTTACATTTTTCCCCCAGTATTGAGGTCAGTCTTATGCTGGACCAAGACTGGCTCTGTATCAAGCAGGTGTGTGTCAGCAACACCCTCACCAAAAATGGAGCACAATGTCGGGGTGCAGGATAACTTTACGGGACCCCAGGCACTTTTGCCTTGATGCGCTCCTTCCTCCATGAAAAAATTTTAAATTATATTTTATAATGACATTCTTCTGATTTTAAAAGAAATGATCACGAAAACACTTTTCCGAGCCCGTGAAAGTATCATGCGCCCTGACAGATGTTCCTTCTCTGTCTGGAGTCCAAGTCCTGCTTCCATCACTTTTTGGCTGTATGATTTTGGGGACAATCCCTCGGCATCCTCATCTATAAAAATGAGGTGAATGAAGGTGTAAAAATATGGAGAAAAATCTTCCATGTTAGCAAGAAACTTCTTTGATGGGGGGGTACTTTGATAAGAGTCTTGGGATGGGGTGTGCTGGAGGAGTAATGGTTTTGTGAGGGGTGCAGGGTGAGCTGGAGCTGAAGACAGAAGAATTTTCCTCTCTACCCACCAGACCTGGCAGAGGAATTTTGGGGTCAAGGACAGAAACGTCAAAGGAAGAGTCTTAGGAAGAGGCTTGTCTTTGTCTCCTCAGGTCATCTTCAGGAATATCCCCATTTTCCTTTAATGCTTTCTGAGAGTTGAATCTATTTGGGGAGAGTGGAGGGTGCTGAGTTCTGCTCCGAGGTAGGCCTGGGTCTAGAACAGAAGCTCTTAGCCCAGGGCCCGAAAAGCTCTCAGTAAAACGCTGCCCTTTGATACTAACAGCCCAAGGCAGGCTTGAAAACATGGTTCTGGCCTCATTTGGCAGCATCAATACTTTGTTTCGCTGATAAACTAACTGGCCCAGATAATCATCCAGGGCAGTGGTTCTCAACTGGGGTGATTTTGTCCCTCCACCCCCTTGGGGACATTTGGCAAAATCTGGAGACAGTTTTGGTTGTCACAGGGGTGGGGGGAGGGTATACTGGCATCTCATGGGTAGAAAGCAGCCAGGGATGCTGCTGAACAGCCTGCAATGCCCGGACAACCCCACAGCAGAGGATTGTCTGGCCCCAAATGTCCACAGTGCTGAGCCTGAGAAACCCTGATACGGAGCCTTTCCTCCGATGACCACCCAGGAATAAAAATGCAGGGAGCAATCTTTATAGCACACTCTGAGGTCAGCTGACTCTATTATTTAAAAAAAAAAGAAAAGCAAACAATATTTATGAGCTTCTTCCTCTCCACTGCCTCAGATGAACTGACATCTAACTAACTGTACTAGTATTGACTCTGCTAAATATGTTTCTTTTATTCTCAGGACTAAAAAGCCAATGTGATTTTCTAGTCCAGGTAACCTGGCAACAGTTAGGCCGTGGAGATGTCCGTCTAGAGCTAAGCTACCACTTCCCTCTGCTGGAGAAGTTTGGAACTGCAGCTTCAAGCTCTGAGAACCAGAGATTCTAATTAAACAAGGGTCTGGTGCCTGGTGGTCACCCTGGGACTCCCTTTGCTGGCATTCTTGGAACTCCCTTGGCCCCTCCCCGGTTGGCATCTCAGCCTGGGTTTCCCCTGGAAAGCAGAGCCTGAGCCCCAGGTCTGCATGGAGGCAGTTATTTTGGAAAATGATCCCTGGGAACAGGAGGGAAAGACATCCAAGGGGTTCTTGTGAGATAAGAGAACATGTATATGCTGGTCTCTGTCCCCAGGTCCTGGCGCAGGGCTCCTGAGACCCTTGTCACTTCCTGAGTGATGAGCGCACCAGGAGCATCTTTTGTCCTAATATTTGCTCCTTGACCGTGGTTCCCTACACAGAGCTCCCAAATCCCTTGGAATTTCCTGGGTGAGAGCAGTGTCTTTCTGTTCTGAGGAGGTGACTCTGGGATCCACTTCAGAAGAGTCTGGGTGGGGACCGGAGTGGAGTGGGGATGGGACAGGTGACACAAGATTGATAAACTATCCACTGAGGACTGAAAGCTGGGCCACGAGCCATTCCAGGCTAGATTCACGGTGGTAGGGAAGGCGGAGGAGGGTGTATGAAGGATGAACGACAGGAGCCTCAGACGTCTCCAGATGCTTTCCTAAAGCATCACCGTGTGCAGACAGTGCATTTCAGGGGCGAGATAAACAGTCCGTCAGGGGAACCGGACACCTTCCTCCAACACCTGCTGGTTCCAGGCTTTTCCAAGGCAGACTTGTCATTCGTGGTGAGAACCTGTGGTCTCTGAGAAGTAAGTCCTAGTGATTATTTCACCAACAAGTTCTCCATAATTCATTTTTAAAAGAAACAGAGAATTAAACCTGAAATATGTCTTTAAAAAGAGATGGGGAGGCACCACGCCAGAAGCTGAGTGGTTCACGAAAGGATGGCTTGTTGTCTGAGTTCAGTACACAAGCCTCGGGGCACTGTCGGCCCGGAGGAATATTTCAGTGGGATTACCTGAGCTCTTTGCTGCTGCAAAGACGGATGCTTTCTAAGTGGAACCTCTTCTCACAGTGACCAGGCATGATGCCGAGTAAAATAATGGTCAAAAGAACATCACCAGGCCCCTAATGAGAAGCTGTTGACAGAAAAATTGCTCTAACCTTCATCAAAAAGCCAATAAATGCCAAGGAAGGGACTAGAGATGCAGCAGCTCATAAATTCCTTCTCCAGGGGCCACCGGAGGGGAGTTAGGGGACCACGCACTTGCTCAGCCTTTTTCCTGAACGTTGCTAAGGAAACTTCCGGAAAGCTTGGATTGTTTATGGGGCTGCTCACCCTGACAGTCTCGAGGGGATGTCACCAGGAAGGGCACACCAGCTTCTGGTCAGAACATCCTGCGTTGAGTACCAGGGCTGGCAAGTCTGTTATCTTTTTAGTCAGCTAGACCTTGTCTGTGTGATGTCACAGTTTGTAAGGTAACTGGGCGCTGAGATCCCTTCCACTTGGTTCCTGTAATACTTATTTCCTGTGGTGTTCATTTAGCAACCGGTCGGATGGCCCCACTGTAACGCGCCTTCCGTGGCTAAACCTTGTTTCCACTTTTTTGTGAGGGATGGGGGGTGCTCCCTGAGAGACTGATGTGAATCTATCCCTTGACTTAGTTTGGGTTCCCCAAAGGCGGACCCCGAATCAAGGGCCCGTGTGAAGGCGGTTTATTTGGAAGGTCATCCTAGGAAGCACAGGTGAGGGCGTGGGACCAGGTGAGGCAGGAAGGAGAAAAGCTGATGAAGTTTGCGTTAATGAGCAGGTCAGCGCTATGGTGGGCTCAGCCCTGCCGGTCCCGCCTGAGAAGACACAGCCCCGCACCTGAGAGCTTCTTCCTCCGACGGCCAGGGTCCGGGGCGGTTATCCACACCCCCCACCTGCTGTGTTGAGGGGTGTCCCTGGAGGCCTTACCTCCCCGCCACTTTGGGGTTTGTGTTGAAGGCTGAGCCCGTTACTGGAGGGCCAGCGCCACCGCAGAGGCGGAGACAAAGTGCTTGGGGGCGGGTCTTAGTCTGCTCGCTGTAACAGAACACCTGGAGGACTGGAGGACTTAAAAATAAATGTATTGGGCTTCCCTGGTGGCGCAGTGGTTGAGAGTCCGCCTGCGGATGCAGGGGACACGGGTTCGTGCCTTGTCCGGGAAGATCCCACATGCCGCGGAGCGGCTGGGTCCGTGAGCCATGGCCGCTGAGCCTGCGCGTCCAGAGCCTGTGCTCCGTCCGTAACGGGAGAGGCCACAGCAGTGAGAGGCCCGCGTACCGCAAAAAAACCAAAAACAAAACAAAACAATCAAATGTATTTTCTCCCAGTTCTGGAGGCTGGAAGTCCAAGGTCAAGGTGTGGGCAGGTTTGGTTTCTCCCGAGGCCTCTTTCCTTGGCTTGTGGACAGCCTTTCCTCTGTGCATAAATACCCCTGGTGTCTCTCCTTCTGCTTATAAGGACACTAATCCTTCTAGATTAGGGATCCATCCTTATGACCTCATTTAACCTTACTACCTCCTTATAGGCCCTAGTTCCAGATACAGTCCCATTGGGGGACAGGGGTAGTTCAACATATGAACTTTGTGGGAACACAGCTCATTTCATAACGGAGGAAGCTGTTATCTGTGGAAAGTGCCCACCACAGCTGCACGTGATATGGAGGTGGGTCACGGGGACATGGGGGGGCGGTCATCAAGTCTCATCTACGTTAATCCTCGAACCACTTAGGAGCCAGGTATCACTATCATCCCCCTTCTAACCGTGAGGAACCTGAGGCTCGAAGAGGTTAGACGACTAGCCCCCACGTCACACAGCAAGTCACAGAGCGTGGGCACAGAGGCAGCCCAACTACCTGACTCCCGTGCGTGACAGCTATTTTGTATTTGAGTTTTAACGTGGTCATGACTTATCTACTAGACTAAGTTCCTGGAGAGTCGGAATTGTCTGAAAAAAACCATCGCATGATGCCTCGCACAGCGCTCTGCAGTTTAGACTCAATAAATACATGCAGTGATGTTTTAAAATCCTTTCAACTGTTTCTTTTGGAAATAGACCCGGGGGAAAAAAATCCATGCAACTGAAATAAAGGAAATTAAATCTGCTTTTACAGGAACATGGTAACGTGTGTGTGTGTGGTTCACCACTAGACTGGCAGGAGGACAGGTGTGAGGGGTCCCTGGGGTGGGTGGGCTGGGTGGGGTGAGGGGCACAGTGAGTGACCCTGGCAACTGTCCATCATCCTTTAGGGACCGGGTGGGGTTGCTGATATGGGACTAGGGCCTTGAAGAAACTTCATGTGTGAAAACTGGACAGACTGACTGGGTAACTTAAGGGATAATTATCAAAGGATCAGAATAATAACTTTGACAGCAGTAACAAACGAGCCGATTTTGGTTTAATTAGGCATATTAACCATTTCAGTAGAGTCTGTCAAGAGCAAATCTATTAGCTGTCTTCTCACCTTGCCAACCAACCATATATTTTCTCTCTGTTCTATCACCAGAAGTGTAAGCATTTGGAGGCCAAAACATGCTTCAGCTGTGCTTTAAAGAAAGAAAATGGGCTTTGTGGAACCCTGGATCTGATTTCATCCAAAGTAACTCCTGAATACCGACCTACACAGAGTCACCATCAACTTCCATGGACCTACAGAGAAAACATGGATTTAATTCACGTTTTGCTGAGCTATTCAACTTTGCAAAACTGATTTAGAAAATGTGCTCTGAGAATTTTAAGAAATTTCTCATGTCTGTGTCACAAGCCAGGACGGGGTGAGGGTGTGTGGGGAAACTGCACCCTGGCTGCATTCAACTGGACCCGGAAAGTCTCATGGGAGATCGACGCTGTGCCGGGCAGTGTCCAGGAGCTGAGAAATAAACAACAGAGGACTGATGTGGCCCTGTAGGAACGCACACTCTTGTTTGGGGGCAGGGAGCATGATACACTAGACTGTGATTAAAAAGAATAATTCAGGGCTTCCCTGGTGGCGCAGTGGTTGAGAGTCTGCCTGCCGATGCAGGGGACACGGGTTCGTGCCCTGGTCCGGGAAGATGCCACATGCCGTGGAGCGGCTGGGCCCGTGAGCCATGGCCGCTAGGCCTGCGCATCCGGAGCCTGTGCTCCGCAACGGGAGAGGCCACAGCAGTGAGAGGCCCGCGTACCGCAAAAAAAAAAAAAAAAAAAGAATAATTCAGTGTGCTTCCTGCACAACAGAAGTGTCTACAAAGTGATGGAATGTCGCTGTCACCTCAAAGCCAGTAAGAGGGGCAGCAGGGTGGCCTGGGGTAGAGTCCGTGCTCAGAACCCGACCCCCTGGATTTCAGACCTAGCCCAGCCCCCTACCGGCTGTGTGATGACAGGCAAGTCACAGTATCTTTGTGTTTTAGTTTCATCTCTGTAGAATGGGGTTCATGAAGCCTAGTGCATAGAGACTTTATGAGGCTTCATGTATTAACATCCAGAAAATGCTTAAACAGTGCCCGGCACAGAGCAACCACGACATCAGTCGCAGCATTGATAAGCTTTAAATCACACTCCACTTTGACCAACATTTTTTCCTGTTTTCTAGATTCCTAGAAATTTCTAAACGTGGCCAGTACCATCTCAATACAGAGTTAGGTAAGGTAAATATTGAAAACATACAACAGAAAAGGGAAAGATTTCTTAAATCTGTGAACAAATACTTGCAAATTAGGTCAGAGCTGAGACATTCCCGGGCAGGAAAGGCAGCTTGGAAGGAAACATCGTTATGAAAATCAGCGAGGACGTCAGAGGAGCATAAACCCCACAACACTGGACTCACCCGGCCCCCAGCCTTCCCTCCCCCTTTCCTGTGGGACAGCGGCCTCCCCTCCCCCAGGGAGCCAGAGCGGGCCGGGTCCTCCCATCCTGCAGGCCCGGGACAGCCTGCCAGCTTCTCGGGGGTGGGTGGGGGGCGGGCCTCTGTTTGGGACCTGAAAAATACATTCTGGGCTCCAGAACATGAAAGAAAAACCCTTGCAAGACTGAAATTTCATTAAGTTTATTAACGGTAACAGGTGAGCTTCAATAAGGCTGATTTGAACTCTGGCCTCTTGATGACTGCCAGGAAAGAATAATCATTCATTAGTCAAATATTTTAAAACAATTTAAAAGCTTAGTGCAGTGGGTTTTCAGAGGACGGAGAGAGGAAAGGGGGCCCCTAGACAAAATTAGGATGATGGCCGATTTCACTCTGTAGGTGCTTCCCAGCCGGACGTTTTTAAAAGGTTCAGGTGTGGCCCCCAGGCTCCGAGGCTCCATGATGGATTTCTCGCTCTCCAATGTAATCAGGTGTTTTCACTGTTCACCGCTTCTAGGGAAAGAGGCCCATCTTCTCCTTTTGTAAAAGAGCATTTTCTCTGAGCAAAGCTACCTGTTTCAGGTTTCACAGCAAGTTTCCATTGCTGTAGAATCTGCAGTGTCAGAACCGGGAGGACACGAGGGTCCCAGAAGGGGACCTGGGCGCTGAAAGAGGCTCCGTCACCTGCACCGTCACACAGCTAGATGGTGGCAATCCTCGGACTTGAACTCGGTGTTCTTCGAGGTTGAATCTTCTCCTGCATCCCCTCGGTAAGCAAAGCTGCGTTGCCTTGGCTCTGCCATTTCTGATTGGTTTCCTTTGAGTGCATTGGTCGTCCGTCTCTCCAGGCTGGAACTGTGATCTTTTCGGTACATTGGGAGGACTGCGGTGTGGTGTCAGAGGCACGGGATTCAGAGTCATATAGATGCTGGCTCAACTGTGGCCAATGCACATACCGGGGAGCAGAGAGAGCTCCTTCCGAGGGCTGCCTGGCAAGAGTTTCAGCTCAATAAATCTCCTGGCAGGCCCCCCCATTTGTTGGTGTAAAATTAGTCATTTATTTGCGCCATGTTTGTTTTTTTGGGGGGCTGAGGCCGGCCTTGGGAATGCTGTCTCCCCCAGGCCATGCAGAATCAAAGGCCCCTTTCGCTGACTTTCTAGCCCCTGAATCTGCTGGTGTGGGATCTTCTGGGCTGAGCTCAGCAAAGCTCCCTGAGCAGTAAATGGTACAGAGGGAAAGATGAACACACGAGGCTTTCCAAAAGCAGTCGTCTGCGGTGGTGATCAGAACGTTTTCATTCAATATCCCAGTGGAAGGAAGCAGAGATGCACATTCACCCCCAATTTGTATTTGCCGTGGGGGTGAATTATGTGACACTGGTGTTTGGGTAGCAGATTTTCCTTCTGGATTATTTTCTGCTCCGGCGATTATTAAGATTTATAGCGAGTCCCTGAGGCACCTCAGCTCACAGGTTGGGAAGCCAGCCTAGAGGCCAGAGGATTTCCTGGTTGGAGGCTATGGTGCCGCTCATCCAGAAACTGGAAAGGCAACTTGGTTTTCCTTGGGACGTGTGAGAAGGCTTCACTAACTTTCTCCGAAGCCCGGAGCTTATAACACCCTCTCCTCACTGTGGGATCTATCAGCAGCCACACAGCAACTCCCACGGGGGGCAACCCGCAGGGGCCCCACCGGCGGATTATTTTTGAGCAGATCATGATGGCCAGTCCTTCACAGCCTGGGTTGAAATTTCAGACAGTTGTTTATCAGATTCGTAGTAAAACTCCACTGCTGATTTGCCAAGAGTCAAATCCCACGTCCCCGGTGCACCGGCAAAGTCCTCCAGGGGGCGCGCTTAGTCCAGCCCTGGGTTCTGGAAAGCTGAGGGGCAGGGGTCAGGTCTTCAGGCCGGCCTCCCTCCAGCCCAGGCTCCCCGACAAGGTGGGCAGCCGGCGGTGAGGGGGTGGAGGGCACCCACGGCTTTATCAGCAGACAGAATCTGGGACCCTCCCTCTCCCCGGTCTCCACCACTCATCTGTAAGCTGGAGGTGATGGTGGCCCCGCTCTGCTGGATTCTGGTGGTGACTGAACGAGGATGTACAGGGGGTGCTGGTGTGTACTGGGCTCCAGGGACTGGTGGCTCTGATGATCTTTCTTCTTCTGAGGAACATTCTCAGTAACAAGCTCCTCCTTTCCAAGAAAACATTCTTTTTTACATTTATTTTATTTATTTTTGTCTGCGTTGGGTCTTCGTTGCTGCGCGCGGGCTTTTTCTAGTTGCGGTGAGCAGGGGCTGCTCTTCGTTGCGGTGCGCGGGCTTCTCATTGCAGCGGCTTCTCTTGCAGAGCACGGGCTCTAGGCACGCGGGCTTCAGTAGTTGTGGCTCACAGGCTCTAGAGCACAGGCTCAGCAGTTGTGGTGCACGGGCTTAGTTGCTCCACGGCATGTAGGATCTTCCCCGACCAGAGCTCAAACCTGTGTCCCCTGCACTGGCAGGTGGATTCTGAACCACTGCGCCACCAGGGAAGCCCTCCAAGAAAACACTCTTTTTCACCTTTCTAAACTCTGGCAAAGAAAGAAAAAAAAAGGCCAATCTCAATAGAAACCCACTAGGGGACCTCCCTTCCAGGGGCTGCTTGCCCCCGTGATTAGAATGAGAACCACCGGGTAGAGCCTCACGGGTCTCTGTCTTTGGTACGAATTACATTTACGGCCACTCTAATCATAGGTAAAAAAAAATTGGCCTTAACAAACAAGATCAGCCCCAGGTGTGAGCTGGCGGAGGCGAGGTCTGGGCCATTTCCGGGGCCTAAGTGGACCAGAAGCCAGAAGGTAAGATGTTTAGGTCCTGAACCACCTTTGGGGAACTCAAGTGCTCGAGGCTAGTCGGGATTCTTCACCAGAGGCTGAGCAGAGTTTGGAAATGCTTCCGGAGGAAGTGATCCTTCGTGGGGACAATGTGTGTTCTGCGTCCCTCCTTTCTCTCCCTGATGCTTTTATCCTCAGGGTTAGCCCAGGGTCCAGGTTCCCAGTATCCTGGTGGCAGGGACCTTCATTACAGAAGCACCTGGCACCTACCAGACGTCCATCAGCACAGGCATCAGACAGAGTTCATTGATTTTCTTCTCTCAACCAGCTTACAGTCTGGTGGGGGAGTTAAAATTACCAGTCTCTCTAAATAGGTAATCTTTAAAAGACCCCATAAGATTATCCCAAAGCCAGAGGCACGATTATTTCTCAATAGAATCAGGAAGATTTTCAGAGGGGAGAGCATCTCGTGAAGATCTGCAATGTTTCTGTCGTGGGCAACCGGCACCACCTCCACCTTGGGGGCCCTCTCTGGTCACAGAGTCAGGCTGAAATCCTTCCTTCTCGCCTCAGTTTTATCTTCACCTTCTCCCCTGGGGGGGGCATCCCCTCATCTAAGGTCCTGGGAAGGAGCGTCACACATGGGCTTTCTTGTGTGCTCACAGCCCTTCCGCTCACGTTAGCACCCGACTCTCCAGGTCACCCCTTCTCCAGGGAGCGCTGACTCGTAACCCAGACCCCGTGCACTGAGACGTGACTGATGCCGGAAAGGCAGGCTGGCTCTGCTACAGTCACGAGGCAGCGGTGGTGTCTGGGGGTCGGAAGGTCACGGGTGGGGCCGGTGGGGGGGAAACCCTGAGCGCTGCCCACTGGGCTCACGGCCCCCGGTTCCTCTGATGAGGCCGCTCAGTGTGACCAGACGGGCTTCCTCTTCTGGAGGAAGGCCTTGACCCCCTCCTGGGCATCCGGCAGGCCCAGGTTGTCCACCATGGTCTGGGAGGTGAGGTGGCAGGCGGTCCTGAGGTCCTGAGCCAGCTGCCCGTAGAGGGCGGCTTTGCCCAGCGACAGCACGGGCCGGCCCGGCGAGGCCACCTTCCTCGCCATCCGCGTGGTCTCGTCCTCCGGCACCACCCTGCTCAGCAGCCCGTGGAGCAGGGCCTCCCGCGCAGAAACGGGCTCCCCGGTGAAGAGCACCTCCAAGGCCACCTGTGGGAGGGGACAGGGGCCGTTACTTAGGCACCGGCCATCCTGTGACCCAGCGCCGCCCAGGCCCCACCCGCCCCGCTTCACTCTGCAGAGACTGTTTGTACCGTGACGCTCGGGCCAGTTACCTGCTCCTCAAACACCATGTCCCCATCACCTCTGAGGTCTTCCATCCCCAGACTCCTGCCAGGGATGGGATCCATGAGCACCCAGGAGAGGGGGGGACCCTCCTCATCTCCTTCAGGTCACGTGTCACCACTCTATTGAAATCACAGCTCACACCCCAGCACCATCCCCCCTTCGGGCTGCATTGTCTTCCTTTGCACTTTCACCATTTACTATATAGCTTACACATTCATTTTGTTTATTGTATTATCTCCTTTGTTGGCACATAAGCTTCACTAGGGTCAGAGACTTTCTTTTTACTCTTGTTTATTTCTGTATCGCCAGCACGAGAAGAGTACCTTGCACATAGTAGGCAGCCTCCAAGATATTTACTGGTGAGTGATTTAAGGAGTGGATGGATGGAGGCAAACACAGTACAGGAGAGGTGATGCCACAGTCCTGCAGAGGCCAGGTCAGAAGGTGACACGGCTTCCACTGGTTCTTTCTCTCCGGCTGTTCAGCCTTGGAGCCCAGCTGCCACGCCGTGAGCAAGCCCGAGCCACTCTGAGGCTGTGCTGTGTGTGCCCCTGACCAGCCCAGCCGAGGTCTCAGCTGAGAGGCAGCCTCAACAGCCAGATGTGGGAGCGGGCGGGCCCTCAGACCACCACCCCCAGCTGTCGTGCTCCCCTTCCAAATCTTCCCAGCTGAGGCCACGGACACTGTGGTGCAGAGATAAGCCTTCCTCTCTGAGCCCTGTGCAAGTTGCAGATTCACGAGCTAAACAAATTACTATTGTTTGGAGCCACTGAGTTGAGGGTGGTTGTTATAGATCACTGGACTAGCTTGCGGTATCATCAGCACTTAGGTCATGGTTTTTCAACCTCAGGGCTATTGTATGTTTTGGACCAGATAATTTTTTTGTTGTGTGGGGCTGTCTTGGGCATTGTAGGATGTTTGTGGCATCCCTGGCCTCTATCTACCGGGCAGCAGTACCCCTGTCCCAACTTGTGACAATCAAGGCACTGCCAAACGGCCCCTGGCGCCAGTACTGCTCCCAGATTAGAACCACTGATTAAGGTGGTTTTTTGAATCATGAGACTAGATCGTATCACTGGGGGACTGGGCTTTGGTGGAAGAGGAGAGGCCAGAAGGTGGGTACAGATGCCATCATAGGTGCAGATGGAGCACACAGTGGACTGGACTGGCCACCAGGGACAAGGCGATGTTGGCCCCATTTTCTCCTCTGCAGTTAGGGGAGAGGACTGAATCCCAATGTTGTCCAATTTTGGAAACTTCATGATGACATGCTGGAGGCAGCAGGAGCTACAGAGACTATTTCATTGTTGAAGAGGGACAGCATTGTCACTGCAAAGCGTGTCTGAAGTGCCTGTGTGAATGTGGAGCTAAAAACCGGTGCTGCTGATCCAGGGCTGCTAAGTAAGACGCCTCTGAGGACGCGCAGCGAGTCCCAGTGAAGGGCAGAGGCCAGGGGGTCCGATCTGGGGAAGGAGCAAGAGAACACGAGAGTCCCCCCTGTCCCGGGCGCTCATGCTCCTGGCCTGCCTTCAGCTTCCTACCTGGTCCTGCCTAGTTCATGGCCCTCTCTGGCATCAGTGTCCTTACCGGCCTGGTGGGGTAACGCTATTTAGCACCACATTGATTTATAGGGGTTGTACCCACACGGATCAGATAATAGAGTGGCATTCCCTTAGAAAAAGAAAGCCTATTTTATGGCGAATTAGCACAATCTTTACTTACTGTTTCCCCTGAAACTTCAGATGAGAAGTTTCTTTTCTGTTATCAACCTTTTCTGTTATCAACCCTTGTTAGGGTGCCCCTAACAAGGTGGTGATTTTATACTTCCTCTTCCCAGAGTATCTGTATTAAAAGCAACAAAAAGCACTTGAAGCCAAGGCTGACCTTCAAGGCTGACCCCTGGTGTCTGATGTCCCCAAGTTCCAATCCCACTTACCAACCACACAAACTTAAGGGGGCAGTTTAACCCTCTCAGTCTGTTTCCTCACCTGAAAAAATGGGAGTAAAGATTCCCATTCTCCTGCAGAATTGTGAAGATTGGAGAAAGCTGTGTAAAACTTATACTACAGTGCGGGGCACCCAGGAGGCCCCTAGTAAATGCAGTGCCTGTTATTAACAGGCTTCTTCCTCCTGTAAATTTGTATGAATCTCCAGTGTTGGCTTTCGGTATCAAGGCCCCTGATTATTTAAAGCAGAGGGGTCTCTGGGGTTCCTCAAGGCACGTGTAGGGGAAGAACTAGCTGGTGGTGCGTCAGCATTAGGGCTGCGATTCGGCAGGACCGGAAGGGAAGGACCTGACAGGGGATCATGGGTTAACTTCATCAGCCGGGAGACCTCCGGTGAGTCGCTGAGACCCCAGCCCTTCCGTGAGGTGGGCTGTTGAACATACGCCTGTGGTGGCCACAGCGTCACCGTTAACATGCAGATTCTGACGCAGTGGGTAGGGGGGGGCCTGAGACCCCCGGTTCCCAGGCTCTCTGGTGATCCGCACGCGGGCTGGGTAGCAAGGCTTTCACTTAACATCCTCTCCATCTTGCAAGTTCTACTCTGATCTAATCAATTAGGAATTCAGATCCCGCAGATGCACAGAGTTACTGTGGGTAAACTGGAGGAAGCAAGTGTTCCCGCGGAGACCTGACTGGTTTGGGAAGCCGGGGCTCTGGTCTTTCACGTGCTCCCCTTGCCCGTGGTACCCAATGCTTTAGGGGCTGGGTGAGACCAGCTCTGACTGCGGGAGGGAGCAGCTGCACCAGGCAGGTCGTCTATACGCGCAACGAAGATGCATATTTAACTCAAGCTGGGGGAGGGGGACACTTTGCACACGTGATAAATGATTCACGCCCAGGCTCAGTCTGGCTGGAACCCGAGAGCTCCTCGCCACGGTTTCTGCAGGACAAAAGGCAGCGTCCTCCGCACGCTGGGCAGTTCCCTACGGTGACCAGCAGAGGGCACTGGCGACCCACACCTGCCGCCTCAGCCGTGTTGAAAGGGGCGGAGCTTCCCGACTGGGCCACTTTGCAAAGGCACCTGCTAGTTTTGCTTCCCGGCGGATGTGCACGGGAACGCTGGCATGTCACCCACGCAGGTGGCGGCCCGTGTATGGATGCGTCCCTGTGGGTGCAGCCAAGCACTGACGATAGGCAGGTGTGTTTTGGTCGGTTTTAGATTTTTGGTGAATCCCTAGTTTTCCTCCTGGGGCGGGCCACGCAGGTGAGATTTATGCAACATGGTTCTGAGAACTGGGCTTCCTGGGAATTTAAGGCCTGTCTTTGACAAAAATTTTTTTCCTTCTTTCTTCTCAAAAACAAATTTAAAATTTGACACATGATCAATTTGTAAGTTTCTGGGACTCAAGTATAAGCCTTGATTTTTAAAGTTTGTTTTTAATATTTTTTTTAAATGAGAATTTATTTTTAATTTTTGTCTGTGTTGGGTCTTCGTTGCTGTGTGTGGGCTTTCTCTAGTTGCGGCGAGCGGGGACTACTCTTCGTTGTGGTGCTCGGGCTTCTCTTTATGGAGGCTTCTCTTGTTGCGGAGCACGGGCTCTAGAGCACAGGCTCAGTAGTTATGGCACACGGGCTTAGTTGCTCCGCGGCATGTGGGATCTTCCCTGACCAGGGCTTGAACGCACTCCCCTGCATTGGCAGGCAGATTCTTAACCACTGCGCCACCAGGGAAGTCCTAAAGTTTGTTTTGAGAAAGAAGAGATTCTTATCTGGAAAGTAGGGCTGATTTAAAGTTTTCAGATGCTTTAACATGGAACCTTCCAGAATGTTAGGTGTCAAAGCTGAACAGCAGCAGGTTGGCCAAGCAATCACCTTTAATGTGCAAGAGGCCTGGAGATTTGATTTGCACAATTACAAGGTACTTCGTTCATAAGCTCTGACGATAACTTTGTGATGCATTTTAATTTAATGTGCTGGCACCGAGCAGGGACTTAAGAAGTATTTATTGAATTAATACGTAACATTTAAGGTAAATGTGTATCCTGGTGGGATCCAGACACCCTCCTGGGTCTGAGGACACCGGAGCAAGCTGTTGTGTTCTGAGGGTCACCTTTTCCAATGTGGAGCCCATGTCCAGCTGGTTTTCATAAGTGTATGTGTTTGTAGGTATCTGTCACCAGAATTTTCTCAGAAACACACATTTCTGTAAAAGCTAATGAGGTGCATGAAAGGCAGGTGTGCTTCCCTGAACCTCTTGGTCCTGCAGCTTGATTTCCCTTGGGGCTCATTGCTTTTGTGCCTCCGGCATATGAGCAACTGCTAATTTTCCTAGTTGATGCTAAAATGGTTAATATATTCTAGAAAGCAATTTAGATTCCCTACTTGCTACGACTCTGGCACCCCCTTTAAAAACAGATTTCCAGTTGAGAATAAGGATGTATTTTTCCTTACAAGGAAAACAAGGAAACCACCGGTTTCCACTTAAGAGCTGTTCAGTAAACATTCTTTATGACGTTATAGGAAGGAGGAAAGTTTGTGAAGAAAGTGGACTTCACTCGGGTTAGCAACAACAGAACAACTCTGGCAATACAGCTCCTTCTGGGGCAGATTCGACACACCATGTACAGGACATTCCTGCAACCACTGCAAACCTGACACACTCAGTGTATCAGCTACTTTCAGTCCATTCTGGAATGAGACAGATTGCTGGCAAACAGGAAGCCAGCGACAGAATGTCCTAGCCTCTTATACTGGCATATGTCACCATGCTATTATAGCTCATGGGCAACCTTTCCGTGCAACAAAACTGTATCTGAATTGCATTTCAAATAAGAGTGCAAAAAATGTTCACCTTTATGAAAACAAAGCATATCTAAAAACCTAACCAGCTGTATTGAGGGGTAGGCAAGAATGAAAAGCAGTGATTTACAAACTGACAGCCACTGGGATAACCTCCCAACACGAGATATTAGTACATTCAGCCAGCTCTGCTTTGGGCAGAATGTCCTGAATCAAACGGTACTTTCAACAAGAAAGTTCTGGACCTCACCCTCACAGGCACTGGAGGATCACAGTTAGCAAGGAGGTGCAGGGAGTTCAGTTACCTTTCTCGGCACCGCTCTCCCCAAGGCCACCCCGGGGGTGGAGCAGAAGAGCCCGATGTTCACGCCCGGCATGGCAAAGGAGGACTTGTCACTCGCCACAGCAATGTCACAGCTGGCAACCAGCTGACACCCGGCAGCAGTGGCCAGGCCGTTCACCATGCGATGATGGGGACCGGGTGGGCCTGGATCAGCATCATGACCTGAAGAGCAAACACACCTGCTTCGCTTCCATCCAAGAGTGAGGTGCGACAGTAACACTCAGGATTTTATGTGACTTTACTGTTTTCAGAGCCCTTTTCATATGCTATCAGTGTATCAGATTCTATGACAAAAAGGGTAGGGGAAGTCACAAAGAGAATAACTTTCATTAAATATCGACGGTGAGCCAGACTGTGTGATTTGGTCTTCCTGAGATCCAGGAGGAAGGAACCAGGACACCAAGGCTCACGGGGGAAGTAACCCCCTAAGGCCACCAGATCTGCGAGGGGGGCTATGGGGTCTGAGCACCTCTGTCTGACTCCAGGCCCCTGGTCTGTCCCTAAGCATGATTTCTGTGAGGATGCTATCCCCTCAACCGCTCCCCTAGCAACCCCGCTGCAGAAGAGGGCTGACTTTGACCTCTGGGGAACAAGCAGTTCTGTCCCAAAGGTGCCTGTGTGGAGCTCTTGTATTAAAAGTCTGAAACAGGTGGGAAAGGGCCTGGGAAGTAATTTCCTTAGTAATTACTTCTCCAATTACCACCATGATACTCTCTCAATTCTATTAAGATGGTGGGGAACACCCTGCTGTCATCAAAATAAACAAAATTCCAGGGCTTCCCTGGTGGCGCAGTGGTTGAAAGTCCGCCTGCCGATGCAGGGGACATGGGTTCGTGCCCCGGTCCGGGAGGATCCCACATGTCGCGGAGCGGCTGGGCCCGTGAGCCATGGCCGCTGAGCCTGCGCGTCCGGAGCCTGTGCTCCGCAACGGGAAAGGCCACAAAAGTGAGAGGCCGGCATACCGGAAAATAAATAAATACATAAATAAAATAAAATAAACAAAATTCTAAAATGCATTGGCACAGAGAGGGTAGCTGGAAACTGGCTCAGGTGAGACCCCTCCCCCCAAAATCTCCAGAACTTTAACTTAGTTTTGCAGCTTATGAAGTAACTTGGCTAATTTCTCCATTTTTTTCCATGACACTCTAAACAGATTGTGTTACTATGTTGACTTCAGTGTATAAATGTTTGCCCTTTGACCCCGGCAGGAGGGAGGGGAGGCGGGGACCTGGCCTTGCTTCCCATGCAGCCACTCCAAGGAAAACGACCTTCACGGATCCCAAGGTTTTGCCTGAGGAACTTACCTTTTGTGCTTGTGAACATTTGGTACTTGTCAGCTTTATTATAAAGTGACTAATTATATATTTAGGGATATGATATCATAGTCCTGATATCAGGAATTGGGGGTTCGCCTTTTGAGAATCTGGTAAATGCTATTGACCCTCCTCCAGAGGAATGCACATTTATGTACCAGCACCCAAACTGCTGGTGGGTACAGGGGGTTCGTGCACATACGTGAGGATGGGGAGGGTGAGGGGCAGCGCTGCTTCTCAGGGGACACAGTAGCAAGCAGGCTGCACAAGAGCATGTAAGGTCTGACTGCAGAGGCAGAAAGACTGTTTCAGCTCTGAGTGTCATCCGTCACCTGATCAGCTGAAGGTAGGAAGAGTCAGTTGGCTGTGACTTGGGTGGCACAGTCTGTCTCCTGCCTGTCGTCTAGGAAGGGCTGAGATTCCACACAAGCTGATGGGAAATACTTAGGCAATCCAGTAGATCACCAACGTTAAAAATATCCTACCCTCGATCTAGGAATTCTAAGAGATAATCTGAAATAGGGCAAAAAGCTGTCTGGACCAAGATGTTCACCAAATCATTACTTTATAATAGTAAAAACTATAAATCATACAAATATACAAAAATAAGTAAATGGCTATATAAACTAAAATATATTCCAATGCAATGGAATGCTACATTCTCATTACAATGAAATTTTCTGAGAGAAATATCAGCATGGTGGTCTGCAGTGAGGCTGCTGGGGGCCGACACCCCGGCTATCACTTACTTTCTTCCTATCCCTCAGTCTTCACATCTGTAAAATGGGTATAATTATAGTAACAACCTTACAGAACAGGAAGATTATGTAAATTAACATGTCTAAAGTTCTCAAAGTATCACCTGGCACACAGTAAGCATTCAATGCTATGATGATATTACACAATTATACTGTATAATCACACCCATGTATGATCATTGTCAAACAAATGGGTACACATGGGAAAGGATGAAAAAGAAATACAGCAAAATATTAATTACAGTTCTCTCTGGGTGGCATGATCATGGGTGTAGTATCAGTAATTTAATTTTCTTCCTTTTGTTCTTCTAGATTTTCCAAATTTTCTGTAAGAAGTATCTATTACTTTTTTTTCGGTACGCGGGCTTCTCACTGCTGTGGCCTCTCCCATTACGGAGCACAGGTTCCAGACGCGCAGGCTCAGCGGCCATGGCTCACAGGCCCAGCCGCTCTGTGGCATGTGGGATCTTCCTGGACCGGGGCACGAACCCATGTCCCCTGCATCGGCAGGCGGACTCTCAACCACTGCACCACCAGAGAAGCCCTCTATTACTTTTATAATTAAAAAATATTTTAAATAAAGTTAGAGAGCAATTCAGGGAAGACAGAGGGAACCTAGCTAATACACCAGCTGGGTAACCAATCCCTTGATTGTCAAGAATGATTAGTCCTCCTATTTTGCCTCCTGAATTCAGTACTTGTTTTGGTCCTGCCTACTCCAAAATGGGACATAAATTTAACTCTGCCCCAGCCTCACTGAACAGCATCACGGAGGGTTCTACGCTCGTTCCCAAAGCAAGTGGCCCTGTCCCTTTGTCACATCAGTGGTGGGTGTGAGGAGGAGGGAAGACTCTTCCTGGACCAGGGTTTCCACCTTCAAACTTGAACGGGACGAAAGAAGAGACCAGGACGGGCCTCCAGCGAAAGCCCCCCACATCTGCCTGAGGGAGGTGACGTTCGCTCTTCCCTGACCAGGTGTTTCTTCTCATTTTCAATTTGCCCCATTTCTGATTTATAAATAACTAACCGTCATGCGGCACTTGTGGTCTGTGACAAATCTGCTACAGAACTTAGATGCGGAGACAAACCAGATATTTCTTCCTTTCTTCCATCCCCTGTTCTCGTGCATAAACTGAAGGGGAAATACCTAGCTCATTCTGTTCCCGTCTGCCTGCTGATTACACTTGCAAACTGAAATCTCACACAAGTTCACGGTGTTCAGATTTATCCAGGGCAATGTGATTTTCTTCGAAAAAGTATTAGAGAAGTCAGTGTACTTTCAGGTCCTATTTTACTACATCAGGGTGAGGTCCTGTATGCGTCTTTTTTCAGTGAGTTGGAGGCATCCGTGGGGTGGAAGCTTCCAGAAGATCTGGCCTTTGTCCGGGGAAGAATCTCAGCTCCCCTGTGGCCCTTTGCTATTTAGATCTCAGTTCATGAAGATACCACAGAAAAGTGACCAAAACAGGCCCTTTAGGGAGGATGGAAGGGCTCCACTGGTTCTCTACGATGATCTTCTATTTCGACCAAACATACCAGGTATTAGTAGAAAAATAACTTTTAAAGCACCAAGCTGGCAAAGCACCAGCTGGCAAACACAACAGCGGAATGTCCCATAAACATCATTAACGTGAAACACAAGGCCCAGAGGGTGGCTGTGAGCAGTTGTCTGTAGGGGGTGAAGGATTAGACAGATTGTGGGCATGCTGCACGGGGTGTCTGCAGACCTGTGTGCCAAGCCCCTGGCAGAGCAGCAGGAGGGAGGGGTGGAGAGGTGGGGCAGGCAGGCAGCACAGGGTGGGAAGGAAAGAACAAAGCTGCAGGCTCTCCCCTGCTTTGGGGGAGTTCCTAGGAGCCTGGGGATTGTAAATTCAAACACAGCCTTCCAGGTCTTAGGACGGCCTACTCGTGAGGGGAGGAGAAGAAAACGTATTTCACAGCTTGATTTGTAAGGTCTAAATACTCAGACATGCTACCTAGGCCTCCCTCTGCACTCTTGCCCTGGCCAGGCAAACGTCAGAGTGAGGCCTGGATGGGGCTGGGGCCTTCTACCTTTATCACGCCACCGTCCACTTTCAAGTTTGTGCCCTGGTATGTTTTTGTAAAAGGGTTTTAGGCTTGTTGAGCCAAAGGGCAGAGCTCAGTACCCTGTGTCCTTTAGCCTATTTACCTGCCCTCACGTGGGCACTTCTAGATGATGGCCAAGGAGCAGCTCGGCTATGCCTGACCTCGCCTCGGAGCCAGGTCAAGTTTGTGAGGCACAGAATCCTCTACTGAAGGGCTTTCTCAAAGGTACAGCAGCGGTGGCGCCTCCCACAAGGCTGCCCACGCTGAGCCCAACTGCACTGTCGACTTGGCCTGGGTTTAAAGGCAGTGCTGGAAGCCTCCCAGGTAGCCCCACTTAAATCCTCCGTGTGCGTCCTGCAGGGTCGCGAAGGCCACTGGGCCCAGGCAAGGGACGTCTGTAAACGCAGCATCCGCGGATTTCCTCCACGTCGGACCTCTCCGCCGGACCGATCCGCTGTGATGGATAAACTGGGCTCCGTGGCGGGCGGAGCTGACCACTGACGGAGCCTCGCTGTACTCCGCGTGGGGTGGCGCGGTCGGCGGCCCGGCCTCCTCCGCCCCTCTCTCTTCCCGGGTCCCGCCGGCCACCCTCCCTGGGAACAGCCCCGCACGCCCGCGGGCCGCTGACCTGATGCCGTCCCGCAGCCGCGTGCTGGTGGGTCGCGACCCCGGCTCCGGCCGCCCGACCCCGGCCGGTCCCCCGCTGCACAAGCCGGCGGTGAGCGGAGGCCACGGGCCGCGCCGGAGCCAGCCCGACTCCTTCGCCCCCAAGGCCCGCAGGCCCGCGGCGGCGGCCATGGCGGCCAGAGACGCGCCGGGGTCGGACGCCGCTGAGCTCGACGCCAAGGACCGCGGGCTCTGGGCGCTCCGAGGGGCGCGGGAGCGAGCCGGGCCGCTGCGCTTCGACCACTGCGGGCAGCGGGCAAAACCGAGTCGGGGATCGCAGGCCCAGGTTTCGAGCGGACTCTTCTCCCAGGCCGGACCCAGCCCCCGCCGCCCCGCCCCCGGGTCCCTGCCGCCCCACCCCACCCCACCGCCCGGGCCCCCTAGTCTTCCGGCCCCGCCCCGACGCTCCGCCCCCCGTAACCCCTCCCCTGGCGCCCCAACCACCCTTGCTCCACCCCCTAGCCCCGCCCCCGATATACCTACACCGCCTCTGATCCCTCCCCCCGCGCCGCCCCTTCCCCCGCGCCGCCCCGCCCCCGGGTCCTTGGCGCCCTTCCCGGGAGGAGCTGAGGGGTTGGTTCTGGGGTGAGCGACTCTAAACCTTCAGGCACGCTCTGAGGGTTTTTTCCCTTGCAAGTCCAGACGAAAGGGTTTAAAGGAGGCGAGCAGTGGTGTAGCTTGCTCCTTTTTGTTACAACACCAAGAACATAGTGGTTTGCCTGGATTAGGAGAAAAATGAAGTGTCGGCAGGTAGCGGATGATGTGAGCTAGGGACGTCACCTTTTTACAAATTGCTTTATCCTACCCATCCTATCCCAGGCCTCTCATGTGATCCCAGGTCACTACTTGAGCTGTATCCCACTCAAGTATTGGCTTTTAAATGCTTTGTGTCTTCTCTTATCGAGAACCTGTGGGATCTACGTTTATATCTTGCGTTTCCCCAATGCACCAAGGAGGGAAAGGGAGGCCCTTTTCAGGATCTAAGTGGCTGGCACGAGATAGGGCACATCCTGCGGCTGAGAGCTGAAGTGTGATGAGAAGATCCTCATTGTCATTTGCTAGTTAACTGCTTCCTGTATTCCTTAACTTCCTAAAGTCTGGAGATTTGCAGGATACTTGGAAGGAAGGGTCTGGGCCCTCAAAGATCTTCCAGTCTGTAGGGTTGACACCATGCCCAGGACCCTCCTCGGGCTTTGACACTGAGAAATTTTGCAAGGATAACAATTATACAAAGGCATCTACAGGCGGGGCCATTGAGGTTGCACAGTGGCTTGAAATAGTCACACACTGGATTCCTTTGAGTGAGGCCCCCTTTAATTCTCAGCTTCATAATTGGACAGATCACTTATGTACAGAATAATATTTTGAAATATCAGTTGACATCTCTACCAACACCACCACTCACTCCATTTCCTTGGTCCTCGTTCCATTCAGGCAGTTGGGGCAGAACTCTGAGACACACAGGGGCAATTCCTGGCTTTCAATTTGTAAAAGCCCAGCCTTGGGATTGGAAAGAACACCACGCAGACATAATAGATTTGGGGAGCAGTTGATGAATAGGAACAAGGCCTCTAACCTGAGGCCAGATTAAGGTCCCCCAGGTTTGAGGGCAAGGATAGGGCAAGTAGGGCTTCAGGAAAAGCCAGAAGAGAGTGGGATTTGGGAAAAAGGGTGTGCCAAAGCCTTCTGGAGAAGTGGGAATAGTGGGAAGGATTGCTCCTTTCCTTGGTAGAACTCCAGGTCACTCATGAGACTCTGGGTGGCACGGAATGTCTGGGCAGATGGACCTAAACACCTCATAGAATTTCCCATGGTCCAGTGCGGTGCTGTGACAACAAACTTGTCCCTGTCCTCTGAGAGGGGATTGGAAACAGCTGAGAAAGGTCTGGACCTGAGGAGCCCTGAGGTGGGGAATGGAGATGACTCAGCAGGTGTGGACTGACAAGTTGAAGACAAGGTGGGGATGAGGACATCTCGGGTGGATGCTGTCACCTGTACCCTTCTGGTAGCCTGGAATATGCTGAGGTGACAAAAACAACTACAACAAAAACAAGTCTATGTGCCCCAAACAACCAAGCCTCATTTCTCACTCACACTACTGTTCTACTGCAGATCAGCTGAAAACTCTGTGCTGAGTCAGCCCTGTCTTTGCCTCGGGACCCAGTGGAGCAGCCTCTATCTGGAAAGTTGCCAGTCTCTGGGGCAGAGGAAAAAGAAAGGATGGGAGAGGACTTCCCTGGTGATACAGTGGTTAAGAATCCGCCTGCCACTGCAGGGGACACGGGTTTGAGCCCCGGTCTGGGAAGATCCCACATGCTATGGAGCAACTAAGCCCACGTGCCACAACTACTGAAGCCCGTGTGCCTAGAGCCTGTGTTCCACAGCAAGAGAAGCCACGGCAATGAGAAGCCCGCGCACCACAACAAAGAGTAGCCCCTGCTCGCTGCAAGTAGAGAAAGCCTGCGCACAGCAACGAAGACCCAATGCAGCCAAAAATAAATAAATACATTTATAAAATTAAAAAAAAAAAGGAATGGATGGGAGAAGCATGAACTGGCACTTGGTCTCATGATTCATTTGCCAAAGCAAGTCACACCACCACACTTACCTTCAGATGTGCAGGAAAGTACAACCCTCCCATGTGTTTGAAAGAAGCAAGTCTTTTTTTTTTTTTTTTTAGCAAGTCTTTTTGAGCAATGATTGCTTAATGATGGCCACAACTGCCCAAGCACAGAGCCTTGGTGTTATAAATGAACAGATGCTCATTACTCAGGGATCGGGAATAGAATTCCAAATTGGCTTAGTTTCCGCCACCAGGCAGAATGGAGATTTGAAATAGAATTAAGCTGAGAAATAAAAGGAAGTTAAATCCTTAAGAACACTCGAGTTTGCACACTGGGATTTGTGTCCATCCCCCTCAGTCATGCCAAGTGCTGCAGAAGAGACAGAACATGTTCCCTGAGGCTGAGTCATGCAGGATCAAAAACTCTGACCAAAGTGATCATCATGGGCCAAAGTCCACCACCAGAGGACCTTTTCCACCTTCTCACCAAGATGAAGTGTCATTGGCAGGACGGGAGGTTTGACTGGGAAGAGATAAAGAGACTGCTCCCTCCCAGCCTAGGAGCTGGAGTAGAGGAGAGACCTGGAGTAGAGGGTTTTGGGAGAAGGAACGAGGAGGGCACTTGGAGCGTGAACGTCACAGATGAAAATGGAAGGTTTCAGAGACAACCTCCACCTGCTTCTAAACTTTATTTAATAGGGAACTATACTCAATATTTTGTAATAAGCTACAAGGGAAAAGAATCTGAAAAAGAATAGGTACGTATGTGTATCACGGAATCACTTTGCCATACACCGGAAACTAACACAACATTGTAAATCAACTATACTTCAATTTTTTAAAAAAGCACTGAAAATTGTAAAAAAAAAATTTTAATTTAATAACAGCCGCCCTTTATGAAGACGCCCACTCTGTGGCAGTGCCTGCACTTAGCGCATTACTTACGCCAGCTCAGGATAACTTGTGAGACAGGTACCATTAACCTAGTTCAGAGACGCTTTGCCAGCCGCACTCGCGCTCAGCACAGCAGTTACAAAGTTGGGACAGGGCGCTGGGGGTCACCTGAAGGATGGGCTGTGATGGAGGTTTCCGTGCTCATCTAAATTCCTACGCTTGTTCTCCCATCCCTTTCACGTCTCCTTCCTCCCCTCATATCTTTCTGTGCCTCTAGCCCTGGTTTGAGAGTGGAGAAACACGCAAACACGGAAGTGGAGATGGACAGCCATCGCGTTATCCAGGAGGGAGTCGATATTGCTTGCTGAAACGCTCATCCATCCTTAAGCAGTGCGAGAGTCTTTTCATTCGGGCTGTTTCTCCAGGCCTCCTCTGCCTCTCATTAATTTTGGTAGGGGCTGCTTGTCTTTCTTCCCTCTTGTTCAGTGCCCTTCTAATCTATTTTTCCACGTAAGCCCTGACACAATTTGATTTCCAGGTTGCTAGCAGGCTTCTCTCTGGCTTTGATTTATGTGTGCCTTCCCTGTGCCTCATGTCTTTGCCATATGGATGTGTCTTCGCTACCTTTTCTCAGTTTCTTTAAAGACCCACCGATGCTTGGCAGGACGTTGCAGAAATAATGCAGAATAAAAGACAGTTCTAGGGAGCCTGGCATCTCAGGCTTGATGTTGGAATGAAGGAAGATTTAGAACTCCTCAGGGTGCAGAGAAAGAAAAGTGAAGGGCAGATTTTCAGCTGCTTATGGAGCAGTTTTTGAACTTCTTTTTATTGATTTCGGGCCCTTCGAAGACAGGCACGTAATGACACGGTTCAGAGTACAATGTGAAAGATCTGGGGGCTTAGTTTCAGCAGAGATTCCTCTGGCATCCGGCTGATTCTCCTGTTCTAGCTTTCCACCCTCATTCTCCCCATGTCTGTCCCTTCTCCCCACCACTGCTGCCCCCAGAAAAGTCATAGGAGGATCAAGCGCCTACACACCAGAACGTTTCAGATGTTCATTGTTTTTTTTTTTGCGGTACGCAGACCTCTCACTGTTGTGGTCTCTCCCGTTGCGGAGCACAGGCTCCGGAAGCACAGGCTTAGTGGCCATGGCTCACGGGCCCAGCCGCTCCGCGGCATGTGGGATCTTCCCGGACCGGGGCATGAACCGGTGTCCCCTGCATCGGCAGGCGGACTCTCAACCACTGCACCACCAGGGAAGCCCCACACGTTCATTGTTTTACACAGCTGCAGATGCTGTTCAATGCCCCAGTTTTATTTTGTATTTTATTTATAATCCACCAGTCATCCAAATGCCTTTTGCAAACCTAAAACTTCTTCAGAAAGACCCATGCCTCAAGGTGGGTGAAAATTAATTTAGAAACGAAATGGGGTGGGGAGCAAGGTGCATGGATGAAATGAACTTCCTTTATCCCCACTTAGCACAAATTCTTGAGTTTGCTCATATGCCTTAAACCCAATGAATTCAGTAACATCAGGTAAAGGATATGGAAAAGTGGTACAAACAGATGACAAGGGGTGTGTATGGACGTTTTGAATGAGTTTGCAAAGTTAAAGGGTCCTGTTAGTGGAGTTGATAGACTTTTGGAGGGCAAGAGGTCATTCAGGAGGCGTATTGAATGTTTGATCCATTAAATGGTGCAAGACAGAGACAGCCATGCAGCTCAACACTGTTCATGGTCTCTGAACGAGCACCGCAGGGACGGGAACCCACTGGTTACTGTGTTTGCCACCTCCTGCAGCTGCATCACACCTCACCATGATTATAATCCTGCAACAGCAGAGGAGGTTAAGAGGAGGTCAGTACTTTATTTACTTATTTATTTTAAAATTCATTTATTTATTTATTTTTGGCTGCTTTGGGTCTTTGTTGCTGCGCGCGGGCTTTCTCTAGCTGCGGCGAGCGGGGGCTACTCTTTGTTGCGGTGCGCGGGCTTCTCATTGCGGTGGCTTCTCTTGTTGCAGAGCACGGGGTCTAGGCACGTGGGCTTCGGTAGTTGTGGCACACAGGCTTCAGTAGTTGTGGCTCACAGGCTCTAGAGCGCAGGCTCAGTAGTTGTGGTGCACGGGCTTAGTTGCTCCACAGCATGTGGGATCTTCCCAGACAAGGGCTTGAACCCGTGTCCCCTGCATTGGCAGGAGGATTCTTAACCACTGCGCCACCAGGGAAGTCATGAGGTCAGTACTTTAAAAAGAAAGGAAAAGCAATGGGCATCCTGGCATGGAACAGGTTAACCTTCAGCCAAATGGAACATTCCACCATGCAGTGTGGTCTACTGCCGGAATATTCCAGAGAGCCTCAGCAGCAGGGAGTTGAGGGAGTGTTGGAGGGGAGGAAGGAACGAGGGGGGTTTGCTTGACCAGAAGTGGGAGGTGATTTCCTACTTGGTTGCTGGGAAGGAGGGAGGGGGAAGGTTTAGCTCTTGTAGTCATTAGATTACTAATTGATGACCTCAGCCAGTGACCTCTGAGCCTTGTTCCCTCATCTGTAAAATGGGGGGAATAATTTAAATAATTTGCATAATCCATTCCTTGAGCACGTCACGTGCCAGGTATTGCTCTAGGCACTGGGGAGGCAGCAGTGCTCACAACTATGTCTTTACTCACAGAGGACTTGGGTTCTAGGGAGGGAAGTGGCAAATAGATTCGTGGGAAGTGTGTCGGATGGTGATGGACACCCTGGAGAAGGGTAAAGCAGAGGGAGGGGTGTTATTCCGTTGTAAGGGTGGGGTGGGTCAGGGCCTCTTTGATAAGATGGTGTTGGAGCAGAGAACCGGAAGTGTGGGGAAAGCCCAGCGGGGTGCTGGGGCAGGAGGGCTTCCAGGTGGTGGCTGTGGGAGCAGAGTGTGGGTAGGAGAGGTGGCGGGGCCAGCTGATACTGGCCTTTTAGTTAGGTGGCAGCAACCCCATGGCTTTTTCACGCTGAGCAAGGTGGGGACCCATAGGAGGTTTAAGCAGGGGAGTGAGTGGCAGGATTTGACTTGCCCCCCACCCCCAAATAAGGGCATCATCTCCATCTCTCCCATTCCCCAAGTGAGACAGCTTGGTCAGAGGTTAGAGAATCACAGTCTCTCATGAACCCACAGCTTCTGGCCTCATTTCTCACTCCTTCCTGGACGTCTCCAACTGGGTATCATCCTTGCTTCCCAAAGCTGATAGGCCCCAGTCCAAACTCATGCTCTGCCCTCACTCGATCACACTTCTTCCTTTTGTTCCTACGCAGACTCAAAGCTTTCGTGTCTCCTTGAAGGCCTGGAGTGTCTCCTTGCTTGTTCCCTAGACTGAGGGTTCCCCACCCCAAACTACACCCTGACCACCTTTCCCTCTCGTGGTTCACTCCTATAGCCCCATTAAGACAATTGCAATGGCCTCTGAATCTGGCCTCCCTGCCTCTAGCCTTTCCCCTTGAAATCCATCCTGGAGCCAGATTAGCCTTCCTGGAGCCCTTCTCTCCATCCCCATTGACACCTGCCTCAGTGCAGTCCCCACTGTCTCACCTGGCAATTGCAGAAGCCTCGCAACTGGTGTCTCTGACCTGCCCATACCCACTCCTAGTGCATTCTTCACACTGGACCCAAGTGATGTTTTTCAGCTGTATGTGTGGTCACATTCCCCCCAACTCTCCTTGGCACTTAAAGTGCAGGCTCACTGCCGTGACCTGTAAGGCCAGCATGGACGAGTGTCCATTCCCTCTATGCCACCTCTGGCCACCCGCCTCCCTTGCCCCTATCTTTCAACCACATCAGCCTTTTTTCCAGCCTCTTGAGCTCAGCAAAATAATTTTTTCTTTAGAGCCGTCACACAAGCATGGAAGGTTCATTTCCCGAAGCTTCACCTGGCTGTCACCCACCTCTCCTTCAGTTCTAAGGTCATTGTCTCAAAGGGCACGTCTCTGACCCCCAAACTCAGTGAAGTCCCCAGCCCCTCATTATTCTTTATAGGACCGTGGTCTTCATCTGCCTTATCATCACCTTTATCAGGTATTGATATGTATGAATTCTTCTTTATCACCTCTCCCCTCTATAAGCTCTGTAAGAGCTGGGCCCGTGTATGTTTTTCCCAACGCCGTGTACCAGGCACAGACAGGCACGCTGATAGCTGTTGAACAAGACTGTTGAGTAGATCAAGGAATAAACGAGCGTCCCTTCTCTGGCTCCACTGTATCACCCAGGGAAGTCCAGGTTTGTTGGACCTTAATTCCCATCCTTACTCTTCACACGTCCGTGCTCCAGGAATGCAAAACTCCTCGCTCTTCTTCCCACAGCTGCTGCACTTTTCTGCCTTGATGGTTTTATTATGCCACTACTTAAAATATTTCGTAAACGAAGGAACGAAGGACTGGTCCTAAATCATACCCAGTCTTCAAGGCCCGTATCAAATGGGCCGTACCTGCCATGAAGCGTAAACGATAGCCCCAGCTGGAATTAATTTCGCCTGCTCTCTGGCTTTCATAGCGCTTTCTCTGTAACCACTGAAGGCATTTGTCACGTTTTACCTCTTTTTTTTCACGTTTCTTTCTGCGTGTCTGAGTTTCTCTACGAAACCACGAGTTTCTTGAGGGCACGATCCATGCTCTCATCACCTCTGTAAATGCCACCGCGCGATGCTTCAGCGTAAGTGAGGTAAAAAAAATTATTACGGGTTATTGATTCAAAGTGATTATGATTTTTCAAAACACTTAAATGGTAGTTCCCTCTAGAGACACATGGAGGCGCCCTAACCAAGCGAAACGACACGGACTGCTCTAGGTGGATTCGTTTCTAAACTATTTTATATTTATTCTTTAACATTTATTTTGAAATTGAAGTATTGTTGATTTACAAGGTTGTGTTAATTTCTGCTGTAGAGCAAAGTGATTCAGTTATACATATGTATATACATTCTTTTTTTAAAATATTCTTTTCCATTATGGTTTATCACAGGATATTGAATATAGTTCCCTGTGCTATACAGTAGGACCTTGTTTATCCATCCTGTATATAACAGTTTGCATCTGCTAATCCCAAACTCCCAATCCATCCCTCCCCCACCCCCTACCTCTTGATAACAAGTCTGTTCTCTATATCCATGAGTCTGCATTTCTAAACTATTTTAAAGATGATGGGGCCCCTTCTGAATTCTGTCTCACTGATCATCCTATTGACCAGCTGTGGATGACAGGAAAGAAGTGTAAGAGACGATTTAGCGGGTAACGCAAGAGAGTTAATAAATTAAAAACAAAGATTGCATCTGGTCGGAGAGACAAGGCGAAACACAACGCCTGCTTTCTCTGAATGAGGGGCCCTGCGATCGCAGACTATGGATATAATATTGATGTCGTGGGCCTCCAAATAAAGCAGGGCTGGGGGCTGTGTCATGGAACGAATCGTGCCCTCTCAAAATTCATATGTTGGAGCCCTAACCCGCAATGGGGGTGGTATTTGGAAATGGGGACTTTGGAGGTGCTTAGGTTTACTTGAGGTCATGAAGGAGGGGCCCCATGGTGGGATTAGTGTTCTTATAAGAAGAGAGACCAGAGCTCTCTCTCTCTGCCATGTCTGGACACAGTGAGAAGGTGGCTGTCTACAAGCCAGGGAGAGGGCCCTCCCCCAAAACCTGGCCACGCTGGCACCCTGATCTCCAACTTCCAGCCTCAAGAACTGTAAGAAAATAAGTCTCTGTTGTTTAAAGCACCCAGTCTCTAGACTTTTGTTGGGCATCCCGAGCTGATTCAGATGGGCTGTGTGAATGCGAGGGGCTGCCTTTCAAACCCTCTTTCCTGTCAAGGAAAGATCGATATTTAGATAAGAAAATGCTGAAACATAAATCAGGAATACACAACGGGATTTCAATCCCCTATCAGCTCTTCTGATTTTGTTTTCTTCAAGTATACGTGCTGTTTAAAGACCTATCATACGTGTAATCAAGGGGCACCGTTAGCTTTTTCTTTCATAATGGGCGTGTTGGTGGCAAATCTCTTTCATTAGTTTGTTTGGACCAGAATTTTATTTCTATTTTTGAATGTAATCCTTTCCATTCTTAATGTTGAGACATTATGTGGGAAATGGGCTCCGAGAGCTCTGTCACCTGGGCTAAATTTATTTTTTTTTTCGCTATTGGTCTAAATGTGCAAAGCATTAATTATAATTAATCCAGGGATGTCTATACACCAATAGCCATAGAAATTGCTACCTGGGACACTTTGGCGTGCCTGGATTTACATGTGTCAAACCATCGCTTTCCCGATCCCTCCTCACTATCCCGTGCTACTGTAAGGCCTTTACATTTTTTAATTTGCCTGTTTATTTATTTGGATAAACTGAATTTGAATAAGCTGAATATATTGGTAGAATTCAAAGGTGCAATTTAAAATTAAGGTGGTTTATGGACTTCCCTGATGGTCCAGTGTTTAAGGGAGACTTCACGCTTCTAATGCAGGGGACACGGGTTCGAGCCCTGGTTGGGGAAGTTCTGCATGCTGCGAGGTGTGGCCAACAAACAAACAGACAAACAAATAAGGTGGTTTACAAGCTAAAATAGAAACTCCTCCTTTCCATCCTCCAGCCCTCCTTCCAGCTCCACCCACCTTCCCAAATGAGCTGTCCTGCCTCTATGTGTGGGTGTCTGTGTATAATCATACTCTGCATACAGATGGAGCTGAGTTTCACATCTGGGTCAACATAGTGTAGCTGTGATAACATAAGCGTCTTCTTCCTCATCCTTCTCCTTGGAAAAGGCAGGAACCTCAGGGAATGCTTTGAACTTCCGCATGCATGGAGTTGGTGAGGGGGTACTGAACGGATTATCACTAGATCTTGAGAAGTAAAGAGGGCCCAGTTTATAGCTAAGTCACAGATCTTTTCTAAATGTATGTATTTTATAACATGTAATATAAACTTAGAATAATACAGTGTAATATTTTAAAACCTGCTTTTTCCCCTAATAAATGATAAATACCTCCATGACACTGAATATTCTACAAGTGACTTGAATAGCAGCAGGCTATTTATAATACCGCTTTACTGTAACTTATTTAACCAATCGCTCTTGACAGACATTTAAATTCTTCCTAATTTTTAGTATGAAAGTAATACCACAGTGAGCAAACTTTTGCATAAATCTCTCTGCACATCTCTGGTGTTTCTCTAGGATGAATTCCTAGAAGCAGAGTTGCTGGATCAAAGGATAAGAATGTATTTGATGGCCTCTGGTACTTGTTGCAAAATTGTCCTCCAGAAGTATGGTTCTTCTGGTCTCAAGTTTTTTAAAGAGAAAATGTATTTGACCTATAGGATCAGACTTGGTAATCACCTATTGATATAGTTCATTTGCTCCGCAGAGATAAAAACACCCACTGGATGCCCTACCTTGTACATGTACATCCAGCCTCGTGGGTTGACCTGTTTCTCAGGTATTTTAAAGACCTCCTCTGCATTCATCACAACGAAGGGAAATGTGGCTGAGATGGGGATAGGCAGAGTGTGCACAGGGAGATCTTAGAATCATTGTTACTTTACTATATCGTTTAATGATTCCAGACAGTTCACAGGTTGATTAGCAAAAACTTCAGAGAAAGACCCAAATGTTAAAACTTTGAGGTTAGATTATCATTGATTTAAGAAACAAGTTTACAAAATGCTTATTTCAGTAAGTAGGCAATCTCAGTAAGTTACACCCCTTTGGAACACAGGCCGTGTGGTCCTCCTGGCCCACATAGCATCCTCTCCTCTGTCCTCAACTCATGGGACCTTTCTCTTTCCCTTTGTCTGCGCTGTCTTTTTTTGTTTTTTTTTTTGTGGTACGCGGGCCTCTCGCTGTTGTGGCCTCTCCCGTTGCGGAGCACAGGCTCCGGACGCACAGGCTCAGCGGCCATGGCTCACGGGCCCAGCCACTCCACGGCATGAGGGATCTTCCCGGACCAGGGCACGAACCCACGTCCCGTGCATCGGCAGGCGGACTCTCAACCACTGCGCCACCAGGGAAGCCCATGCACTGTCTTTTATATACGAAGGAAATGCCTCTGACCTCTTGCAGTCAGATATGCCCCCTTGATTTTTTTCTTTTTTGTAAAAACGTTGCTCATACCCATCTGTTGCATTCTTTCCTCCTTCCCGCTTCCCCGTGGTGACTCTGCCATCACCACTTCCATCACCCCGTTAGCAATGGCTCTCACCATTCTCAGCCCGGTGTTTCGATAAAAGAAAACGAACTGAGTCTGGAATCAAGACATCCAGGTTCTAGTGATACTTGTCTATTCGTCTATCAAACAGGACCGTGAAGCTAACTGAGGTTGTTAGAGAAACTCCGGAGCTAGACTGAATGTGGTTGAAGCAGCAAAACCACATTTTACTGAGGACTGTTGCAACAGGGGGAGAAGACCTGAGTGCAGAACCAGGCTCAATTCCCAGTCCAGCGTGAGCAAGTGGGAATTTACAGCCCAGGAGTGGGTGTGGGTTGGTGGATGGAAGATTCCTAAGATAAAACATCAGGGGTTGGTGGGGGGATTCTGGCTAACCCACCTTAACAGGATTCTTGCCAAGGGCAGGCCGGGGTGATCAGATATTGCCTGGGGGGTGGTGAAGGATGAGGATCCTGGTCAGGTATTGAGGGTGATCAGATATGGAGGGCGGGGGATACTAGCTAAACCAAATCAGCAGGATTCTTGCTAAAACTGGACAATGCAGAGATGAAGATGGAAGTCCTAAAGTTGAAGCCTGGAAAAGCTCAGGGGAGCCTGGGTAGGGTTTAAGCAAGGAGGGATCTTTGTCCGGGTGTTTTTTCAAACTGTCTTGAGAAGCCCCAGGGGTTCTGAGGAGAGGCCTTGGGACTGTGGGTTGCAAGAGGGTGGAGCTGAAGGCCAGAGCAGACAGCCCTAGCCTCTCGCCCAGCCCCGCAGTTCCACTCGTACCTGTGTGATATACTGGGCTCTAGCCACAATTCCTTAATGAAGTCAGTAGAATGAAGAGCATTAATCTAGAAGATGTGTGAAGACCCTTGCAGACACATAGGATTTGGAGTCAGCCTCCAGCAAGCTAAGTACTTACTTTTCTCCCTAACAGACATCCCAGGGAACTTTGCATGAAAGGGAGAGAGGCTTTCTGTGAATTACAGAAACTCACGATGCTCAGCCTGCCCCTTCCTTCTGTCACATGCATCAAGGACAGACCCTTCTGAAGCACGTTGACACAGCCAGCACCGAAACTCTCTCGCTTCCCAGGGATAAGCGTTCATCGCTGCTCCTGACTTGCATTTTAGGGCATCCGTCCTCTGCGGGAGGCCCTGATTATTCATCCATTTCCACAGAGCATGCTGTAGTATGATTTAGCGCCTGTTCTGCAGAAGAGGAAACTGGGACACAGAAGGGATGAACAACTGACCTCAAATAGCACGGATTGTTTCCCGGGGTGGAGGGCGCTTCCCCAAACCAGTTCCCTTCCTGCTAAATGCCACCCTGCTGTGGAGAGACTCATTTCTCTTTTCTCTTGATGGAACCCGGAGTCTTCTCTCATTTTATTTTCTTCCCCTGGGAAACCAGCCAATCACAGTTTGGCCACAGTGGCCAAGGAGGCAGCCTCTGGGCTTGAAAGGCGGGACTCGGAGCTGAAAGACGCACTTTCTAGAGCTCTGGGAGAGCGATGACACCTCTCCTGTGTGGCTGAGTAAAAGGAGGAGACGGTCAGTGAGGTTTGGCCACGTTGCCCAACCCTGACCTCATCCTTCAGTGCCATGATAGTCATGGGCTGCAACACAAGGACATCATGGAATAACCTGGAGACAACCTAGCTGTTGACTGAGTCTCAAATAACATTTAAACTCATCATCATCATTCATGACTTGAAAGCCCAGGCCCATTTCATTTGCAAGAGCTGAGTTTTTGTTTTGTTTTTAAAGGGAAAGGATTCTAGACTTCCAAAAGCTTAACTTTTAATGAAGAGGCAAAGCCCAAAGAACTCAAAGAACAAGGGTTATACCATAAGAGCTTCCTAAATGTTTCCATTTTGTGGCACACATAGAAAACTATATAATACCGTGTTTGTAGAGTATACTGGGCAATGCAACTGGCCACCAACTCAGGGTGACAGTCCACCTCGAGCTCCACCTGGCCACCGAGAGGCAGAAGGGATCAACATCCTGTCCCCCCTGTAAAGAAAGGAATGTTGCCTGCCATTCCAGTTCTGCAAGGATCAAGCCATTAGCCACTGCAGTGCGCCCTGGGAGGATTTCAGGATGTAGAAACCCAGGAAGCATTCTGTGCTTTGATGACACGGCCCCTAGATAGTTAAGATGCATATCTAAGGAAAATTTTTGATGCCCTTGGATTGTTGCGTCTTCCTGAATATAGAAAAGCACTAAAATCATTAACTTGAGGTATCTGGGGTTTTTTTTGTGTGTGATTAGCAGGAATCTTTTACCAAGATGTATGTTCGACTATATGTATTTCCAGCCAAAAAAATTTGTACATATCCTGACTCCTCCTCTACCTCTTCAAAGCAGTTCCTCAGAGCTGTCTGAGAGGCTGTCCCCAGGGCTATAGTCCTCAGTTTAAGGTCCCCAGGCAAAACTTAACTCGCCACTTTTACATTGCACATTTCTCTCTCAGTCAACACACCCATCCTGGTAACAGCCCACCATCAGGAAGCTCTGCCAGATAAACAGGAGTTGGGGACAATCGCAGTGATGTGACCGTGACATTTCCCATTAAAAAAAAAAGACATAAAAATAACATCTAGACAGCAAAGAATAGACTGAGACTCTGATGTGGATACCCTGGACAGGGCTTTCCCTGGGGGAGTCTTGAGGGGACTGGAAGTAAATTTTTTAAAATTCAGGATAGGACCACGGGGAGGCGGGGAGCGGGGGGCATCACCTCACACCCATTAAGGTGGTTGCTTAAAAAAAAAAAACATAAAATAAAAAGTGTTGGGCTTCCCTGGTGGCGCAGTGGTTGAGAGTCTGCCTGCCGATGCAGGGTACACGGGTTCGTGCCCCGGTCCGGGAGGATCCCACATGCTGCAGAGCGGCTGGGCCCGTGAGCCACAGCCGCTGAGCCTGCGCGTCCGGAGCCTGTGCTCCACAGTGGGAGAGGCCACAGCAGTGAGGGGCCCGCGTACCGCAAAAAAAAAAAAAAAAAAGTGTTCCTGAGGATGTGGAGAAATTGGAACCCTTGTGGACTGTTGGTGGGAATGTAAAATGGTGCAGCCAGTGTGGAAAACAGTATGGTGGCTCCTCAAAAAGTTAAAAATAGAACTACCCTGTGATTCAGCAATTGAACTTCTGGGAATACAGCCAAAAGAATTATAAGCAGAGTCTTGAAGAGATATTTGTACACCATGTTCATAGCAGCATTATTCACAGTAGCCAAAAGGTGGTAACAAACCAAGTGTCCATTGACAGATGAATGGATAAGCAAAATGGGATGTATACACATGGTGCAATACTATTCAGACTTAAAAAGGAAAAAAAATCCTGACACATGGTACAACATGGATGAACTTTGAGGACATTATGCAAAGTGAAATAAGCCAGTCCCTAGAAGACAGACACTGCACAATTCCACTTACATGCGGTACCGAGAGTAGTCAAATTCATAGAGAAAGAAAGTAGAATGAGGGTTGCCAAGGGCTGGGGGAAGGCGGGTGAGTGGAAAGTTGTTGTTTAAAGGGTGTCAAGTTTCAATTTTTCAAGATGAGAAGAGTTCTGGAGATGGATGGTGGTGATGGTGTCACAACAACATGATTGTACTTAATGCCACTGGACTGCACACTTAGAAATGGTTTAAGACAGTCAATTTTATGTCACATGTATTTCAGCACAACTTAAGAAAAAATTCAACATATGGGATTAAAAAAACCAAGATAAGTTTGGGAGGATCTCAGACAGAAAGGGCTTGTGTCTTGATTTTCTAGAAAAGCCCAAGGAGGCTACAAGCCTTGGAGAGAAGTCACCTTTACTAAAGCAAGTGACATCTCTGCAGAGGCTTATAGGACAGAAGGTGGCCCCTTCTCTATCCCCCTACACCTTCTGGGCTAAGGACCTCCCCTGTGGAGAGAAGCAGGAGCAGGAAAACCCCGATGTGACTGACCCAGAGTGACTGGGAAGTCATTGAATTGACTCAGGTCGCCTGGAATTGACTAGATCAGTTTCCGCTATGAAGACAGAAATGATGCTATAGAAACATATAGAAAGCACATCCTTCCACATTCGAGGTCATGATCCTAAAACACACAGAACAAAACAGAAGAACGTATGCCAGGAAAAAATAGGACCGTGGCTGGATTTGCCCCGGAGCTCTCAGCCATCTGGCCTTGACTGTAGTGGTATCTGTCACATCCTTTCCTTCGTGTGGTCTTACCCAGACGAACTTCCTCAGTAGAGGTGACTGGTAAAAAGGGGCCCAATATGAGTTATCATTTGAGTCACCCATGGGTACAGAACCCTTTCCCATTTTACAGGGTCCAAGAGTGGTTGCTGTGTGTGATCGATCCTGATAGAAAGTTTTAGATTTTGTGAACTTTTGTCAGAGCGTAGCAAATTTTTTAAAGATTATGTTTGAATGTTTTATCACAACCGGTATGCCCCAAACGTCACCAAAGGGTCAGCCTCATACACATTCATGCTTATACTGCAGTATGGCTGTGCTTTTATCTTGCTTTTCTAGAAGAACTTCTTTCCTAGGGTTTCCCCCTGAGCATTTCTGTGCTGGCTTGCCCACTTCCCCCGGGCCTCGTGCAGGACTCTGAGGTGGGTCCCAGCCACTGCCACCACGGTTGCCTCCTCTTCCTGTGCGGGTTTCTAGAACAAGGAATTCCCTCCGCCTTCCACCCAAGGTGCGCACGAACTCTTCCCTTGCCCCCCTCCGCCAAAGTGACAGCTCGAGTCAGGTTGTCACTTTGGCAAGACTCTATTTTTAAGAGAGTATAACACAGAGTAATATCGGGATGGTGACAGGCACAGGGCGCGGAGTAGATATGGGTGGAATAAATGAATTATGCTCACAGCCTGTGAGGCAGAATCCAACCTACCCTTGAACCAATCCCGATCCCCTGGTCTGGGCCCAGCTTTCTCCTTCAAGGGACCCGAAGGAGGAAGCTGTTTCTCCAGCTCTCCCTCCCTCCTTCTGGGCTGCTTCCAGGGTGATGGGCAGTGAGTGTGCCCACCCCTTACTCATGGGGGGCCAGGGTTTTGCCCATTGGCCACCAAGGGGATGCAGTGGCCCAAACCCAGCCCCTTCTGAGTCTTCAATCTTGGACAACCTGGTGGCTTTCACAGCCTCTCCTTTCCCCACATCCTACCCCACTAAGAATAAACAACTCACAAATACAACAGCAACAAAAACACCACACATTCCAACCAAAGGATAAGCAGTAGTTCCTGTAAAACAACCTCTCAACCTATTAGCGTTGCTCTCCAGTCACCATTTGTTGGTTCCAACCACCCCTTTCCCAGTCAGTGGGAGAAAACGAAAGTTCTTCTTAGCATTCTTTCCCTTTTCTGGCCATCCTTTCCCACCTCCTTGCACGCTCTCTCTGAGGTTGGGCTCTCTGTGTCACGCGGAGGCCTTGACGCCTCTTTTGTGTCAAAAAGGAGAGAGGGTATGTCTGCTGTGGAGGTGCTTAGGTCAAGGCCCTGGGAAGCCTTTTCCTTTGGCCCCTACCAGTCCCTGGCGCTGGGCCAGTGCTGCTCTGAGGGGCAGGGGTGGGGACGCCGGGTAGAGAGGTGGCCCCTCAGACGGCTGGACGGGGGGTGCCTGGAGCACAGACGTTCCCGCCTTGTTCCCAGCGCCAGCGGGGCCTCTGTCTCCTCACGTCCGGTCATGCCAGCTCCGTTTATGAAAGGACTTCTTCATTTGGGGCCAAGTAGCCTCCGCTCCACCCATCCTGGCTCCCCAGACCAGGCCATGACTGTGGGACCAGGTAATCACCCTGTGGTCTGGGGTGAATTTTAAGGCAAGTTTGCCTGGGGAGGGGGGATGGAGCCTGGGTTTCTGGCTACGTTTGTTCCTTCAGTTGACATCCCTACTCGGACCTGGAGCTGGGTGTCAGGCTGAGGCCAGCCTTTTGGCCCCTCTCTTTGGGGGCCAAACAGAGATGCCAGAAGGCGTCCCAGATTTTCCGGGCCATACGTCATAATGTCCCAGGCCGTTCAGGTACTGGGACGCAGGCCACTGTGGTAGCAATGGTTTTGCCTCTTTACTTCCTAAAACTCCTCCTTCCTAAGTTCAAACCCCAGTAGGAATCTTTTCCAACCAAGATCTTAAAGTTTATCAAAAGCATCTATAAGTTCTCCCTCCACTGCATCCAGCAGTCGACGTGTAATGGATTCTGTGACCGCATGCAAGTGCTGAATGAGGGTATATGGAAGATCCAGAAGGTAAGGGAGCAACGTGGGGTGCCCTAGCCTCGGTCCGCGGCAAACCGCCCGGAGAGCATCCTCTCAGTTGAACTTCCCTAGGCTTCCTTTTCCTCGGGCGCGATCGCAGTCTGGCGGATTCTTCCCGGCGTGTGAGTGGACGTTGGTGTGTGTGAACGCGTGGGCAGCCTTTTGTCTGGGTTGCCAGGCCCACTCAGGCCTTCCTCCCGCTAGCATTTGGGTAGGAGGACAAACAGACTCACTCCTGGCCGAGACTTCATACAGATGTCTCGTTTGCTCCTCGAGATGTCACGCCAGCGCGGTGCCTCGTCTGGCTTTTGTATAATGTCCTGAGTTCCGGAAACACAGACACCTACACCACAGCAGGCTTCCCAGAGTAGCTGGGTGTCTGTGGATGCCCCAAATAGCAGCTATTTCTCAAACAAATAAAGCAAGGATGGAGTGATGTTTTAAAGGGGACTTTTCATCAGGAAAGAAAACATAAGTTGATGTTTCTACTGATTCGATGCCAGAGATACTTCCATGCAAAGTGAAAAAATACAGGCATGGCGGGTCCCGCACATCCTTGGAAGGATGCAAGGTGGGGAGGAAGTGATGGGCTGCTGAGGGAAGGCCAGCGGGTACTGAAGAGAGTTAATGCTTTCCCTTGAGGAGGGAGGACCCTCATGTGCTTTTCATTCTGCTGGAGCAGCGCCAGGTATCTGGAAAGGGACAGGGACCGAATGCAGAGAAGACAGTCGAGGCTGGATTCTAGTTGTTTCTGTTCAGAGATCTCCCTAAGATGTTCCCGAGGTTCTCTCTCCAGCTGTGGTTCAAAATGCAGCCAGGTGACCCAGAGTGGGTGTGAGGTTCCACAGCGGCCCCCTCTCCCTGCACCTGCCTTTCCTTTTTGGAGGTCAGAATGCCCCCTCATTACCATTCCTCATCCCCGCAGAAGAGCGGGTGGGAGAGAGGGTGTGACTGCAGAATTCCAGAGGGTCTCTGTTAGGAATCAGCCATACTCCCAACACTTTCTTACACAGTGAACAGTTTTCCTCCCAGCTGGCATGGCTTTGGGTGATCAAGGAGTCCTATTTCTAGAAGCTCCACATCTGTTCAGCAGGGCAAGGTTCTGCTGCTGCTTTTCCTCCCTCTAATGGCCTTTTCTCCCCTTATGAATAACAACAATGATCATTAAGATTATTCACTCAATCAGTGAACGTTTACAAGCACCTGATTATACTGGGCACTGTTCTCTGGGGAGATGCCTGTCATAGAACCCGACTCGTGCATAGCGCTTTACAGTTTACAGAGTGCGTTCAGTTCAGATTAGATCACCTGATCTTTTCTTTTCTTTATGCATTTTAAACATTGTGGTAAAGGACACATAACACAGTTTACCATCTTCACCATTTTTAAGGGTACAATTCCGTAGGTGTGAAGTATATTCACGTTGTTGTGAAACTGATCTCCAGAACTTTTTCACTTTGCAAAACTGAAACTCTACCCATTAAACAAGAACTCTCCCTTGCCCCTCCCTCCAGCCCCTATCAACTGTCTGCTTTCTGTCCCTATGAATTCGATGACTCTTGGTTCGTCATATAAGTGGAATCACTCAGTATTTGTCCTTTTGTGTCTGGCTTGTTTCACTTTGCATAATGTCCTCAGGGTCGTTCGTGTTGTAGCCTGTGCCCTGATCTTTTCTAAACCTCTATAGCAACCCTTCCAGTTGGGGTTCCATGCGTCACAGGTGAGGAAATGGAGCCTCAAAGCAATTAAGCGATTGCTTGTGGCCACATAGCCAGTATAGTGGGCTGAGTAATGTCTCCCAAAAAGCTGTGTCCAAGCCCTAACCTGCTAATGTGACCTTACTTGGAAATAAAGACCCTTGTAGGGTCTTTGCAGATGTCATCAAGTTATGGATCTCGGGTTGAGATCATCTTGCATTTTGGGTTGGGCCCTGAGTCTAATGACTGATGTCCCTATAAGAGCAGGGAGAGGAGGACTGAGATACACAAAAACGGAAACACGGGGAAGAAGGCCAGGGAAGTGAGGGGCTGGTCACAGCTCTCCTGCAGCCCCGGCCTTCCCTACCCTACTCTCTGCTGCAGGGGGCTGACCTGTATGAACTGATCCACAGGCTCTCCTGTCCCCTGGCTTCCAGGTGGGGGTGAGGCAGGTGAGGTCAGCAGGCTTATCCCCCTGCTTGGCTCTCCTCCCACGAGGTCACTGCCCCTCCGAGCCTCTCTTCCTGGAGTCCGGCATGAAGTCCCTCCCTCCTCTGTCTGGTCGCCACTGTAACTCTTCTCCCTGGCCCCCGATCACACCTTTGAGCGAATCCTTTAGCGATCAAACCCTAATCACCCTTCTGGGCCACGTGACAGCTGTCTCCTCTTGGAACCCTAAGCAACACAAACCACTAGAATGTGAACGTCATGGGGGCGCCTGTTTTTTACCTAGTTTTGTGCTGTATCCCAGGAGCCTCGACTAGTTCCTGGTAAACCTTTCAGCAGGAAATCTTTGCTGAATGAACTGGGTATGGAATACTCAGGTAGGCGCCAGGCCTATCTGCATTGTCAGTTCCCAGCGTTTATTTTCTCCTTTATAGAGAGAACACTTTTAGGCAACTTCAGATTTTAAATATGACTTAAGCAGTATTGTTAATAAAGCTTACGGTCATTTTTGGGCCCCCTCGCCCACCGTCCTGCATTTGGCTGGAAGAGCAGGGCCTACAGAGATCTAATGGGTCCACGATCGTGTGGCTGGAGAACACTGATGTTCCTTCTGCTGTTAGAATAGTCTGAACCCGACCTGCCGCCCCACTGGCTTCCACACGTGTCTTATTTCCCTGCAGACTCTTAGATGGAGCGGCTGACACCAGCCGTGTTGGTCTCCTCTCCATCCTCCCCTGCTAGGGCCTCCAATGTCCCTCCCTTGCTGGCACTAAGGCTTCTCTTCCTGATGGTCCCGGACGCCACCTTTATTTAAGGAGCCAATGGCCTCTCTCCATGTCTCTCCCTCTGAGCTTTGTGTTACCCTTGACCTACTCTAGCTTGTCCTCTCTCTTCTGATGAGCTTTCTCCTCTCTCAGCTGTAGTCCTTTCAGTTTCCTTCTGCTCTTTCTGCATGAGAAGTCGTTGCCTTGAGGGCCAGGGTGCAGCCGCTGTTGCCCTGCACGCCCACAGCCCTCCAGCCAGGAGATGTTCATTTGTTCTGATTCTTTTCCCTCCGCCTGGTGTCTGTCCTTCTTTTTGTTTTTTTTTAAAGAGCATATCCTTTTTTTGAAAAAAAAATTTATTTATTTATTTGGCTGTGTCGGGTCTCAGTTGTGGCACGCGGTATCTTAGTAGCGGCATGCAGGATCTTTCGTTGCGGCGCGTGGGCTTCTCTCTAGTTGTGACGCATGGGCTCAGTAGTTGCAGTGCATGAGCTCTAGGGCACGCGGGGCTCAGTAGTTGTGGCACACGGGCTCTCAAGCATGTGACTTATTTGCCCCACGGCATGTGGGATCTTAGTTCCCCGACCAGGGATCAAACCCGCGTCCCCTGCATTGGAAGGCAGATTCTTAAGCACTGGACCACCAGGGAAGTCCCATGGTGTCTGCCCTTCTTGCTCCTGGTTTCACATGGATGTGGGCTGGCCCCACCACTGAGTCCTGTTCCCTCTGCTGTGTTCTAGATCTTGTGCAAAACTGAATCTTCCCAGGCAAGACGGTCTGTTACCCTTGATGTTGTCCCTTAGTGGGTACTTGGATTCCTCAAGCAATAGTTACCACTTGGTGTATTAGTCAGGGTTCTCCAGAGAAACAGAACCAGTAGGATCTATCTATCTATCTATCAAAAGATTTATTATGTGGGATTGGCTTATACAATTACAGAGGACGAGAAGTCCCACAATTTGCTCTCTTCAAGCTGGAGACCCAGGAAAGCCGATGGTTGTTCCTGTCCAAGTCTGAAGGCTCAGAGATAGAATCAGGAGTGTTGATGTCCAAGGGCAGGAGAAGACTATTATCCCAATTCAGTTGGGCAGAGTGTGAATTTTCCCTTGCCTTTTTGTTCTGTTCAGGACATCAATGGATTGGATGAAGCCCACTGCATTGGGGAGGGGGGATCTTCTTTACTCAGGCCACCAATTCAAATGCTAATCTCTTCCGGAAACGCCCTCACAGACACACCCAGAAATAACCAGATATCTGAGCATCCCTTGGCCCAGTCAAGTTGATACATAAAAGTAAGCTTCAGACTGGAATATCTGCCTTTCTCCTCCACCTTGACTGAGAGTCAGGCCCTGCCCTGGACTAGAATTCACAGTGGATGCTGATTTCACTTTCTTCGGAAAAATATTCTGCTTCCTTGGAAGAGGCATCTTCACTACTGTAGAAGCCAAATGATGGTGCTTCTGATTTTCAAGAGTCCTGGATTCTGAAGATCTATCTGACCTGAGAATGAAGGCTTAGGCATGATGGCAATATATTTATTTCTCTGATGGCAGAAGGGACCGTGAGTCAAATTTCTTTTTGTCTCTCATAAAGAAACCATGTTCTGTTCTCTCTGGGACAGGGCTGCAGGAGGTATCAGAACCTTTTAAACTTGGGGCAGTCTGTGTGCCGCAGCATGGCACAGTTGTCTCCCCAGGTGTGCCCTTGTTATCTGGACAGTCTAGCTCCTCAGAGGGCCATCCCTCAAGAAGAGGGTTCCAGGCTCCACTAGGTCTGGGAAATGCTAAGTGAAAGCAAAGTTATATAGGCTGCTTTATTGCAGAACTTCTCAGAGTCCTTAATTTGCTAAATCAGCCATTGAGTCAGTACATACCTCTCTACCACCCACTATGTTATGATGTCGTAGGTGGTGCTGGAAACCTGGGGATGAGAAGCTTACATGCCAGTAGCAGCTAGACAGGAAATGACTACCTCTCCACTGCGAATGCGGTTGTGATGACCGATAAGCACCATAAAGGAGAAAAGCCCGCTGTTGTGAGAGCGCTTATCTCTAGGTCCTAATCGGTCTGGGGAATCCTGGAGCGCCTTTTCTGGGGAAATGATGTTCAAGATAAGACCTGAAGAAGGAAAGGCTGTGGACCAGGAGGAAGCCGTCTGGGTGCAAAGACTTTTAGACAGGAGGGCAGTTTATGCAAATGCCTTGAGTAGGAAAGGGCTGGGCGTCTAGGCCTTGTTTTGAAAACAAATCAGATCTCAAATCAGGGAACTCCTCCCTCTACATGCTTTCCACCCTCCCGTGTGTGGTGGGATCAGCACTTGGCTTTGGTTTTATAGAAGGATCCCTAGCAGGGGCTCGGGAGGCTCGGGCTGCGGTTGCCGCCAGTCAGTAATTGGCAGAGAGACGGTGCCCTAACTTCGCTGAGCCTTGTCTTTCTTGCCAATAAATTCAGGGGTGGACAACATGATTCTGAAGATCCCTTCCAGCTGCAGTGTGCTGTGATTTCTTGGGAATGTGCCTCATTTTCTTAGGGTAGAGAGAGAAGGGCAGTCGAGCTCATATTAAACAGGGGAACTTTGAGGCTAGGAGGGAAATCGTTCAGTACTGTGGAGGGTGAGATAGAAAAATGCAGCATGGTGACCGTCCTAAGGCCTGAGGTGACCCAGTCAGGACGTTCTCTAGTCACTGGGGCCTCACTGTGCTTTTATCGTTCATTAAAGAGCTGCTATTTACCAAGTGCTCTGGGGCATGCGAGGCCTTGCTGTGAGTCCAGAGGGCAACCTGGAAGAGGTGTCCTCACCCCACGTGCTTTCCTCCTTCAAAGGCAGGATTGCCAGGGACATGAAGCCTCAAGGGCTCTACTGGGGACAAAGGACTCTGATGGACACTGAACAGGCCAGAGGGCTGCCCAGGAGAGACTGGCATCTTTTCCTGCCAGCCCAGCCCCCATTGTGGGAGACCCTGGGGTGGGAACAGTGACCCAGAATCCGGGAGAACCCAGCAGGAGACTTTCAGAGGAGCATTTATTTTACAAAGTAAGAGACGCGCTCTGAATGCCAACCCAGTCCTATTTTCGAGTTCCTGCAGGTCAGAAAAGAAGACGCCCTCTGTAGCACCAGCCTAGAAGTTAAGAACAAATAAGGAATGAAAACCATGATCTCCCAAGATCCCCGTTTCTCTCTTTTTCCACTTTCAATCTCTCTCTCCCCCCTCCCCCACCCCGCCCCTCCACATTTTTCTGCTTCTCGGAGTCAGATGCTTCGTTCCATCCTTCCTCCCTGTCCCAGAAAACAGACACTGGCTTTGCTGCTGCTCTCAGATTTCTTCACTGCAAGAACTTGGTGTGAAAAGCTTTCTCCCTGCTTGGAGGGAAGTAGAGCACTAGTCTTATCTTTGAGCTGTGGCTGGGAACATTCTGGGTGCCCACACCCACCCTGCCCCAGGCCCACGGCAGATACACGTCCTGCAAAGGTCCCTTTCTCCGTGGGGCCGGTGTGTTCATTTACTAGGGCCTCTGTCACAAAGTACCACACACTCTGTGGCTTACACACCAGACAGCTATGGTTTCACGGTTCTGGAGCCTGCAAGTCTGAGCTCAAGGTACCAGCAGGGTTGGTTCCTTCTGGGGGCGGTGAAGGAAGTGTCTTTTCCAGGCTCTCTTCTTAGCTTGTCCACGGCCGTCTTCTCTGTGTCTCTTCATATCATTTTCCATGTGCGTGTCTGTGTCCACATTTCCCTTTCTTATAAGGCCACCAGTCACATAGGACTAGGGCCCACCCTAATGACCTCGTTTTGACTTGATTACCTCTTTGAAGACCTTATCTCCAAGAAAGGTCCCATTCTGAGGTACTGGGAGTTGGGACTCCAACATATGAATTTGCAGGAGATACAATTCAACCCATAACAGCCAGTACGTTTTTTTTTTTTAATTAATTAACTTATTTATTTTTGGCTGCGTTGGGTCTTTGTTGCTGTGCGTGGGCTTTCTCTAGTTGTGGCGAACGGGGGCTACTCTTCGTTGCGGTGTGCGGGCTTCTCGCTGTGGTGGCTTCTCTTGTTGCAGAGCACGGGCTGTAGGTGTGCGGGCTCAGTAGTTGTGGCTCGCTCTAGAGCACAGGCTCAGTAGTTGTGGCGCATGGGCTTAGATGCTCCGCGGCATGTGGGATCTTCCCGGACCTGGGGCTCGAACCTGTGTCCCCTGCATTGCCAGGCGGATTCTTAACCACTGCGCCACCAGGGAAGCCCAACAGCCAGGAAGTCTTAAACTTCAGTGTACCTATGGCTTCCCTGGGGGCTTATTAAAAATTGGATTGCCAGGACTTCCCTGGTGGTCCAGCGTTTAAGATTCTGTGCTTCCAATGCAGCTTCCAATGCGGGGGATGTGGGTTCGGTCCTCGGTCGGGGAACTAAGATCCTGCATGCTGCATGGTGTGGCCAAAAAGAAAAGAAAAGAAAAGAAAAAAAACCCAAAAAAATGGAAGTGCTAGTGACAGCCCCACAGATTCTGATTTGATAGAACTGGGGTGGAGTTCTGGACTCTGTGTTTTCACAGCCCCCTGGGATAAGTGTGTTGTGCCCCCTCTTCCCATAAACCCCTCCCAGATTTCATACCATGAACTCAGCACTTAGCTTACTGAGGGCTTATGACGGTGTTGTACCCACCACCTCAAGCTGCAAAGAAATGACTTTCTTTTCTCTCTAGCTTTTCCTAAGTCTCTACTGCAGGGCCAGGCCCCACTCACATGTCACCACACACCCTCTTTCATTTTCCACCCTTGTCACATCTGGAGGCTGCCGAGCCCACTTTGATGGCCGTCATCCTTTCTTACTGGTGGGTGGATGGTGTGACTTGGGCTTGGGACTTTGGGGCCCAGCTCTCCTGCTTGTTGACTGGTTGATCCCTGGGCCTCTCCGAGGCTGAGTTTACGTACATCTGCATTGAGAAACTTCCTTGTCCATCCCAGAGGGCCCCTGACTGGATCGAAGGAAACAATGTTTGCAAAAGGCGGGGTACCTGGTATGTAGAGAGGGCAGAGTGGATACTGGTTACTATTATAATCCTCTTCCTGCTTCAGATGGCAAAATCCGATTTAACACATTTCTGCAAGCCACATGTGCTATAAGGCAACAAGGAGAAAGTCTATCCCAGAGACCTCAGAGGCTGTCAGCTCTGGAAATGAAGATGGAGCCTCTCCTTCGAATGTAACATCCAGTGTTGGCACGTAAGATCTGCAAGGTGTGCTCTGAAAACCTGGTTTAGAAATCCACTGCCTGATGACTTCTCGCCTGAAAAAAACCTGCCCCTCATCTCCAAACTGGAGGTATAATGGTTATACCAGGATGGCATAATGGTTACAAGCACAGGGTCTGGAGCCTGCCTGGTTTCCAGGGGCCAGTACCATCATCTCCTAGTTGTGCCACCTTTTGCAAGTCACTTAACTTCTCTGTGCCTTGGTTTCTTCATTTGGGGAAAAGATTAGCACTTGAATAGGTAGACTGAGTAGAGGAGATCGCCCTCACCCACGCAGGGGGGCCTCACTCAAGCTGCTGAGGTCTGAACGGAGTAAGCAGGCAGAGGACGGGCGAGTTCACTCCCTCCTTGAGCTAGGCTGTCCATCTGCTCCTGTCCTGGGACATTGGGGCTCCTGGTTCTTGGGCCTTTGGACTTGGACTAGGACTTACACCGTCTGTCCCCTGATTCTCGGGTCTTCAGGTTTGAACTGGAACCACACCACGGGCGTTCCTGGGTCTCCAGCTTACAGAGAACAGGTTGTAGGACTTCTCAGCCTCCATCATCAAGTGAGCCAATCCCTCATAATATCTGTCTATCTATCTATCTATCACCTATTGGTTGTGTTTCTCTGGAGAACTCTGACTAATACGATTACCTTCCTCACTGTATTCATTGTGTTTTCCTGCTGTATGACAAATGACCACAAAGGTGGTGACACCCAGTCATAATTCTGCAGGTCAGAAGTCAGGCAGGCTCAGTGGGACCCTCTGCTTAGGGGCTCATAGGCTGGAATCAAGACTGTTATCTGGAGGCTCTGGGGGTGAATCCACTTCCAGGCTTACTCAGATTGTTGGCAGAATTTGGTTCCCTGCAACTGGAGGACGGAAGTTCCTGTTCTGGGTTTACTGTCAGTCCAGGGCCTCTCTGGAGCGGGTTGAGTCAATGAGTGCATTGACTCATTCTTGTGCTTTGCAATTCTGAGACTTCCTCTTCTGCCCCTCATCTTAAGAGCTTATGTGGTTATATCGGGCCCACCCAGATCATCCAGGATAATCTATTTTAAGGTCAACCGATCACATCTGCAAAGTCCCTTTGTCATGTACGGTAACACATTCATGGACAAGATAGCATACTCATAATCTCAGGAATTAGTGCGTGGAATCTCTTGGGGCGCCATAATTCTGCCTACGACAAGGGTATTCCTTAAAGACTTTCCCCCTGGATCAGAGGTCAAGGTGTATTTTACATACATACAATCTCACCTGCAACACATGCTGTAATATGTTTTGTTTTCTCTGCTCTTCAGCACAATCCACATCCGACTTGTGGATGCAGTGGATGGTGAAGCTGACCCCGAATCATCTATGTCAGCCTGCCTCTGTGGCTCAATTCTTGCAAGGCAGTGCGTGGTTTGGGTGGAGTGGCTGTTCTACCACCGCCCTCCAGCTCCAGAAATGGGTCCTTGTTTTCTAAAGTAGTCCCACCCTACCCCCAGGCACACTGATTAGTTCAGAGATGGGCATGTGGTCCACATCAGAAGGATGCTTAGGCTCTCTGATCCAGTTGGGGGAAGGTATTCTCTTCTTGCTCTGTGGGATGGAGGCAGCTTATCCCAGGAGCTTCTCGTGACCATCTTGTAACCGAAGAGGACAGAGCCCTTGGTTGAAACCAATACCAGGAAGACAAACAGGGACAAGAAATGGAAAGGAATATGGGTTTTTGGTGGCATTGTTGAACTGCTGGATCAACCCCTGCCTGAAGCCCACTCCACATTTGGGCTTTTCATTTATGTGAACCAATAAGTTCTTACTGTTAAAACCACTTTGAGTTAGATTGGCTCTTACTTGCCACCAAAAGTACCCCAACAGACAGAACTTTTTTAACAATATGGTGATTTTACAGATTGGAGTAACGGATGGGGCCACCAAGAGAGGTGGGGTCTCCTGGGTTTTTCCTCCCCCCACCGCACCGCAGGGACTGCAGCCACGGGTCCCTCTGAGTTGTGGTCGACAGTGGGGTGAGGAGTGGCCCTGGCAGAGCAGGAGGAATGCCCAGCTGGAGAGGCAGTGGTCAGACAGGGGGCTCTGGACCCCGCACGGGCAACCCACCTCCTTCTGCTGTCACGCCTGCCCAAATGCATCAGAGGGGGTGACACTGAAGAGGGAAGGAAAGGCCGGTACCTGATTAATGTGAGTGACGTGCTGGGCAGGGCCTGGCATGTGTAGCCCTGGGACAGAGCCACACGCCCTGTGTCCTCTGAGGTGGATGGGGCACCAGAGCAGGGGGTGAGTCACCAGAGAATAGATGTTTGCTTTTTCTCTTCTTCAGCAAGGTCTGTGTCTAAAAACCACCTCCTTGTTATGGGCTGAATTGTGCCCCCTCAGAATTCCTATGTTGAAGCCCTAACCCCCCGAACCTCAGAAGGTGACTGCATTTGGAGATAAGGCCTTTACAGAAGGGAGTAAGGTTAAATGAGGTCAGTGGATGGGCCTCTCATCCAACATGACAGGTGACCGTATAAGAAGAGGTGATGTGGACACACAGAGACACACCAGGGATATGCCCACAGAGGAAGGACCACGCAAAGACACTGTAAGAAGGCGGCTGTCTGCAAGCCAAGGAGAGAGACCTCTGGAGAAACCAACCTTGCTGACACCTTGATCTTGGACTTCCAGCCTCCAGAACTGTGAGAACATAAATGTCTGTTGTTTCAGCCCCCAAGTCCTTGGTATTTGTTACGGCAACCTGAGCTGACTAATACACCTGGATTGAATGGTGCTCCCCTAAAAGATATGTCCAGCAGAACCTGTGAATATCACCTTATTCAGAAAACGTACCTTTGCAGATGTAATTAGGTTAAGGATTTCGAGATGAAAACATTCCAGATTAACCAAGTGGGCCATAAGTCCAATGACAGAAGAGCAGAGGCGAAACACAGAGACGGCCGCGTGAAGGAGGTGGAGATCGGAATCACGCAGCTGTCAGCTAAGGATTGCTGGCGGCCCCCAGAAGCTAGGAGAGAGGCATGGAAAGGGTTCACCCTCAGAACCCCAGAAAGACGAACCTGCCAACACCTTGATTTCACACTTCCATCCTCCAAAACTGTGAGAGAGTAATTTCCATTGTTTTAAGCCACCCAGTTTGTGGTCATTTGTTATGGCAGCGTTAGGAAACCAATACACAGGGGGACTCACGTTTGGGGCCCTCCGGGCTAGATTTAGTCCCGAGGAAGTGGCTGACCCCACCTCTAAGAGCCAAGCCTCTTGTGCACAGCTCTTGCCAGGTGGTGGACGGAGATGGCTGGTGGAATCAAGCAGGAACGGTTTCCAGCAGCGGTGCTCGGTGGCCTTCAGATGCAAAGACATTTTAGACTTGATGTTTTTCTCTGCTCAGATGGTGTGGACCTCTTGGGGTGAGGAGGGAGAGGGAGAGCCCCATGAAGGAGATAAATGGATTTCCTGACAGTTAGACAAGGTCTGAGTATTAATGGCAAAAGTAGAAGGGATGTGACCATATGTGCACACTGATTGGAGCGCTTTTTACTGGTCACCCAGGGCTGGACCTGCCCCCGTAGGTCTGCTCTGGGCTGTCCTTTTGAACGTGGAGATTCCTTACATCTCTATTTCTGCAATCCCTTCTCAAAAAAATGTAATTACAATTCAGGAATTCTGATGTTTGAAAGAAAACAACTATTATTGGTTAAGCCAGAGACGGGGTGCTGGAAAACAGTGGGCACCCTTCCCCTCCCCCTTCTCCCTCTGTGCCAAACCCTGGACCCCACAAACCACACAGGCAGAGCCAGATAGCTCCACGGCACTGCCAGGGAGGGGAATCACCGCTTGTTACAGGAGCATCTGTGGCCAGGAATCAGGTGAGGAATTCCTAACATCTCTGGCAGACATGTGGGTGGGTTTACCAAATAGTGGCTCTCCTTCTTGCCAGATGCCTCCTCCGGCTGCAGGATGCTGGCAGCGCTCAGCTCTGGGTGCCCTCATCTTCACCCTGTTTGGCAAATTCTTCCTTGGTTTTCTCTGTGCCCTGGTCCACTTCATACACTGTGTGGGTGTAAGTTAAGGAAATACATGATCACGGCCCATGGGGGTGGGGGAACCTGGTGCCGGGAGAGGCTGGAACTGACCTAAGGGCTTGGAGTCAACCAGGAGCCTTCCTGGGATAAGGTGAAGCCCAAATCGGGGCAGGGCGTTTGGGCTTTGCCACTGGATGCCAAATGTTAGAGGGTGCAGATTTTTGAAATAATGGTTTTAAAAGACTGTAAAGTTGAAAGCTGATGACTTTTTAAAAACATTTTTTAATTTTTTTGGCTCCACGGCAAGTGGGATCTTAGTTCCCCTACCAGGGATTGAACCGGTGTCCCCTGCGTGGGAAGCATGGAGTCTTAACCACTGGACCACCAGGGAAGTCCCTTAAGCTGGTAACTCTTGAGGAAGCGCCCTACCATACTCCTTGCCTCTCCCATCCCCACCCGAGGGCAGCTCTCTGGCTGGGGTGGCCAGGTGACCCCTGTCCCTGTGTCAGCTACGGTGGACACAGGGGTGCAGAGAGGAGGCTTTGTCTATGTAGGGAGCACTCTCCCCTCGCCATCGGGCATATGGTTGTTCCATTGACCTGAGGGCACTTTTCACACTTTGATCTTCTACTGCCAAAATGGCTAGTAGAGCTAGCTATAAACTTGGGGAGAGATTCTCTTTGGAGGAAGACGGACTCCTGTGCACCTGGAGAAGGACCAGGCAGAGGGATCGGAGAATGTGGATCCTTGACAAGGTCCTGCTGAGGTACCGGCCACAGAGGCCATCGCTTAGCTTTGAGGGTGGAGGCTCCTAACAGAAATGAAAGGCTTTCTTTTTCTCAGATGTCAGCTCAGTTGAAAGCAGGTCCCTGTTTTCTTGGCTCTGGTTGTGGCCAAGAGGACGTCCGTCTCCAGGTGGGAACTAAGGGCTGTCAGAGGTATTGTGGGGAGGACGCCGGGGCCACTGTCCCAGAGCCACCACAGCCTGGGGGCCTGTTCTGTTCTCTGCTGCCCACACCCTGCTCTGTGGAACGCTGGTCTGTAATTTCATGGACCTGCATTTCCCAAGAATAAAGTCAGACCACAACTCTCTCACTCCCCAGAGCTTAATGAGATCAACAGAACATGGTTGTGTCTAGCCCCAAACCCCACTGTCGGTCGGTGCTCAGACACAGAAAAGAATACAATCCCATACTGTAAACTTTGAAAAGTGGTCCCTGAGGAAAGAAACATGATATACTAAGCAGCTTCTAACTCCAGCTTCACCCCCTGCAAACATCCCCCGAAAGCAAAATATAAAAAGGAAGATTAATCAATAAAATCAGGAACATTCTCTAGTGAATGAAACAGTTTGACGATATTGATAGGGAAACTGCATGAGAACAAAAACTCTTACCCCGCCCCTCCACCCCCAGGCTCTCAGGATCTTAGCCCCTTTCCAGAACTCCACAAAATTTGGAGGAATGACCCTAAGACCTGAGGGATCCACACAGCAGTTAGAAATACTCAAAATGAGGTAGTGTGAAACCTAGGACATTTCACACCATCTCAGAAGAGAAAGCGAGGTGCAGCTTTGCCAGCAAAGGCTGCTCGGAACCCCACAGAAACTCTCCTCTGTCTCTTCCCTGCCAAGTGACCAGATACAGAAAGTGGCTATGACTGCAAACCCCCCGTCAAAACTATAGCTCAGAAGGGGAGACGTAATTGATCCGATAAGGAATGAAGTATGTCCCAGGGAATTCAACCACACTCTAAGAGAGAGAAACGGAAGCCTGGAACAGCAGACATGCAAAAATGATCAAGAAAGCAAAGGCAGGAATAAATAAACAGCCGTAAAGATGATGGACGAAGAAACCAGTCTGGAAAAAAAACCTCATCAAAGGAACACAAGTAGATTGGAATCCGTGTTTCCGGCTGTAATAGACACAGGTGGATCCCCAGACCGCCTCCAATAGGCCATGTTGGCTGCTGACAGCCAGCCCTTAGCTGCCCTTCTGCCCAGGACGCTATGCAGCCTCCCCAGCCCCAGGGCAGCTGGAAGCCAAGGCTGCCTGATGAGGAAAGGCTGGCCTCCTCGCCTTAAGGTGGACCAACCCCGTGTTCAGGCTCCAGGGTGCTGACTCGTGGGGCCCACAGCTCTACCCACGACTGTGTGGGTGGTGCTCGAGAAGCATGTGAAGGAGACAGTTCACACCAGTTGGGACTCATGGCTCATCTATTTCTCAATGAGCACAGAAAGCCTTATTCTTTCCCCACCCAAGAAGAAACAGTTCTAAGCCCTTGATGTGGCTGTAAAGGGAGGATCTTCTGCCCAGAAACTGGGTTTCACTGAGGCTTTTCCTGGGCCTGGCATCCGAGCCCAGCGTCAGCAGGCTGTGGGCCGTGAGCAGGTGTAACTGGTTCTCTGGGCAATGACGGTAATGAGGTCACCAACGAGCCATCCCTCCTGTGTGTTTAAATGGCACAAGCCCAGAATACCTGAGTTTCTCCTGGGGTGAAAAGGAAGGGACACACCTGGGGCCAGTCAGACTGCTGATGCCATTTTCTGTATCCAGATACTTTCCTCAACCCTGTGTATGAAGCCCCTTTGTAGAGAAGATCTTCTCCTCTGGGAGACAGAGCCCCTGTCCCCCAGCATGGAGCACTACTGAGGCCACACCAGATAGAGCTGGCGGCACCTGGGTCACCCTTGTCCCCTGGTTAAGTAGCCTATCAAAGGTGGTTTCTCCTGAACAACTGGTCTACCCCGTAGTACCTGGCCTCGTCCTGTGTGTGGCTCACGTCGGTGACACCTCCTCAGTGTGACTTCAGAGCTTCTCTGTGATGTTCCTCCCTACCCCTCATCTTCCCCCACACCTCCTGTTCCTTCTGACACCTGAAATTCCAGTTAGACCATATTCCTCTTTGTATTAAGTCAGGCCTCTCCAGAGAAACAGGACAAATAGGATATATATAGATAGACAGATATACAAAGGAGATTTATTGTGAGGGATTGGCTCATGCAATTTTGGAGCCGGAGAAGTCCCCCAATCTGCCCTCTGTAAGCTGGAGGCCCAGGAAAGCCAGGAGTGTAGTTCCAGTCCAAACCTGAAGGCCTGAGAACCAGGGGGCTAGTGGGTAAGTCCTGGTCCGGGTCTGGGGGAGTGCTAATGTCTAAGGTCAGGAGAAGGTGGACATCCCAGCTCAAGCAGACAGAGCGAGTTCCTCTTTCCTCTGCCTTTTTGTTCTATTCAGGCTCTCCATGGATTGGATGATGCCCACACACATCAGAGAGGGAACTCTTTACTCACTCTACCAATTCAAATGCTTCTGAAAACGTCCTCACAGGCATGCCCAGAAATAATATTTTACCAGCTACTTGGGCATCCCTTGGCCGAGTCATATTAACAATTAAATTACCCAGCAAGAACACAGATGCTGCTCAGAGAGGCGATGGCTCAGCTGCCAGAGGTCAGCCATTGACATCTTGATGAAAGACCATCACATTTTCCCTTAAAACCTAAGGTTTAGGAGAACATAGGGCTGGGCTGGGACCTGCAAGAAGAAGGAAAGGAGTGAGGTAGACACTAGGGTGGGCAGGTGGAGGAAGCTGAAGATTCCTTTGTCTACTTTTACAGTTTGCCTGTGGGCTGGTCCAGCTTTGGGTCAGGTGTGGGAGAGAGGGCCATGGGGTACGGAAGTCCACCAGGACCCTACGTACTTCTTCCCAGACCTGTGCCAAAGCTCACCTTGCTTGAAAAATAAGATCAATGCACTGGTGAACCGTGGTGAGCTCTGGGGACTGTGGAGGAACCCAGCCTTGCCTCCCCAACCTGTCCAGTTACAAACGAGGAGGAACCTGGGAGCACAGCCACCATTGGCTTCATGCTCTACGGAGCTGCCTAACGACTGAGGACTTCTCCTCTGAGTCGGGTTTGTTACCACGTTTCGCTCCTGGAATGCATTGTTTTCTTTCCTTTTTAAGACATTTGAAGTCGTTTGATGAGCTGACGTTTATATTTCATGTTCTCTCATGCCAAATGGGCACTTATTATTATCTAGAATTACAAAAGCATTTGGTGTTTTCCAAGCTTAGCTACCTTCAGATTCCAAGAATATCTTGCTTTTAATACAATATAGGGGGTCTGAAACAGTTGTATGTAAATCAGATTTCTGACAATGTAGTAAGATATTGAAAATTCACTAGTGGCCAAAAGGAAACTTCTGATGGATCTGGGGGTGGTGCAAAATAAAATAATTATCATTCTGTAATGATTACAGTTGCCTCTGTGCTACACAATTGAAGTATCATAAGCTGAGATTCTGGGCTGGCGTTTTTTACAGGAAGGCATCCTGTAATATAAATGCTTACTTGTCTTATATCCTTTCTGTAGTTATCCCGTCTTTTCCTTCATTTGTTTTTCCTCCTCCACTTTTACTTTAATTGGGCTGTGACTCACATAACAAGTCTAGCGCATTAGAAGCCAGACCAAGACATTCAGGGATAGTCCCAAGCACCCTGGGGCTGGCAGGCACCCCAGCTCCAGGGGAAGCCATCCATTTCCTCAACTCGTCCACCTGGCAAAAGGTAATTACCGTTTGTGGTGCTTGTTAAAGCAGCTGGTGGAGTGAGAGCAGGTTGGGCTGCCCCTTTGCACCCCAAACAAATGAAACACCTACTGTTCACAGCCCCATCCTAGGTGCTGGTGCAATCGCCTTCCCTGGATTCCCAAGACGTCAGCCTTGAACATGAGTCCTTGCTGCCTTGAAGGCTCATAGGCGGGTCCTGCCTGGAAGTAGGGGGGCACAGAGAGGGGTCTCCTCCAGACCTGGCCCCAGGGTCCCCCTCAGCCTGGAGTTCTCTGATGGCAGCGGGAGCCCCAGAGTTCTGGTGACTTGGCAGGGAGGAAGCGTGACTCGTCAGGCTAGTTGCGATTCTAAGGTGTGAAGCCGCGGCTCACTTAAAGGAAATGCAGCCTTCTCCTCTCCCTTCCGAGAGGGAGCCGCCAGAGCCCTGGTTTAACACGAGTTAAACAGGTGCCAGAAAGAACAAAGAACTCTCGGCCTGCTGATCTGGTTTGAAAGCTGCTGTGCAAGCGGCCAGGGCAGGGCTGTCCCAGTGTCTCTCAGCCCAGCCCTCCCGGCTGCCCTGAGGTGGCCGTGCGTTCTGGGGTGAGGCCAGTGGCCAGCAAGGGTACGCTTATCTCCGTGATCGAGCAGGCCTGGGATCTGAAAGGCAGACTCTTTCCCTTCTTGTTCCAAACCTGTGTGTGTGTGTGTGTGTGTGTGTGTGTGTGTGTGTGCGCGCGCGCGCGCATGTGTGCGCGCGTATGTGTGAAATTGCAGGGGAAGGGGGGAGCCTGCAGGGCATAGGACAGCATCTCTCATGCCAGGTGCCCCGTCTGTTCCTCTCACGTTGGAGCTGGGCAGAGCAAGAGGCTGAAGTCGATGTTACTCCACTAACAAAGACAGAAGCTTTGAAACAGACCAGCTCAGGCCTCCATGATGGGAGGCAGAGGTTCTGAAAGGAGCCTGATGGGAAAGTTGCTGTTTCACTTGGCTCAGTGGTGTGGGACAGAGAGGAGGGGAGATGCACCCTCGGGAGCTGGCTCTGCAAAATGGAGATAGGACGAGGGCAGGTGGGCTTTTGCAGCTTTGTGCCTTTTTAGGAGGTCACGCTATAACTGCTCAGTGCGTTCTCCAAGAAGCAGGCTGGGGAGAGCATCTCAGTTGCCTGGGTTGGGCATGGGACAGGGCATGGAGTGCCGGCAGCCGTTTGGGGGGAAGTCAAAGCACAAGGCAAGGCCAGGCCAGGCCAGGATGGTGGGCTGGTTTCACCTTGTGAGCCAACTCTGACCCCAGGGTGCTGTGTTGAGAAGGATCCTAAGTCTCTCTCTCAACGGTCTTTCATGTTCCACCAAGGCTGTCAGGGGCGCAGGAGGTCCTTAACCAGCAGACTGCCCAGCTCGTGGAGCTGTGCACCTTTCCTCATCTCTGACGTGCATGTGACCCAGGTCACACAGAACTCTGATTCCTGGGATGTGGGACCCCTTTCTTTATGAGGCCAGACATATCTGGGCTGGGAGGCAGGGGCAGGCCAGGGCCTGGGAGGCTGAGCCCAGATCTCTTCCTGGTCGGTGGACTAAAGAGCTGGTAGCTGAATGAGGGACCCCTTCTCCTGAAACTCTGGCAGGTTGGGGCAGTTTTTTGACCATTGCCCTGGGGACAGGGGCTTACACATGGTGGGTGCACTCCTCCCAGAAAGGCCCGAAGTCCAGAATAGAGGGCGGTCTCTGGCCACCTGACCTGCTGGCTGCCTTGCACAGAGCCTGGAGGGGTTTTGTGTGGGATTAAATAAATTGAAGCACATCAATTAGGCCGGTGCTGATATACACTAGGTGCTCCATGAATATAAATTCACTTTTCCTTTCTCTCTTTTACAAAAAATGTGGTAAAAATGTGCATAATGTGAAATTTACCATTTTAACCTTTTTTTTTAAAAAAAATAATTAATTAATTAATTTTTGGCTGCATTGGGTCTTTGTTGCTGTGCGTGGGCTTTCTCTAGTTGTGGCGAGCGGGGGCTACTCTTCACTGCGGTGCGCGGTCTTCTCACTGTGGTGGCTTCTCTTGTTGCGGAGCACAGGCTCTAGTCTTGAGGGCTTCAATAGTTGTGGCTCGCAGGCTCTGGAGCGCAGGCTCAGTAGTTGTGGAGCACGGGCTTAGTTGCTCCGCGGCATGTGGGATCTTCCCAGACCAGGACATGAACCTGTGTCCCTTGCATTGGCAGGCAGATTCTTAACCACTGCACCACCAGGGAAGTCCTGATATGTCCTTTTGTGACTGGTTTATTTCACTTAGCATAGTGTCCTCAAGGTTCATCCATGTTGTAGCAAGTGTCCAGATTTCCTTCCTTTTTGAGGTTGAATAATATTCCATTGAATGTATATGTACCACATTGCTTTTATCCTTTCACCCATCAGTGGACACTTGGGTTGTTCCCACCCTAGGCTATTGTGACTAATGCTGCTATGAACATGGTATACGTGTGTCCATTTGAGTCCCGTTCATTGAGTCCATTTCAGTGCTGTTCTGGGCACACACAGAGGTGGATCCTTTCTCCTTTGAAACACCTTTAGCAAATTTGATTTTCAAAAACTTGAATAGATATCATGGAGGTTGGAGTCGGCCAGCTGTTGTCTGTAGCACTGTCAGATGGCTTCTCACCCTGTGTTCGTCTTGGGGCCCAGAGATGAGGCCATCAGCCCAACTGGCTCCTGGCTCTGTATGGGTCCTCTCTCACCCCCAAAGAGCCTTTTAATCTCTCTAGGCCACTGTCCCTTCCAGTCTATAGCATTGATGGGTCAGCCTAAAACCTGCACTTTACAAGTCCTCCCTGAAGCATGAGCCGTAGCAACAGCATCCCACCTGTCCTGATCCTGCAAGTCCATCTTTTCCATTGGCCCTAGTGTCATCCACTTGCTGTGCACATCTCACCCTAACACCTTCCACTGCCTGCAGGATACAGGTGAGGTCTTCCCTGACCATGCCTCCCCACTTTTTGCAATTTATACCATAGTTGCTCATAGTTTTGCACCTTCTATGCCTTTGCTCGTGTGGTCCCCTCTGAATGCCATCCACCTATTACGCCCAACCCATCCTTCGAATATCTACCTGATCCAATTTATCTTTGAAGACTCAGCTCAAGGATTTGCTCTTCCAGAAGGCCTTCCTTGTGTGGCCTGGCAGAGTAGGAATTCAGAAATGTCTGATGAATTGACGAGGGAATGGCATCCCCAGCGATCTCCCTCCAGGCGAAATGCGAGCGTCCTTTTAATTTTTGCTTTAGAGGTGGGGTCACGCCTATAAGGGGTGTGGGCTCCAGTAAGTCCCACTGGGCTTCCATCCCTTCCCTGGTTGGACAGTTCTATAAAGTTGAAGGTTAACAGAAACACCAAGGGCTCTTTGAAAGGAAGAAGCCGCTAAAGGACACGATGTAATTGGAAGTTGTACATGGAGCATAGCTGGGTGATGGCGGCTCTTTAAGGATTCATTGTACAAACTTACATGCATAGATCTATGTGTGAGTCTAGATGTGTAGACCTAGCTCTACAGGAGTCTTAGCGCTTTGTCAGTAGCCATGAAGACCACTGCCTCTCTGATTTGTCCCCTGGCCCCCGGGGTCCCCTAGAGTGGGGGAGCCAGAGCAGGGCTAAGCTTTGCTCTGTCCTGGGAACATTGCTTGTTCCATCTAGGTTGTGACTTAGATATTAATAACTCCGTTTCTTGCTGTCCTCAATCTGGTAGGTTAGCCCTCCCCCATGGGATGCTTGCCCTACATGTAAGCACATTCTTCCTTGTTCTCTGCAATAGTTCAGGCTTAAATATCACCCTTTGCAGAAAATGTAAATGCTAGGGCGAGAAAGTACAGAGTTCAACTGGTTGTAGGTTATAAGTAGTGATTATACCACTTTCTCAGTAATGCCTGCACGGTGATTAGTACCGTGTATGTATTATACCCTATATATGGGGCTGCTGAAATCTCCTTGGTAGATACAGACTTCAAATGCAGACGCACTGGTTTTAAAACAACGTCAGTTTAATGTGTGAGAGCCCATTCTGTCACCAGGAAGCCAAAGTCATTGCGACATGGATTGAACCACTTAACCTTGGAGTCATTGCAACAGGGGTTGAACCACTGAACGTTGTGGTGGCAGCAGCCTGTGTCTGATGGATATATTCCTGTCTTTGGGATGTTAAAAAAAAAAAAAAGTCACACAAAGCCCTGTGTGAGGAGGATAGAACTTCCCTTCAATTTTTATCCTCTCTCTGAGGCTGGGAAGGGACCAGAGAGAGCTCTCCAAAAATGGCTTCCATGCGTGCGCCAGCCCTGCTGTGGTCCTTGCCCTGTTCTCATTTTGTTGAAAGTCCCATCCTAGCTGGGATTCCATTCCCAACATGGGTCACCCCTCAACCTGTGGGATGTGCCTAGAGAATCCCCTCCAAGTTATACACAACGACTGTTCCCACAATATTTCTTCCCTCCACTCTTTATTCTACCTGGTCTCTGCCCTCAGGAAGTTTGCAGACACATAATAGATCGTTGTGGCATTGGGAGAGATGAATGCTGGGATGCTGGGGTTCCAGGAGAGCCAGATGAAGGCCCTCAGCCCAGCCCAGGGGAGGGGAGCAGAGCGGGCATTTAAAGGAGGTGACTTTGGGGGTGGGGGGCGCAGTCGGGAATGCTTCTTTTCAACTCCTGGTGTTTCCTTCCATGAAGAGGAAGCTTCGTTAGTGTAATGCTTCTGGTCTCCTTCTGCCATGTTGCTTCCTAGAGGAAGAGGAATTCCTTACATTTGGAAAGAGAAACTGGGTTTGCAGAGTCCAGATATGTCCTCTCCTTTTCTTGGCGAGCCAGCCTACCTGCAGAGAGTGCAGGTCTGCTCTGCCCTCTACCCCGCCCCCGGCCCCACGGTAAATATTCCAGGGGCAAGGCATGGAGGTGTGCTCTGACACAGCACAGCCTGTTGCTGGGTGGGCAGCTTTATTTGAAGCTAGGGTTAGTGTCCAGAAGCTCCTTGTTTGCAGATAACATAAGCCACGTTCTCCAATGTCTATTTTGTCAGTCATGAAGATGATGTTTTGGTTTCCAACTGCCTGGCTCCTTTCACTTATCTCTCAAGGACTCAGAACTTGGATAGAGAAGAAGGCTGCCATTTGGGGGACCATGCTGCATTCCAGCAGTGACAGTCAGCTCAGCCCCAAACCCTGATCATTTAAAGAAAAAGGAGGTTGGGAACATGCTCTATCTCCAAAGTGGCTGCCTGTGAAGTATGTGGAGGTAAACTGTACAGACACAGGGAAGAGAAAACACAGAGCTCAGAGTGGGAAGGATTAGCGTCCAAAGACTGAAACACACCAGTGTGGATGGAACATTGTGACTGAGGAAGGAGTGATTGAGAAAAGCCTCGAGAAATCACCAGACCAGACCATGCAGGCTTTGCAGGCTAAGGAAGAAGAGTTTGAATTTTATTTTAAGAGTGATGGTAAGTCAGTGAAGGTCTTAACAGGGCAGTGATATGGTCTCATTTACGCTTCAAGAAGTCATTCTTTTGACCCTGGTAGAGAATGGTCTGTGGACTGGGTGATGACAATAGGAGAATTGGGGATGAATCCTAAATCTGGCTTGATGCGTGGATGGAAGGCTATTTACAGAGTTGGTGAAGACCAGGAGGAGGATGGGGAAGGTAATTGAATTTCAGATGCTCCAAGACTTCCCAGTGGCAATGTTAGGTAAGCAGTTGGGTATGGGTTCTGGGACTCAGAGGGTCTGGAGGAATCCCAACCTTTAGAGGGGTGTGTATGTGCGTGTGTATGTGTGCGTGTGTGTGTGAGTGACCACGCAAAGGAGACAAATGAACACATCCCTGGCCAGTCCATATCACCCTGCCTGGACAGTCACTGACTAGAGAACACTAGCAAAACACTTTTTTTTTTTTAATTTAAATTTTTATTTAGCAAAGTTTGGGGCTGAATGATACCAACAATTTCCTTTGGAAAAACCCGTACAGAATACCTAGCCTTATAAAGAACTATCATATGATCTTATTTGGGGGAAATTTTCATAACTTCCAGGATATTTTTCTCTACACAATAACTAGTTGTCAATCATTTTCCTGTTGAGGGCAAAGAATGCAGGAGACCTTTCATTCATTACAATTGATGTCTTTTGCAAAAGGACCCCTTAATTAATGTTTATGCAGGGCACATAGCTTTTTCAAAGACATCCGGCCCCCCCTAACACACACAGCTGTGTTTGAGAGCCTGATTTTTCACCCAGCCAAAGGACCCCGCAGGGATCCACTCTTCATCTCAACCTCTGCCTCTCCACATTTTTCATAGTGGAACCACTTTCCTGCAATGCTCCTGCTGGCTGAATTGCATTCATCGCCATGAAAGGGGCTGCCGATATTTAAAGTTCATTTCAGGAAGGTTTCATAATAAGAACTGGGGAAAATAACATAATCTCATTTTAAAACATTTCCTTCCTCTGTTCTGCTGATAGAATCAAACAATTCAGAGTTCCATCTGTCCTGTAACAGGTCCAGGTTGCATGATGTGGTTTTTGAAGTTATTTGTTTGCTTTGTTTCAGGGTACCTCTGGTGGGATTCCCTCCCCTCCTGGCTGCATTCAGCCAGTGCCATTTGATCCTTGGATTTGCAATTCCAGGAGCAAAAATAATGAGCTAGCATTGTAGGAAAATGTCACTCAGCCCCAACACAATCAGAACCTAGGTCTGGGGAGGGATGTCAAGCTCTAAAAGGCAGAGTGGAGTTTTGCTTAAAGGAACATTTTTAAAGTCAGTATAAAAACACACAAGCATGGAATCAGACAACAGCAATAATAATCCAAATGTGAGTCTATATGTAATGTGCTGACAGGCTCCGTGGTATGTTAATCTTTTTTTCCCCTCCCTGGGCCTCTGAACAACCAAGGCATTTTATGGTGCTAAGTGCTACACTGAGAGACCCTTCCCTGATGTGATCTCAGTCCCAGATGAAGGTGGAAGGGGACCACCTTCTGCAGCTTTGCCTGACTTTTCCTTTCCTGGGTTTCCAACCTGCCCATCCCATTCCCTGTGGCTTCTAGTTTGAGGGCCGGCAAACCTTTTCTGTAAAGGGCCATGTCTTACTGGTTTAGGCAACTATAACAAAATACCACAGACTGGTGTCTTGTAAACAGAAATTTGCTTCTTACAGTTCTGGATACTGGGATATTCAAAATCAGGTGTCTGGTGAAGGCCCACTTCTCAGACTGTGCCTTCTAGCTGTAACTTAGTGTAACAGAGGGGTGAGAGCTCTCTGGGGTCTCTTTCATAAGGGCACTGATCCCAGTCATGAAGGCTCCACATCCTAATACCATCACAGTGGGTGTTAGGTTTCAACATATGAATTTTGGAGAGATGTAAACATTTAGACCAATGCAGGCCAGATGGTAAATATTTTAGGCCTTGTGGATCACACATCTCTTCCACAACGACTCAATTCTGTCACATAGCATGGGAGCAACCACAGACAACATGTAAACAACAAGAGTGGCTGTGATCCAAAAAAACTATTTACGGACATTGAAATTCGAATTTCAAATAAATTTCACATGTCATAAAATAGTATTCTTTTGATTTTTTTTTTAAACCATTTAAAAATGTAGAAGGCATTTTTGGCCCATGTGTTGTTCAAAAAAAGGCCGTGGGCAGGACAGATTTGGCCCATGGGCTGTAGTTTGCAGCTCTTGTTCTAGGTTATTGCTTTTGTGCTAATGTTCCTCCTGGCCACTAGGGGCACATGACTTCCTCTTGACCACACATCAAAATTCTTTCTCTACAAAAGCAAGGATGAGAGTAAAAGTTTCTATCAGATTGCAGTTGAAAAGTGAAAGGATCCTTCTTATTTTCATTTTTTTAATTCTTTTTTACTCACTTTCCCCTCACTGCTCTCTCTGCTCACCTCTTCACCTAAGTGTTGATCTCCTAAGCTTTCATTCTCTTCCATTCCCCCTTCTCCATTATGTGCTCAATTCTCTTCCAGGACTTTCTCATTAAATTTCACAGTTTGTGTTACCCTTGTGTCTTAAGCCCATGCTGGGCAAATGCAAAACAGACAGCCTGTGACACAAATTTCACAGGTGTGCAGCCAAATGAGACAAATGGGGATGATGGAGGGAGGTTTTCATATAAATTGATTTGATTTAAAGGAGTCTCCTTTCTTCTGATGGCTTTCATGCTTTTTTTTTGGAATTACAGTGTCTGTTCTTTTTTGAAGTGGTGGTACAGTAGATGATAATATATAACAAACAAAAAAATTAGCTATGTGAACTGCCCCTTTTTTTTTTTCTGAGAAATTTTACCAAAATTTGAAATTCAAAGATTGACAACAAATATAAATATGATTCCTACCCCAGCCTCTCTCCTGGGTTCCAGACCCATAAATCCGAACTGCTCACTGGACATCTTACCTTGAAATACTGTAGGCACCTCCAATTCAACATGTCTAACTTGAAATGTTTTACCTTCCCTCTCCTCCTTCTTCCATCCCTCTTTACCACCCTTCCCTGAAATGAACTCAGATTTTCCTTCTTCCTGAATCCTCTATCATGGTCAGGGCATCACTCTCCCCTTAATAACTCAGGTTAGAAATGTGCAGTTATATCTTACTCCTCCCCCTTCCTCCCCCTCCACGGCTGATCAGTTGCTAAATTCTGTTGATGTCACCTGAGATAAGTCTCCTGAATTGGTTCCCTCCAGCATCTCCAATGCCTCTTCCCCTTTCAGCCCTTAATGGTTTCTTGGTTTCCTACCAATTGCCCCCTGCTCCATGAGTCTTCTCTCCAGCTACCAAAATACTGTCATTAACAATCATCTTTCTAAAACAGATCTGATTGTGTGATTCACTGCTCAAAGAAACCACCAAGTTCTTCTTATTAGGTACAAAATAAAGTCTTGGATTTCCTACAGCTGTTACTCAAGACTGATTTGTCCGCAGCCACCTTGCTAGCTTCATTATATATTTACCTTATAAATGTATTTATTTATTTAAATTTTCTATTCTCTGGTCAAAATGACTTAGCCACTTGACTTCCCATCTTTATTCCTTTGCTGATAGCATTCCTTCCATTTGGAATGCCCTTTACTCTTCTCCAAATAACTAAATCCTGCTCAATCTTCAAGACCTAACTAAAATGTCACTTTTTCTATGGAGCTTTTCCTTGTCTTTTTCTTTTTCTAATTAATTTATTTATTTTTGGCTGTGTTGGGTCTTGGTTGCTGTGCGTGGACTTTCTCTAATTGTAGCGAGTGGGGGCTACTCTTCGTTGCGGTGTGTGGACTTCTCATGGCGGTGGCTTCTCTTGTTGCGGAGCACGGGCTCTAGGCACACAGGCTTCAGTGGTTGTGGCTCATGGACTCTAGAGCACAGGCTTAGTAGATGTGGTGCGTGGGCCTAGTTGCTCCACGGCATGTGGGATCTTCCCGGACTGGGGCTCGAACCTGGGTCCCCTGCATTGGCAGGCGGATTCTTAACCACTGTGCCACCAGGGAAGTCCCAGCTTTTCCTTGTCTTTGTTCCTGCCTATCTCTTCCCTACATAGCAATCAAAGCAACCTCTTCCCAATATTAATCAGAGTATTTCTTTCCCTTTTTTGAAGCCCTTCAATAGCTACCCATTGCTCTTAGGATAAAGATCAAACTCTTAGCATTGCTGACAAGGCCCCTGAACATCTGCCCCACATCTGGCATTCCAGCTTCATTCCTCACCATCCTGTGGTGGTTAATTTTATGTGTCAACTTGACTGGGCCATGGGGTGCCCAGATATTTGGTCAAACATTATTCTGGGTGTTTCTGTGAGGGTGTTTTGGATGAGATTAACATTTAAATGGGTAAGTTGAGTAAAGCAGATTGTCCTTCATAATGTGGTGAGCCTTGTCTGATCAGTTCAAGGCCTGAAGAGAACAAAAAGATGATCTCCCCTGGGCATGGAGATTTCCTCCTGCCTGACAACTTTTGGACTGGGACATTGGGTTTTTTCCTCCCTTTGGACTCGAACTAAATCTTTTTTTTTTTTTTGCGGTACGCGGGCCTCTCACTGTTGTGGCCTCTCCTGCTGTGAGCACAGGCTCCGGACGCGCAGGCTCAGCGGCCATGGCTCACGGGCCCAGCTGCTCCACGGCATGTGGGATCTTCCTGGACCAGGGCACGAACCCGTGTCCCCTGCATCAGCAGGCGGACTCCCAACCACTGCACCACCAGGGTAGCCCCTCAAACTAAATCTTTGACTCTTCCTTGTACTTGAGTCTAATGGACTTGAGACTGGATGACACCATCCACTCCCTTGGGTCTCAGGCCTTCAGTCTTGGACTGGAATTACCCTCTTGGCTCTCCTGGGTCTTCAGCTTGCTGACTCACCCTGCAGATACTAGGACAGGCCCAGTTCCATAAACACAGGGACCTATCCCTTATACTAAATCTCTCTCTGCATATATCAATGCATCCTATTGGTTCTGTTTCTCTGGAGAACCATGACTAATACAATCCCTTCCCACCCTAATTATCTGCAGCAACCTGATCTTTCAGTTCCTTGAAAGCACTAAGTCCCTTCTCTCAGTGCGGACCCTCCATCCCTCCTTCATGTCCTGGCTAAAGCCAAATCCACCTCAAGCCTCAGCTTAAGCATCACTTCCTTAAGAAAGCCTGACCCCTCTGCATCCCCACCCCCACGGCTAGGCCAACTCCCTCTAAACTTCTTTCCTAATACTTACCATAACTGTAATTTAAATGTTTATTTGTGAATTTACTTGTTTAATGTCTGTGTTCCTCCCAGGACAGGGTGCTTCCTGAGGGCAGGGACCACACCTGTCTTGTTCAACACTGTGGTCCCAGCACGTGGCACAGGGCCATGCATGAATGGATGAATGATTGCGTGGACCCTTGTGCCCGTGGCTGGTATTATACCAGAAGTGATTATGTTCTGCAGAAGACAACAAAAGTGTTAGGGCAAGATAAAGTAATAAACAACCTGCCTGCCTTCATCTGTGTCAAGAAGTGTAAATCCCAGAGAGAAAGACTGTTTTTCTTGTAGGTAGTAATATCACTATTGCTCTGTCATAGCTAAGATAAAAATCAATCTAATTAAAGCAACAAGGTGTTTTCTGGTTGGGTAATTTTGACTTGTTGTGGTTTTTAAAGTGTGTGTAGAGCTGGATGGTAATAAATGACTAAGAGTCAGGACAGATGAAATTTTAATTTTTGTTTCTTCACTTTTATCCTTCTCCCACTTTCCATAATGACTTCCGTATGGGGATAAACATGACTCATAACTTGTGTTTTTAAGTTAAAAATGTATAAATTGTAGCTCCCCTGTCTGCCTCATTATTTTCACTTTGCAGAGACTTCCTATTAAGCCAGGTTGTCCTTGGTCACTGAGCCCTCCCTGGACGCTGGGCAAAATGAAGCTGAACTCCCTGACGCTGGGTTTCCCACGGGCAGGCCCACCTTTGCTTCTGAAAGACCTTGCAATTCCCTTCTTCCATCTCTTCTGGCTCTTGTTTCCCTTCTTCCTCCCCCACACAGACTTGGCCAGTTTCCATCAGAGGTTTGGAGTAGGGTATTTCTTTTATTCCCCTATCGTGTGCTAAATTCTATTTACAATTCTCCAAAGGACACAACATGCAATCAACGGAAGAAAAAGTTTCCAAAATAATGGTGAAGATTTTGAGACGTGGGAGGCCATCAATGAACAAATCAGTTGACAGAGATATTTTTTAAAAAATTTTATTGAAGTAGAGTTGATTTACAAGGTTGTATTAATTTCTGCTGTACAGCAAAGTGATTCAGTTATATACATATATTCTTTTTCATATTCTTTTCCATTATGGTTTATCCCAGGATATTGAATATAATTCCCTGTGCTATGCAATAGGACCTTGTTTTTCATCCATCCTATATATAATAGTTTGCATCCGCTAATCCCAAACTCCCAATCCTTCCCTCCTCTACCCTCCTCCCCCTTGGTAACCACAAGTCTGTTCTCTATGAACAGACATGTTTTGAGAGTCTTCTTTGAGATCCGTGCTGTAGTAAATGATTGAGAACTACAAAAGTATACCATTATCTATTTGTTCCCTACCTAATTAGTATTTATTGAATATTTGTCTTATGCAACTTGGAAGATAGTGTTGGAGCTGGAAAGCCCCATGTGCTACAGTGGGGCATGTCCAGAGGAAAGGAAAGGAGGAAGTCAGTTAGGAAATGTGTCCTCTGGTGTGAGGTGTTGAGTGCCCACACCTGAGAGGTGATAAAGCCTCATGAGGCTCATACCTGATTGGTTCCCTCTGCATGGCTGCCCTGAATGCTGTTTCTCTAAGTATCTTTATGGCCAACTCCCTCACCTTCTTCAACTGTTTCTGCAAATGTCACTGTCTCAATGAAACTTCCTTATCTGTTATGTTCCGATTTTTGTATTTGGTGTCTCCCCCAGAATTTATATGTTGAATCCCTAACCAGTAATGTGATGGTATTAGGAGGTGGGGCCTTTGGGAGGTGATGAGGTCATGAGGGTGGGGCCCTCATGAGTAGGATTAGTGCCCTTATGAAAGAGACCCTGCAGTACTCCCTCATCCCTTCCTCCAGGTGAGGACACAGCAAGGAGACAGCCATCTGTCTATGTACTTGGAAGTATGTGCTCACCAGACACTGAATCTGCTGGTGCATTGAACTTGGCCTTCCAGCCTCCAGAACCATGAGAAATACGTTTCTGTTTATAAGCTCCCCCAGTCTGTGGTATTCTGTTCTAGCAGCCTGAGGAGACTAAGACACTCACTGTGCTATTTAAAATTGCACACCCTGTTCCCTCTGCAACATTCCCTGCCTTGTACTCTCAAATTCCCTTTAACCTTTCCAACTTTTTCTTCTTTTCGTAGCATTTGCCATCTTCCGATATACTATATAACACCCATATTTATTTTGTACATTAGTTATGTTTGCACACCGCCCCCCCCCCGCGCCCCGCCGACTATCCATTCCATGAGGGGTTATCTGTTTTATTCATTGGTGTATCTTAAGTACCTAGAAAAGTGCCTGCATGTGGTAGATGCTCAATCGGTATGTTTTGAACAAATGACAGGGTCACATATTCTTAGCGAGTTTGCTTTTGTGTTCCTCTAGAACATCACTGCATTGAAATTGATAAATAATTTACCTTCCAACACCTGTTAGTTGATGTTTGTTGCTTTTGTTTCCTGGTTTTTAAGTAGCTGAGAGGGAATCACGGAGGTGGTAATCTTACTGAGAATGGAGATGCTAAATTTGCATCCAAGGTGCAGGTGGGTACTCTTTCTGGATGTTTACGGTTCTGAGAGGGGGCAGCAAGACTTAGGCTGGGACTAGAATAGCTGGAACTTAGATCAGTGAAGGTCGTAGGAAGCACCTTCCTGGCATGATGCCCCAGGGGCACAGATGCAGGAGAAAACAGAGCGTTGGTGAGAAGACCAGCCTGTGGGATGATGGGGACTAAGGTAAAACAGGAAGGGAGGGGCCGGATGCTGAGAACCAGAAAAGCTGGGCAGAGGAGTTTTGACGTCTTGTGATGAGCCACGAGGAGATAGGAAGTGGCCCGATGAGAGCTTGTTTTAGCAGACTCTTGTAGCTGCTCTACACAGGCTGGCCTGCAAAGTGGAGCTGGAGAAGGTCAGAGCAACCGGCCTTGATGTTGTTACCCACAAGCCAGCCAAGGTCTGAACAGGTGGTAAGGGGTCATCTCAGAGATTTTGAAAGAAGCAACTGAAGTTCTTCTGATTTTTATTATGAAAAATTTCAAACATACAGAAACATTTGTAATATATTACTCTACATATATATGTACACACACACACACACACATTGCCTGGATCCAACAACCAAAACAACAGAATTTTAAGTGGGTTTTATTTCATTTACCAAGAGTCTACAGAGGGGTTACAGTATGGACATTATATACACGGAAGAATATTTTTCCAGTTATTGCAGTAAGACCTCAGATTCACCATATGATCATGTTTTCTCATTATAGTTTCAATGGAGTCAAGACAGTAATGCCAGTTTTAGGATACTTAGTTCTCAAACGCAAACCTCCATGTGAAGTCACAATTCATTAAATGAATGAGGAAGGCAACGGGATGCTGTTTGGCTGAGCGCATCTGTGATTATAATCTCTGCCAGCAAAGTATTTTTTAAATGTTCCTGTTAGTTGGGTTGAGATGGAAAATATTGTTTTGTTCCCCTCTAAAGAAAATAAAAGCTTGTGCGGTTACTTTTTATTGTTGTTGCTGTTTTGCCAAGCATTCTCTGAGGATAAAGAACTCATTCATCCTTCACCATCTTCACCTCTCGTGCGGGGGGAAAAAAAGTAGAAAAGTGAAGTTTGAAGGTGAAAATACTGACGAAAATAAGACTTAGCAGCTTGACATATACTGTTTTTTTTTTTTTCTTTTTCCAGGTTTCTTCCTTTCCCCAGTCTTCTGTTTTAGATTGTTTTCGTTGCTGTGTGTTTTCTTCAGCCTTTTTGGTCTGACCCAGCGTTACTTTCTGTGTCCATCAATTCATAGGTCACCGTTGTCACTCGCCAGTTCTTTCGTGGGTGACTTGTTAAAATGCCAGTTCAGTACCTTCAAACTGGTCCGCAGTATCTGTTTTAAAACCACGGATACTGCAGACTCACTGAGGTTGAGTAGTGCGATAGTGAGGGACTTTGAATTCTCTGTGTAATAAAGAAAACCCCCCTGGATGGGGGTCAAGGGAAATGGTCTGACTGTGAGTTTTGGAACTGTAGGTTATCGCGTTCCAGCGAGGTTCCTAACTGTTAAGTTCCCACAACGATGGTTCTCAGGCCTGTGTCTTCCTCATTCTGTGGGGGATGAGGTAGTGGTTTGGGTACCACACTGCTTCAGAATAGAGTGCTGGGGCCACCCAGCCAGTAGAGATGGATGGGACCGTGTGCCAAACGTCCAGTCAACTCTGGAGGGAATGGGGGAGGGAGAGAAGGAGGTGGGTACTTTTGCTTCGTTCCCTGGGAAGAAGTTCCACCCTTCTCAGTGGTCGACTCTATTTATTTGCCTGGCTTATGAAGACAGATGCTTTTGTTCCTTCCCCTCATTCTTTTTTTGCTTTTGTGTAAAAATTTTTTTCTATTGAAATATAGTTTGATTTTACAATGTTGTGTTAGTTTCAGATGTACAGCAAAGTGATTCAGATATATATATACACACATATATATATACATATGTATATGTATTCTTTTTTTAAGATTCTTTTCTCTTCTTGGTTATTACAAGATATAGAGTATAGTTCTCTGTGCTATACAGTAGGTGCTTATTGGTTATCTATTTTATATATAGTAGTATGAATATTTTAATCCCAAACTCCTAATTTATCCCTCCCTGCCCTCTTTCCCCTTTGGTAACCATAAGTTTGTTTTCTATATCTGAGTCTATTTCTGTGTTGTAAATAAGTTCGTTTGTGTCCCTCATTCTTTTAAAATCCATTTTGACTTTCACAAGTAACACATGAATACATTCTCTTTGTAAAATACAGATAAAGACAAAAAGCTCCCTGAATTCCTCAATACCCAACCTACTTCCTCCCCCAGACGTAATTGCTAGTATCATTTTGGTATAAATGTGTCCAGATTTTCTTGTTTGCATTTGAGTGGCCATATGTACATAGAGAAATATATAGTTTTGTGTGTGTATTCACATGAACAGTGTTACGCTTTCTGTAGCCTTCTGCAACTTCAGCTTTCAGTGAACAATATGCCTTTGAAATCTTCCCATCGATCATTGATGTGGTCTTTTCCATCTGACTTTACTTCATTCCTTCTTCTACTGCTACATTGTATTCCATGGATGTGCCAAAGTTTAACCAGGCTCTCTGATGATGGTTTTTAAGTTGTTTCCTTTTTTTTTTTTTAAACACTGCTGTAATAAACATTCTTTGCTTCTTTGTACATACACTTGAGTAATTCTCTAAGACAGATGGAAACCGGGACAGACATCCAGAAGTGATTGCTAGCTGAAAGGCACAGGCATTTCATAAAGATAGATCCTGACAAAATCCCACCCCGCAAAAGTGTTATCAGAGTACCGCCGGTGAATAGAAGACAATCTATTTCTCCACCTTGTCTATGGGCAATCTTGAATCTTTATCGCTCTGCTTTGCAAAAACATAGTATCTCACTGTCGTAATTATAAATGGTATTTTATGAGAATTAGTGGCCATTGAGCACATTTATTAGCTACATGCCCTCCATCTTCTTTTTTCCTCATTAAAATGCCTTAGATGTTTCTTTTAACAAATGTGCGTAATGACAGAAAGATGTGCGTTATTTGAGGGGGTTGAAATGGAAATGCTTCGATCTAGGACCTGGCCCCCCTCACCGGGTACAATATCTGTGTTTGGGGTCTGGACTGTGGTGGGACCAGGGGTCCTGCCTCTTGTCTAAAATGACTTGGAAAGCGTACAGTTAACTATCTCTAGTTATAGCGAGCGGGGGCTACTCTTCGTTGCAGTGTGCGGACTTCTCATTGCAGTGACTTCTCTTGTTGTGGAGCACAGGCTCTAGGCGTGCGGGCTTCAGTAGTTGTAGCACATGGGCTCAGTAGTTGTGGCTCGTGGGCCCTAGAGGGCAGACTCAGTAGTTGTGGCACACGGGCTTAGTTGCTCCGCGGCATGGGGGATCTTCCTGGACCAGGGCTTGAACCCGTGCCCCCTGCATTGGCAGGCAGATTCTTAACCACTGTGCCAGCAGTGAAGCCCAATTTGGCGGCTTTTAAAGAAAGAATTCTCTTTTAGTTTGGAGGCTTAGTGACACCGAGTCAGGTTTTACTGCTCACCCATATCCTTTGACGAGGCTTGATTCTAAACTACAGTCAGCTGGTCAACTGAAACGCTCTGGCCCCTGTTCATCCCCTTCTGAGTGGTTTTCATTCATCCACAGAAATACCAAGGGTTTTCTGGGGTCTTCTCACTTATCACTTATCAGGACAGGGTCCCTCTGAGCAGGACATTTTCATGCCCTTCACTCCTTGACTCCAATCTACCTTTTTTTTCTTTTTCTTTTTTTTTTTTGCGGTACGCGGGCCTCCCACTGTTGGGGCCCCTCCCGTTGCGGAGCACAGGCTCCGGACGCGCAGGCTCAGCGGCCGTGGCTCACGGGCCCAGCCGCTCCGCGGCATGTGGTATCTTCCCGGACCGGGGCACGAACCCGCATCCCCTGCATCGGCAGGCGGACTCTCAACCACTGCGCCGCCAGGGAAGCGCCAATCTACCTTTTTAACCTCACCTAGACCCTCCTCTTTCCCACTCCCACCAATCACAAGCATTCTAGAATCCACCTGAGGTTTCTGAGCCCAGTGAAAGTCTTGAGAAACGCCTTGGACCCGAAGGCAGGGGTGGGGCTGCCAGCGGCTGCTGTTCTGTTGTGCTCCCTCCGCCTGTCCCCTCAGAAGAGCTGTCTCTGCTTCGCTGTTCTCGGCTGGCCACACCCTCGCTGCTTGCCCTCTGCCCCTCCTCCTCCAGCCCAGCTGTTTACCCCCAACTTCTTCCCTCCTGCAGCCTTCTCTGACTACCAGGAGGACTTGGCCTCTTCCAAGAGGTGTGAGCGGTGTCTGCAATTGAACCTAAGGTCCCTGGGAAACTCAACAGCTACTCACTGCCATGTCTTGGCTCCCCACCCAAGCAATGCACTGACAGGGACCGGATGAATGCTTCGGCTGGCAGCCACCGGTATGGTTTCAAGTTCCCACCTGCTGTCATTTTGTCCTACCTGTTTGTCCAGGTGAATGCTGTCTACCTTAGAAGGTAAGATCTTGAAAACAAGAGAGCAGTTCTATGCAATTCCTTCTGTACAGTGCTTAACCCAGAAACACAAGCAATTAGGTACTTAATAAATGCTTCCTGGTGGTAGAACACTACAGGAAATCATTTCTTTACTTATGTATTTCTTAGACTTTCTTGGACTTATCTCTTGAACTAGGTGGAAAGTGGGTGGAGTGGGGTTAGAATGGTGGTGATTATTTTTTAAAACTTTCCAGGGGTTGAACTTCTAATTTGCATATGTGTGATTCCCTAGAGGGTCTGATCCGATGCATAATTCTGGAAATATAAAGCATATTTACAAAGCCGGGTCCCCAAATGAGCTGCCATACGCAGATCTGAACAAACGTGAGTGAGATCATCCCATTCTTGGCCTCGAGTTATTGCAGTTCTGCTTTGGAGGCTTGTCCCAAACCAAATAAAACACGAAGGGCAAAGAGTGTTTCCCCGTTGCCGTGCCCCGCCCCAGATGCTCTAGAGTCTATGCAGCCAGGGCACCTTGCTTTATGTCCGATTTTTCATTTTTAAATAGAACATTTCTACAATTTAAAGAATTGTTTAAACTTACCCAATTTAAATTTTAAGTGTAACTTGCTTGTTGGGGAGGGATGTGGGTGTATCATTTTATTTGAAGACTAGATAAATTAAAAGAGGTATATAGGATTGGAATCAGAAAAAGCTACAAATTTTTATTTTTTGTTGTCTGTTTTAGTTTAGCCAACCTGACCTTTCTAAGCTTCAGATCTCTTACAATAAGACAGGTGTAATAACATTTTAAAAAACATGTGAGTAGACTATTATACTATCTCTTATAGCTTTAAGTTCTTCCTCACGAGGCATTATCGGAATACCACCCCAACGATTGTCCTGGGCCTCTTTGGTAAGACTTAGGTCTGGGGACTGAGGCCTTCTAATCCTGGCTGGACCCAGTGACTCACTCTGTGATAGGGAGATGGTCGGTTTCCCTGTACAAGTTTCAGAGTAATGAGATGGGAGCCCTAACAGCAGCTAGGATGCTGTCTGCCACTGTCTGCCACCCACAGCTACTAAGAAGCAAAAGTTGCTACGTGGATGCAGAATAGAAAGTGACCCCCGTGTTGAAAGGACGTGCCCCCAGACTGCATGTCACGGCTAAAAACAAGAGCTCTGGACTTCCTGCCTCATGGTCTAGTGCCCGGGCCAGATGTTTGGTGAGAGAGGAAGTAGAAGGGACCAGCTCCAAAACTCTGTCTGCTTTCGCCAGCTCCCAGTTGGCCTGGCATCAAGGGACTTTCCCAGCTACTGTGTGAAGATGGTTTCTACCTGGCTCCATCCATGAATAACCTGCTGGTGAGGACCAGGGACACTGCTGCTCAGAAGTTGGATGTTGGTGGAAGCTCGTGCCATCCCCCTGCTCACACCCCTGTGTGTGTCCCCGAGGCCTGCAACTTCCTGGGCTTGTCCATCAGAGCCAGGCACAGGGTTTGCTGGGAAGGACCCCTTTGAGGGATGGGAAGGGACAGGGCCCCGCTTGAGCCTGTTGTGAACAGAGCTGGGATAGGAAATCCAACTGGCAGAGAAGGAGAGAGAGAAGGAGAGCAAGAGGGAGAGGTGTGTGCGTAGTAGAGGGGATGAAAAAGAGAAAAAAGAGGCCAGCAGACAGAAAGTGGGCTCTCTTGTCTCATTCAACTTAATTTTCATTTCAAAATTCTTTTCCTGTCTCTCTGCTCTGGGCTGTCTTGTCCACTCTGCTTCCTGATGTTCTGACTCTCAGCTTTGCTGTGTCTCATCTGCGGTCAGCCTGGCCCTCTGTTTGTTTCCCACTTGATCCAGGCATTTTTTCACTTTTTTTTGCCTTCTACAGTTTCCAGAACACACTTTAGAGACAGCACACTTCTCAGGAATTGGGTGAAAAGCTCTATTTTTATAAGAACATACTTTTTTCTTCCTCCTAAAAACCCTCTCTCTTTTATTTTTTTTATAGTTTTTTGTTTTTTTTGGCTGCGTTGGCTTTTTGTTGCTACACGCAGGTTTTCTCTAGTTGCGGCGAGCAGGGGGCTACTCTTCGTTGTGGTGCGTGGCCTTCTCATTGTAGTGGCTTCTCTTGTTGCGGAGCATGGGCTCTGCGTGCTCGGGCTTCAGTAGCTGTGGCTCGCGGGCTCTAGAGCACAGGCTCACTAGTTGTGGCGCATGGGCTTAGTGGCTCCGTGGCATGTGGGATCTTCCCGGACCAGGGCTTGAACCCGTGTCCCCTGTATTGGCAGGCAGATTCTTAACCACTGCACCACCAGGGATGCCTCTAAAAACCCTCTTGATCCCCCTCTGATTTCTCTCAGCCTCACAGTTCATTTCCTCCTACACTGACTTCTTCTTCTTCTTCCTCCTTTCTCCTCACTGTGGGTTGTGTTTTGATAACAGCTTTATTGAGATACAATTCACACATCTTACAATTCGCCCACTTAAAACGTACAACTCAGTGGTTTTTAGCATAGTCACAGAATTGCGCATACATCACTGCAAGCCGCTGCAGATCATTTCCATCACTCCCCCAAAGAAACCCTGCACCCACCAGCAGTCACTCCCCACCCCCCTCCCCACCCAGCCCCTGGCAACCAGTATTCTATTTTCTGTCTCTGTGAATTTGCCTATTCTGGACATGCCGTATAAATAGAATCACCATAGAGTATTGTCCTTTGTGACTGGCTTCTTGCACTTAGCCCAGTGTTTCCAAGGTTCATCCCTGTAATAGCATGTGTCAACTCCTTGTTCTTCTTTATTGCTGATACCCAGAGATTTCGTGTGTCCATGTGGCATGGACAAGGCTGGGGCAAGAGTCAGATGTGATGATACGAACATGCGTTGCGAGGAAAAGAATGCAAAGTGATAGATTATTGAAATACAGTGTGGAGCTTTTGCCAGAAATAGTGCTGAAATTATATTAAGGACCATCAAATAACCCTGGCGGAAGATACGACAAACCCTCCAGAATTCGGGAGGGGTCCAGCCTAGAAAATCCTTTCCATGTACATCTCAATGCTCCCAAACTCCCTCCTCTTGTCCCTTTCTCCCTTTTTCCCTCTAGTCTTTTTGTTCAGAGGAGCAGCATCCCCCCGCTTGGAATTGTGTGCCCATGAGGTCGTACCCATACCTGGGAATTTCAGTTCCAGTCTTGGTCAAGAAGGAGGGAAGTGATTTCTTTCTTGGGAATTTGGATGGGCTCAAATGAGAAAGACCAATAGACAGGTTGAGTTGGCTTTTTAAAGGAGGAGATAGAAACGGCCCAAGACACTGATAGACAAGAGCTTGGAGACTAATTATCATTGAAGTCTGATGTCATAACAAGACCACGTGAGAGCCAGCAGCACAGGAGCAGGGAGTAAATTTTGGTAGGTGTGGGTGGAGGGAATCAAGGAAATGGTGTCTTGAATTTCCTTCATTCTCCTGGCAGAGGTTGGAAAGCTTCCTGCAGCCTCCAGCAGGAAGGCTGTTCTCATACACAGAAACAGCTGGCCACGTTTAAAGTCAAGGAGTTAATAGGAACCGTAAGCTAAGAAAGGAATATAGGAGCAGGACGGGAAAGCTCTCCCCTTGCAAAAATATCTCAAAAATTATATTAATAGTTACAAAATCCATTAAAGGTAAATATCACGAACTTGATTCACGTGGCTCCAAAACATTAATGCACAAAAAGAGACCATTTTAAAGCTCTGGGATGGCTGGCATTAGGATATTTTGAGGCTGGGTTGGAAAGAAAGCAGAGAAGTCAGGGTATGATTTACCATGTTCCACTGTCGGGTGATACGCTGCTGTGCACTCTGAAATTCTGAGACTCAAGACCATCCCAGACAGCCTTCATCCATCTGCCATGTTCTCTAAAGGGCCCAAGTGGTGCTGCTTATGCCCCTGGAGTTTTACAGAGTTCACAGAGACAGTTATTCTATTTATAATCTCCTGTGACCCCAGGACCCAGACGTACCTCCCCAGAGCTGGGCAGGAACAGATGTGCTAACCACCACTACACAGTATTCCGAATTCATTCCCTCATTCAAGTAGGGAACAAACAGGTATTAGTACTACTGCCAGCGTAGTAAGCTGGGTGCTGGGGACAGAGCCATGAATAAAATAATCATGGTCCTCGTTATGAACTGAATGTGCTCACCCTCAGTGTGGTGGTGGGGTCTCTGGGAGGTGATGAGGTCATGAGGGTGGAACCCTCATGATAGGATCAGTGCCCTTATCAAAGGGACCCCAGAGAGCTCCCTCACCCCTTCCACCGTGGGAGGACAACTGTCTATGAAGCGAGAAGACAACTGTCTTTGAAGAAGAAAGTGGGTCCTTACTTGCCACTGAATCTGCATGTGCCTTTAAATTAAAAAAAAATTTTTATACAGTTTTAAAGGTTAATTTCCATTTATAGTTATTACAAAATATTGGTTACATTCCCCGTGTTGTACAACACATCCTTGTGCCTTCCTTACACCCAATAGTTTGTACCTTCCAATCCCTCACCCGCTCCCCACTGGTAACCACTAATTTGCTCTCTATCTGTGAGTCTGCTTCTTTTATGTTATATTCACTAGTTTGTTGTATTTTTTAGATTCCACATGTAAGTGATATCATACAGCATTTGTCTTTCTCTGTCTGACTCATTTCACTTAGCATAATATCCTTCAAGTCCATTCATGTCACTGCAAATGGCAAAACTTCATTCTTCTTTTATGGCTGAGTAGTGTTCTATTGTATATATACCACATCTTCTTTATCCATTCATTTGTTTATGGACACTTAGGTTGCCTGGCAATTGTAAATAATGCTGCTATGAACATTGGGGTGCATGTATCTTTTTGAATTAGAGTTTTTGTGTTTTTTGGATAGATACCCAGGATTGGCATTTCTGGGTCATATGGTAGTTCTATTTTTAGTTTTTTGAGAAACTTCCATACTGTTTTCCACAGTGGCTGCTCCAATTTACATTCCCACCAACAGAGTACAAGGGTTCCCTTTTCTCCACATCCTCGCCAACATTTGTTATTTGTGTTCTTTTTGGTGATAGCCATCCTGACAGGTGTGAGGTAATATCTTGTGGTTTTGATTTGCATTTCCCTGATGATTAGAGATGTTGAGCATCTTTTCATGTGCCTGTTGGCCATCTGTATTTCCTGTTTGGAAAAATGTCTGTTCAGTTCTTCTGCCCATTTTTTAATCAAGTTGTTTGTTTTTTGATGTTGAGTTGCATGAGCTGTTTATAGATGTTGGATATTAATTCCTTATTGATCGTATCATTTGCAAATATTTTCTCCCACTCAGTAGGTTGTCTTTTCATTTTGTTGATGGTTTCCTTTGCTGTGCAGAAACGTTAAAGTCTAATTAGGTCCCATTTGTTTATTTTTGCTTTTATTTCCTTTAGGAGATAGATCCAAAAAAACATTGCCTTGATTTATGTCAAAGAGTGTTCTGCCTATGTTTTCCTCTAGGAGTTTGATAGTATCTGGCCTTACACTTATGTCTTTTATCCACTCTGAGTTTATTTTTGTATACGGTGTTATAAAATGATCTAATTTATTCTTTTAGTTGTAGCTGTCCAGTTTTCCCAGCACCACTTATTGAAGAGACTATCTTTTCTCCATTGTATATTCTTGCTTCCTTTGTTGTAGATTAATTGACCATAAGTGTGTGTGAGTTTATTTCTGGCCTCTCTACTCTGTCGCCCTGATCAATGTGTCTGTGTTTGTGCCAGCACCATATTGTTTTTATTACTGTAGCTTTATAGTATAGTCTGATGTCAGGGAGTGTGTGAATCTGAAAATGCCTTGACCTTGGATTTCCCAGCCTCCAGAACTGTGAGAAATAAATGTCTGTTGTTTATAAGACCCCCAGTTTATGGTGGTCTGTTACAGCAGCCCGCATGAACTAAGACAGGTGTACTCATGCAGCTTTGAGTGAATGGAAGCAACAGGCATTAAACATGTCTTTAGCTATAACTGCAGGAAGGGCTATGAAGACACTAAAAGTGAGGGTGTATTGCAGGGGACACTCCCTGAATTGGAAAATTGCTTTTCCCCTGTGCTGGGCCAGACTGTGTTTCTGGGTCAGCTTCCTGCTGCCTGGGTCTTTCTTCCTCTACAATGAGTTCCCAGCCCTCTTGCAAATGAACTTCTCTCAGGCCACCCCAACATTTCCCGAAACTTGCCTAGGTATATCCCACCACAGGACATGGTTACAGTCTGAACTCAAGCTGAGGTCCCTATTGTGTATGTGAACTTTAAAAGTCTTCTGTTTCTTTTTTTTAAATGGTGGTTTAAAAAAATGCATGACATGAAAGTTACCATCTTAACCATTTTTACATGTAGGTTCAGTAGCATTAAGTACCTTCATATCGTTGTTCAACTATCACCACCATCCATCTCCAGAACTTTTCCATCTTTCTGAGTGGAAACTCTGTGCCCATTAAACAAAACTCCATACTTCCCTTTCCCCCAGCCTCTGGCAACACCATTCTACTGTCTGTCTCTATGCATTTGACTATGCTAAGAACCTCATATAGTGAAATCATATAGTATTTGTCTTTTCATGTCTGGCTTATTTCACTTAGCATAATGTTTTCAAGGTTCATCCATGTTGTAGCATGTGTCAGAAGTGTGTGTGTGTGTGTGTTTAATTCTAAGTATTATTGATACCCCATTCCCACTATGTTGTCAGGGTCCCCTGACATGGTTTTGGATAGGGACACGGATACTGAGCAAAATTTAATAAAGGAGCTATTTATAAGGGTGTGGGTTTAAGGAAACCAACAAGGCGTGGTGAAGCACCCCCCCCCCCAAAAGAGCTAACAACCACTGGGGGCTGTTACCACTCCAAGGCCTGAAGGGCAATGGGGGTAATGATTACCAGAACCTGGAGAGACTATTGCAGCTGGAGACAGGGCCACCAGTCAGGAGCTGAAGACTTGGGGAGAAGGGAGAAGAGACCCCCACTTCCCTCATCCCCCACCCCCCAATCTTCTTCCTGTGCTTTACACTACCCAACCCAACCAGGAGCCAGAGGGTAAGACTGGCCTTCCCAGGCACAGAGCATGGGGGGCAAGGATGGAGACTGGACCTAGAGGAGCAAACAGTATATCCAGCCTACCACCTTCTACAAGGAGTTAAGTGTGGGGTGAAAGGGGAGGCAAGATGAGAAGCTAGCAACACGAGTGGGCTGAGTTCCTCTAAAAGAGAAAGGGTGTGGGAGATACTCAGAGGGGAAAACAGTCTGAAAGGAGAGAGAAACAGCCAGAGAGAGAAAATGAAGAGAAAGTAGAGAGATTTGACAGTTCCAATGAGAGACAATGGGAAGAAACCTTAGGAAGAAGAGATGTCCAAAGGGGATTTATTGTGTGAAGACCTAAAACTCCCCTTTCAGTGTTTCAAGGGACCTTTAGTAAAGATCACTTTATTTTCAAGGCTTTTGTAGAATTTTGAATGTGACACTAAGTTGGACCAGAGTTAGGAACAGGGAAGACCAGTTATACTTGGCATGGAAGGCAGAATAACGGGCCCCAAAAATGTCTGCATCCCAATCCCCAGAGCCCATGAATATGTTAGGTCATGGAAATGGGAATTGTTTGCAGATAGAATTAAGGTGCTAATCAGCTGACTTTGAAATAAGAAGATTATCCTGGGTGGGGCCAGTGTAATCATGAGATCTTAACTGGGGAAGAGGGAGGCAGAGGAGTCAGTGTCAGAGTGACATGATGTGAGAAAGAATTGATTGGCCATCACTGGCTTTGAAGATAGAAGGAAGCCACAAGCCAGGGAAGTGGCAGCCTCTGGCAGCTGGAAAAGCCCTTCCAACAACCTGACCTCCAGAACTTAAGATAGTATATTTGTGCTATTTAAGCCACTGTGTTTGTGGTAATTTGTTACAGCAGCAATAGAAAACTAATACACTTGGGTTTTATGGGTGTGGAGTATAGGTAGCTAAATTTTGGATTGAAAATGTGAAGCTGCTTATAATTACCGTAAATACTGTATGTAAATTTATAGCTATGAATTTTACTGATAAGAGCTTTGATTAAACTCCTTAACTTCCTCACACTAGGTGAAAACACGCTAGCTAAAGTAGACTTGTCCTTTATACTTGCTTTCAGTGCTGTAGTAGCTGCATGGTTCTTTTAATCTTGGCTCTTGTGTAGCTGCTCTCATCCTGATTCCTTGATCAGTGGAGTGTCTGGATTCTCAGTTTGTGGCTTCCTTGGTCTCCTTTGAGAGACCAGTGCTGTGCCCACTTCTGAGCCCCCACAGTCTGTTTTTAGGGTTCTCCATACAGGTGGTTTAATGTCCAATCCGTCATGAAAAGGTTTTGCTCTTCTTTGTAGCCTCCTTGTTGCTGGCATGAGCTTTCACTTCAATCTTGTTGGACACACAAACACAGCAGACTTGTGGTGGGAAGGTTTAAAAGACCAGCTTTCTGGTGATGACAATACCCACAGAATAAACCCTCCACTCTCAGGCACCTGCACCAGATAAGCTTCTCTATGTCAGCATTTCCACAGCTGAAAGAGGTACTTTCAGGCATTGCTGGCAAGAGTTCAAAGCAGCTTAATGACTAAGGAGGAGGACTTAGCACTATTTAATAAACCAACATCAATGGATCTCACCGAATTGAAATCAGGGTGTCAGCAGGGCTGCATTCTCTTTGATCCAGCAATTCAGCTTAGATTAATTTATTCTGAAGAAACAACCCCCAAAATGAAAAACAACGTATGAAAAAGGTTATTGATTGTGGAATTTCTTATAATAGCAAAACATTGAAAGCACAACCAAAGTTCTTGTCCATAAAAGACTGGTTGAATCCATCAAGGAACAGTCAAGTCATGGAATATTATACAGCCATAAAAAAGAATGACTGAATCACTACGAACTGATGTGTGAGGATTTCCAAGCTATATTATTAAGTGAAAAAAGCAATGTGGAAAAGAATATATAAAGCCCATTACCATTTGTGTAAAAAAAGGTTGCAGGGGGATGAGAATGTGTATGTGTGCGTGCATGCTTGTTTTCACAAGAATCACAGGAAAGGTAAACCAGAAATAAATGAAAATGATTACCTGTAGGGTGTAGGTGTGAATGGAGTGGAAGGAATACAGATGAGGGTGATAGTTTTCACTTCTCTGAGTGTTCCTTTTAGGCAGTTTGGAATTCTGAATCATGTAAACGTTTTAAGTATTAAAAAATTACATTAAATCTAAGAGGAGTTAAAAAAAAAAGAAACCTTGAAGTTGAATGCAAACAGAAACAAAGGAATGTATGTGGTTAGCAAATTGATGGCATAACAACACAGAAATAAGAACTACATGTAGTTTTTTTTTGTTTTGTTTTTTGTTTTTTTGCGGTACGCGGGCCTCTCACTGCTGTGGCCTCTCCCGTTGCGGAGCACAGGCTCCGGACGCGCAGGCTCAGCGGCCATGGCTCACGGGCCCAGCCGCTCCGCGGCACGTGGGATCCTCCCGGACCGTGGCACGAACCCACGTCCCCTACACCGGCAGGCAGACTCTCAACCACTGCGCCACCAGGGAAGCCATACATGTAGCTTTTAAACCCTGTGGTTTTGACTAGTGGGATATATTCTAAGGGGAAAAAATCGGCAGGAGCCTTATGAATTAGGCTAGTAATTGAGACTAATATTAGGGTCATCGTGCAAACCTCTCTTGTGTATGTTGTAGGATACAGCAAATGAGTCAATATATTAATTGTGTGTGGGTGACCTAAGGCCCTCACTGTAGCAGGGGGGAGGTAATATAGAATGGAGGTAAATACGGAATGGTAATATGATCCTGCAATGAGAAGTGGGGTATCAGAATGAATTCATGATGTTCCAGTTCTATCCACTGTTAAAGACGAAGTGGGACATTAGTTAAAGCTGTGAAAACATATTTTATTCAGTAACTAGTGACAGTAGGGAAAAGAGCTGAGCTCTGTTCTGATTTGCACAGAGTGACTGGGTGTTTTAACGGGAGAAGGAAGGAGTCAGGAGCGGGACAGAGCAGGGCTCAAGTAAGTGATTACCCTGGGTCGGTCAGTGTAGATGTGATTAGGTCAGCTGTGTCTGTTAGCTGGCAATCACGGAAGTGAGAATTCTTCACCCCACAGAGATTAGGAAACAGAGGTACCTGTACTTCTTGATGATTACATTTCAAAGGAATGGCTGTTAGGACCTTGAAAATGACACTCTTGGGTTGTAGGAGATACACATCTCAAAGGGACAGAGTAAAGATTCACAACTGTAGGCAAGTTTTAGTGAATGCACTAAGAAAGGCTGGTGAGGGGCCTGTCCTCAGGCGTTGGCTGGAACAAACAGTAAATTCTCCTGGCACTGTTGAGTTTTCCAGGCAGGTGTTGAAGGGAGGGGCTGGGGTCATCCTACGGACATGGCCTTATGCTGTTTGAAGCCATGCTAGAGTTTAGTTGTCTCTTGGTGCAGAGGTTTGGATGGAGTTGTTACATGCAGTTCTCACCATTGAACGTGCCTTGAAGCAGTGACACCCCAGGACCAATAGACACAGTAGTACTCAGATCTTGGTTTCTAAATACCATTTCCCTCTAAAAGGAACAAGCCTCCTTGAATAAATTGTCTGACTATGAATCAGGGACAGGGAAGCTATAATGTGTTTGGAATGTCTTCTTGTGCCAGAAATCAATGGGTGGGACCAGCTACATAATTTGCAGGGCCCAGTGCAAAATGAAAATGCAGGGCCTCTTGTTGAAAAACTACTAAGAATGTCAAGAGAGAACCACATAGAAGGCTTTGTAAGAGCAGGGTCACAGGCCCACGAAGCCGGCCCTATTAATGGAAGATGTGTTAAAAGTTCAGAAGAGCCAGCTTGAAGGGGCTCTTGCTGGTGAATTTTGGGACAATTTGAGCACAAAAAAAAAAAAGAATAGTAATAACAATGGATTATAAAACACAGAATTAAAGAAGAACCAATTTTGACTTCCCTGGTGGCGCAGTGGTTAAGAATCCACCTGCCAACGCAGGGGACACCGGTTCAAGACGTGGTTCGGGAAGATCCCACATGCCACGGAGCAACTAAGCCCATGTGCCACAACTACTGAAGCCTGCACTCTAGAACCTGTGCTCCACAACAAGAGAAGCCACCACAATGAGAAGCCCGCACACTGCAAGGAAGAGTAGCTCCCGCTTGCCGCAACGAGAGAAAGCCCACGTGCAGCAACGAAGACCCAACAAAGCCAAATAAATAAATGAAAGAAAGAAAGAAAGAAATTTATTTTAAAAAAGCACCATGAATTTATAGTGATACTGAAAATGAGTATCACTATACTCCCTTGCACAGAAGGGAAAACTTTATGAGGAATGCCAGCCAATAAATGTAGACAGAATAATATAATTAGAAAATTTACCATTTTTACCACCACCAATGTAATAATGATACTAAAACATTGGGTTAAAGATTGTTGGGAAACAGGATATTCACACAATTTATGAAGTCTCCCCTTATCACCCAATAGATTACTTATTAATTACAAATGGGAAAAGATGCCTCTGTGATAGAGAGCTCTGAGAGAGCTCTTACCCAAGTGATCAGCTTAGCATGAGTGATAATGAGACAATGTTATCATGCATCTCTCAATGTGATGCAATGAAAAGTACATGTGTAGTATTTTGCTCAAAATGTTTAACCTGAATCTAAGCATGAAGAAACAAACAAATATGGACTGTGGGACATTCTACAAGGCAACTGGCCTAAGCCCTTAAAAAAAATGTCATGAAAGAAAAAAAAATCAGGGGGAGCTGTTGTAGATAAAAGGAGGGTAAAGAGACTTGAGAACCAAGTGAATTGTATGACCATTGATTGTCCTAGATTGAAAAAGAGCTATGGGAGACATTTAGGGCACAACTCTGGAAATTGGGATTTTGGACTGTAGATAATACTATTGTATCAATGTGAAATTTCTTGAGTGTGATGATGGTGTTGGTTATGGAGGAGAATGTTTTTATTTTTAGAAGATACATGCAAAAGACTTAATGCCCCAGTGTCTGCAACTTATTTGCAAACAAAAGGGAGAGAGAAAGGGAAAGGGAAAGAGGAAGGGGGAGTGGGAGGGGGAAGAGGGAGAGAGAAGGCAAAGGTGACAAAATGCTAATGACTGTTTGAATCTGGGTGATGAGTAAACAGCTATTCTTATACTATTCTTTCCCTTGGCTATAGGAGAGATATTTTTAAAATAAAAACTTGGGAGAAAAAGTTTTCCTAGCTAAAGTCATGTCTCAAGGAGGAACACGGTAGCATATCAAGGGCAGAAAGACTCTCTAGGTTGGTTGGCAGGACCCTGAGGCAGCAGACGTGCCACCTGGTACTTCAGCATCATTCACGTGCCTCCCAGTCTGTGTGCCCAGCATAGTCATGGTGAGCAGAGCAGAGCTGACAGCAGACAGTGGTGTGAGATGGGCACCTGTTCCCAGTGTGGGCTAACAAGAGCCAGGACCAGACTGGTAGACCAGCTAGTCAAGGGCTGAGGTTCCTTCTGTGCCGTGAGAAAGCAGGAAGTCTAGTGCCAGTTCAGGCTCGGACAACTTCTTTGGGTCTTATTGGAAAACTGGGGAGAATATACCCTCTTACTTATGCAACAGAGATCAAATAAGATCTTGTACGAGGCAAAACAGTCTTCATAGATTTTCTTATTATCTTATTTTCTAGATTATCTCATTTTATTTTATAGATTTTAATTCTGGAAATATAGATAGCTTTTTGTCACATATGAGCCGTTACAGATGTACTTGCTGTTGGTAGTTCTATTACAGTTTGTGTCCTATATGTACAGAATTTATGATCTTTCTATTTTATACAATTCCCACCAAAAAAAGAAAAAAAGAAGCAGTGCATCTAGAAGGGTCTCTGCTGCGTTACTGAGTCCTCCTAACTATTCAGGAGTCAGAAGCAGAGGACTTCTTTTCTGACTGGGGTTCATTGAGAACAGATTGCAAATTTCAAACTTGTTTTTCTTTCACTACCAGTATCCTTTCAGGACTGAGTGCAGTAGGACACGTGTCACATCATGACACGCTTTCCAGGTGAATCAGCCTAATGGACAGTAAGGAATATTCCTGAAAGCCATTCCTGCACCAGGGTGGCTAGCAACAAGCGTACACCCAAGTGACTGTGAACCACATGGATATATCCCGCCAAACCCAATAAAGTGCATCCCTAACTCAACTTCCCTTTGGCTAGAGTCCAAAATGCCATAGCCATTCCAGTGGTATCTGTGCAAGGGGAAGGAGGATGGAGAGAAAATCCAAGAGGAAAGAGACAATGGTTTTAATTGATTATAGTTGAAATATCTTACTTTAGGGCTTCCCTGGTGGCGCAGTAGTTGAAGGTCCGCCTGCCGATGCAGGGGACACGGGTTCGTGCCCCGGTCCGGGAAGATCCCACATGCCGCGGAGCGGCTGGGCCCGTGAGCCATGGCCGCTGAGCCTGCGCATCCGGAGCCTGTGCTCCACAACGGGAGAGGCCACAACAGTGAGAGGCCCACGTACCGGAAAATAAAAAAAAAATCTTACTTTAAAAAAAAAGGAGAGAAAAGGAGAGGCAGAGACAGGGAGAGGGACAGACAGGGAGAATCTCTTAGTGTTACGTTAAACAGGAAATGGAGAGGTCCACTGGGCAGTCAGAAATGTGGGTTTGAAGAGATGATGGATGGTAATGTAGAGATTAGGGATGTCATTTCACAATCATAGCTGCATGGGTGGATGAATCCCCCCAAATGGAAGAAAAGAGGACAGAGGACAGAATCTTGGGTAATGCCTATATTTCATTGTGAGGTAGGGGAGATGGCTATAAAATGAGATGGCTATAAAATTTTAGACCAAAACACTGATTACAGCCCGGATATGAAGAATGAACCCAATCAGGTCGATCTGGGTTTTTGTCATTCATAACAGAAAGATTTTTGATAATACATACATTTAAATATTTAAAACCAGCTATAAACCTATGTTTATAGCTCTTATACAATTATAAAATCAAAACATATTAAGTACTAACAAAACTACAAAACTCATAAAAATAGAAATTGGCATTCGGTTTGACAGACGGTACTGTTTTGCTGAAATAAAATCACTGCTATTGACGTTAATAGTAGAAAATCTATTTATGTGGTTGAGATTTCACTTGCTGGTTTGGTTATTTTGATTTTGAGTGTATTTCCCATCATTTGAGTAATTGTCATGATCTCTGGTGATATTTTTCCTTGTGGACAGAATTTATTTTATATCCCCTATCCATTATTTAGAAGAGACCGTCTAATGGTGCATCTCAAATATGATGGCAAAAATATCAGTTAACAAAGTTTATTCACAGATTGTTCACTGTACCCACTAATGATCTGTTGTAAGCTGGTGTGTGTTTTCATCATGGACTTCTTACTCTAAATCACTTGCCATGTGAGCATGGAGCTGAGCTCTGGGACACACTCTTGAGTTCTGTATGCTTACACCACCATGTGTATTTTGATGACTTAATTCTCCCACCATTTTTCCCCAATCAAACTACTACAATACTTTCATCTCTATAGCATGGCTTCCGATGGCCTACAAATACTTCACCATATAAAGAAAAGAACTGAAAAATATATAATCAACTAAAATTGCATGGTGGAGGGAAGCAAGGGAGGGGGGAGAAAGGAGAGAGATACTAATTCACCATTGCTCAAAATAAGGTGTTAATACTGTCAAAAGAATGTTCACACCAACCTTTCCACGTCAAAGCCTTTATGGGAGTCAGTGTACCAGAAGCATGGGAGTAGGAGTTAGACAACTCTGAATCTGGTGATGGTCTTACCAGCTTTGACATTGGTAAGTTACTCAATCACTTGGTTTTCTCATCTGTAGAGAAGTGTTATGATGATTAAATGAGGTCATGTAACTCAAATGCCTCAAACTGCCTGATCCACAGTTGGTGTTCAATGATAGTAGTTATTATCAGTTTTTGACACTTAGCAGGGCTAGGATAAATGTGGAACTTAAAATGCTGGTAGATTAGGTAAGTAAGGCTCAGAGGTCTGATAGGTCTGGACCTACCAAGCTAAGGGCGGGCGTTGGCTCTTAGGACTATTTAGAGTCTGTGCCCAGGTTATTGCTGGTTCTAAATGTTTACGATGTGATGTCCTGCTGTGTTTGTGTCAAGTTAGTGCACCTGTCCCCCAACTGTCCAAAAACCCAGTGTCACTTACTCATCACATCTTTTTGTAAATTTCATCATCAATTTGGGGAAAGGCTTTGGTACACAGTCCATTCCTGGGGGTTAAAATGATTATTTCTTTCATCTTTGAGGATGATAATTCTTTTGGTTTTCTTTGGAGCTTCTCCTTTTAGTCTTTCTTAAAGAACTAATTTCTGTTCTTTTTCATTGCTGTTGTTAGTATGAAGAATTCAGTCCTAATCACTGCAGGAGCAGAGGTTAAGTTCAAGCAGACCTGGTTCCATCCTGGCTGTCACTTAGCTATTGCCTGATCTTTTTGAGCATGAGTTTCCTCTGCTGGCAGATGAGGAACAATAATGCTCACCTCCTGGATTGTTAGGAGGATTAAATGAGAAATGGCTCTGAAACCCTGGACATATCATCACTGTTCACATCTTCCCAGCTTCTCCCACCCCAGTTAAAGAGCTCTTTGCAAGATTAACAGTTCTTTGGCACACACAAAAAAGTATTTAGTTCCTGTTTGGAAAATATTAAAAACTATAGCACCAGGCTGAGTCTTAACCACACTTGAGAAAAATTGGAGAGGAGTTTTAAATTGGAAGCTTACTTTATTCAGGATGAAGAAATACTGAAATCAAGGGGGAAAAAATCTGCTGTTAACTTAAATACATAATTATTATCATAATTTCTTTTTTGTTTTAACTGAGAAGTACAGCTAAAACACAAATGATTTCCAAAGATTATCTGCAAATGCATTTAGTGCGAGGCAGTGTGGTGCAGAGGTGGTGCTAGTGAACTCTGCTAATGAGCTCTACAGTATCTGCAAGTCACCCCCTCTCTCTCGCCTCAGTTTCCTCACCATAAAATGGGGTGATTGTGCTTAACCGGGGGAGGGGAGGGAGGTTGAGGGGATGTGTGAGATGCTTCTGCTCTCACAGTGGTGATAGATATATGGTAGCCATCTTCCCAGAGGGCCCCCAATGACCCCTAATTCTGCGGTTCCCACCACTGTAGACCCCTCCTCCCCAGCATTGCATCAAGGTTGGTCTGTGTGACCCATAGAAGGCTTCAAAAGTGAGGGCCAGCCATTCGAGATAAGGTTAGAAAAGGCACCGCAGCTTCCGTCTTGGGCTCCTTCTCCCACACCTCCCCCTCCTTTTCTCTCTGTTTCTCTCTCTCTCCCTCTCCTGCTCCTTTTCTCTGTCTCTCTCTCTCACCATTTGCTCTGTGGAAAGCCCTGGTGTGAGCAGCCCTGTGGAGAGGCCACATGATGAGGAACTGAAGCCTTCTGCAAACCAGCCAGATGCGTGAAGTTGGAAGCCAGCCCTCCAGACCCAGTCAGGTCTCAGAGGACTGCAGCCCCAGCTCATACCTTGACGGCAGGCTCGTGAGAGACCCTGAGCCTGGACCATCCAGCTAAGCTGCTCCCAGATTCTTGACCTACAGAAACTGTGAGATAATAAATGCTTATTGTTTTAGGATGCTAAGTTGGGAATAATTTGTTTTGCAGCAATTGATAACTAATACAGGATGCTACTGGCTTTTAATTAGCAGAGTCAGGATGCTAAACATCCTGCAGTCTGTGGGACAGTCCTGCTCCCAAAATTCATGTATTGGAACCTAATCCCCAACGTGATGGTATTTGGAGGTGGGGCCTTTGGAAGGTGATTAGCTCATGAGGGTGGAGCCCTCCATAAGTGGAATTAGTGCCCTTAAAAAGGTACCCCAGAGAGCTCCCTCACTCCTCCTGCCATGTGAGGACACAGGGAGAAGACAGCTGTCTATGAACCAGGAAGTTGGCTCTCACCAGACACTGAATCTGCCAGTGCCTTGATCTTGGACTTCCCAGCCTCCATAGCTGTGAGAAATAATTGTTTAGTGTTTAAGTCACACAGTCTATGGTATTTTTGTTAAAGCAACATTAATGGACTTAGACATACCCCCACTGTGCAGATCAGACCTCTCCCAACATTGGCATGATCTCTCCCAGCTTGAAATATGTATGATTGTCTTTTGCAAGTTAAAAGCGTAAGGTCAAAAAGAAAAGGTGTCCATAAATTGCTGTCTAATTCTACGCACATTGAAATGCAGGTATCCAATAGCCCAGTGATTCTTCTTTGAATCTATCCTGCAGAAATCCTGGCAGATGTGCACAAAATTATGTACAAGGATGTCTCTTGCCCCTTTGTTTGCAATACCCAGACACTGCCAATAACCTAAATGTCCACCAATAGAAGATTAGTCAAATAAGTTGTAGTACATCTGAAATATTACACAACTCCTAACAAAAATGAAGTCAGTCTATATATAATGGCATAAAATGAACTCTAAAGTGTATTGTTAAATGAAAATCTAAATCACAGAATAATATAAATGGTATACTGTTCAGGTTTTAAAAACAGTATGCTGTGTGTGTGTGCCCACGTATGTAAATGCATGTAAATAGATAAGATATGGACTGATTCACCTCAAAGTCTTATCAGTAAATTTCTATGCAGGAAGGAGCTGTGTGAAGTGGAACTTTGACTTTTGTTCTCCAAAACACTGTTCTGTTTGAATTTTTTACAAAAAACATTAGTTTGTGATTATAGAATGTTCTAAGTTATCAGTGATATTGGTAATGTCCTGTGTACTCTGGGTGCTACTGAGGTTGGCAGTGTAACAGAAATGGGGACATTGCCGTGGAGCGTATTTCACATCTCAGCCCCTTCAGCCCTGTGAACTCCGCAGTCCCCAAAGGACCCATCACCAGCTGGTCTGGAAACATTGGAAGCCGCTCCAAGTCCAGAGATGGAATTGGGGACACTTAAACTCAGAACATCCTGGAAACCCTCAGTTTCCCTTTGGCTCCTATAAAATGGAAGCTGTGCTTCCTCCATCATTTCCGATTTCAAAGTGGAGTCAAAGATCTCAAGTAAGGAGTATGACTATGTAGGTTGGACTGGAATGCATCTACTCCTTTGCTCCCAGTACACCTCCCTTATTCATTGACTGGCTGCATTCTTACCTCTGTAGGTCTTTGCCAGATAAAACACATGCTAATAGAGTAGACTTCACTCATTATCAACAAACGAAAGCTTGGTGTTATGTATCCAAAGTCCAAAAAGGTACAAACAATGAGATGAAAATGAGAGTAATAAATATGACTAAGGAAACTGAAAGTTTGATTTATCTGTGAAGATAAAACAGTAAAGATAAACAGTACAGGGACTTCCCTGGCAGTCCAGCAGTTAAGACTCTGTGCTCCCAATGCAGCGGGTGCAGGTTCAATCCCTGGTCAGGGAACTAAGAGCCCGCATGCCGTGTGGTGTGGCCAAAAAGTAAAGAAAAAAAAAATAAACAGTACAGACATCTTAGCCAATGACAAATAAGATCCAAAGACAAGAGGCAGGGAAACAACAAAAGAAAAAAAAGAGAGAGAGAGAAAAGAAGTACAGTTTTAAAGACTTGGTTGATCATGGCTTGACCACCACCACCACCACCACCACCAATTTATTTATTTATGGCTGCATTGGGTCTTCGTTGCCGCACGCGGGCTTTCTCTAGCTGCGGCAAGTGGGGGCTACTATTCGTTGCGGTGCGCGGGTTCTCATTGTGGTGGCTTCTTGTTTTGGAGCACGGGCTCTAGGTGCACGGGCTTCAGTAGTTACCCCACCCGGGCTCAGTAGTTGTGGCTCGTGGGCTCTAGAGCTCAGGCTTAGTAGTTGTGGCACATGGGCTTAGTTGCTCCGCGGCATGTGGGATCTTTCCCGACCAGGGATTGAACCCGTGTTCTCTGTGTTGGCAGGCGAATTCTTAACCACTGTGCCACCAGGGAAGTCCCTTGACCACCATCATAGGAAAATAGAAAATCGCATAGTCTGGTTGAACAAAAACTCAAAGGACTCCCCAGATGCCCTTTTCCCCGGGGTTTGTTACAAACAATACTTGTTCAAGACCTGTAGAGTCAGAGATGTTGTTTTTCCCCACAATCCACAAACCCCTTACTCAGGACAGGAAATGTACATTCAGTGAATGACTATGTCAAAAACACAATAAAAGCATGGGAAAACCTTACTTTTTTCCTTTGTATGGAATTAAATTGTTGGAAGGAAGCCAAGGAAATGACACATCTCACCTCTGTTTCTGGCTAAACAACCATTTAATCATTGATAGTTCTTAATCAAATTGGGGTCTTAGATACTGTAGGTTAATGAATTTATTTTCCAGCAACCAATTTTAATTTTTTCGTATTTCCATGAGGAAATGAGATATGATACCTTAATGTAGATTATAAATCTATACTACTTTTTAAATTAAAACTAGTGGAAAATTATCCTTTGTACCATCTGCCTGAGTAATAGTTTGCATGTACAGGCTTGTGTTGATTTTTAATATCTTTATTTAAGTAACTTCTCTCCAACCAAGTCAAGGCAGAGAATAAATCTTTTATTTCCTTCATGTTTTTCTGAATATACTTGACTTTTCACTTCACCTCACAGTCTTAGTTTCCTCATCTGTACAAGTAAGAAAGTGGTCAATAAAAGGCTGTAAAGTGTAAACTGTATTAAGGAAAAATTCGGTGGGAAAGGAAATGTGATATTAAAGGGGGAAAGAAATCATATAAAATGCCATCTGTTAAAAAAAAGGTTGTTCAAATATTTTAAAATATGACGCTAGTGGGTTATAACAAATCACCATGCTTCGTAGATTCCATTAGATTTATTTAGAAGAATCATATAAGAGTTTCATTTGAAAATATTCATATTTACACTGTATTAGAAAACTCATTCTTGGAGCTATTTAGACTTCAGATAACATTTTTTAATATGCCAACTTAAAAAGGTACAGGGAGAGTGTATAATCTTTCAAAATACTTTTGGGAAGAAAAAAGGAAAAAAACACATTGATTTAGGGATGGGCAGAACAAAGAGGACTAAGAAAGAATAGTCAGAGAGAAAGAAAAAAAACTCAGTGAGCACGGTCACAAAATTCAAAGGAGGAGAGACTTTGGAGGAGAGAGTTTGTTCTAGGCCTTAGAGAGCTGAAGCAAGGCAAGTGCCACGAGATAATCTACTGAGGCTTCAGTTCATGAGAACACAGATCCCTGGGAGACAGTTCACCCTTCCTCTGCCCAAGGGGGATTTTGAGTTTGGAGATCAAGGATTTCCTTGTCCCCTGAGGGGCTCACAAGGAGTTGAATTGTTTGAGAGCAGAGGAAGCGCCCCAAGGATACTGCAAAATTGAGAATGGACTGTTTAGTGAGGACAGTGTCCTAAGGGATTGGGAATGAGTTGAAGCCCGTGGACCCTCAGAGCAGTGGGGCCCAAGGCCTTCCCCCTTAGGAACCCGGGGCATGGGGCAGGGGCAGTGTCCACCTGGGGGGAACGAGGTTATCTAGTCTAGACGGCACCCCCTGTGCCCGGCTTAGAACAGAAGCAGGGGAGCTATTCATCCTCGATGGAAGCATAGGGGATGGACAAGAAGCAGGTCACTCCAGACTCTTGGGAACCAAAGATCCCACCCCCAGTGTTGTGTGCTGTGTAAAACCCTTTGGAATCTTGCATGACCCAGATCCCAGGAAGGGAACCCCAATAATGGCAGAGATTGGATTTCTTCCCTACCTAGTGGGAAAGGGAGCTTAGAAACAGATTAATTTTTAGAGGGGGAAACATATAAATAGAACATTTCTTTAAGTCTGTGTGTTATTGCATATTCAAAGCCACTCCATAAGGACTGCAAAGTATTTGGTTGCATCTGACAGCTAGGAGGTAGGTCATAGGTGCAGTTTCAGCAGAGTGTGGGGCAAGATCTAGATTTTATGGAAGGAGGAATGAGTGGGAGGTGAGGAAGTGGAGGAAACACATGCAGACTGCTGTTCCTAGAAACTTGGCTATGAATAGAAAGTGAGATGAAGGGTGCAAGCTTGAGAGGATGCAGAGGAGAGGATTCTGCTGTGAGGCCCCGACAGCAGCTTCGGAACATCATTCTAGCTGACTGCGGTCCTCCTGTCCAGCTTCCTCAGGCATCTTTTTGTTATCTTCTTGGTCCTTATAAAGGAATGTATTATCATAATAAAGGTATTGAACAATGAGGTCCTACTGCATAGCCCAGGGAACTATATTCACTATCCTGTGATAAACCATAATGGAAAAGAAAATGAAAAAGAATGTATATATATGTATAACTGAATCACTTTGCTGTACAGTAGAAATTAATGCAACATTTTAAATCAACTATACTTCAACAAAATAAATTTTAAAAAATTCTAAGGAAAATAGTGGCAGACCAAATTCAATAATAATAATAATAAAAGGTATTTATTGTAAGGTCAAGTGAGCTGCTTCAATAAATGAACTCCCAAGTCTCAGTGGCTTAACACAATAAGGTTTTGTTTCTCATGAAGTCAAAACCCAATTGGGTATTCCTACTGGGACCCAAGCTCATTCGATCCATGTCATCTTCCATGCGTGGCTTCCAGAGTTGCTCTGGAAAGGGAAACTAGAATAGAGAATTGCCTGTGGGAGGTTTCTGTGGGCCGCAACTGCAGGAGATGAGCATCACCTCTGCACACTTATAGGAGAGTGCATTTATGTGACCACATGTAACTGCAGAGTGGCTGGAAATGGAATGTGAGTCCATGTAGAGGCAAGGCTGATGAACGTGCACTAGTCTCCACCACGTTATTCACCCACTCACTACTATGACCCACTTAGGCTGTATCTTAGCCTCTCAGGACCCCACCCTCAGGTGAGCCTGGTATCCCGACTAGGGTACTGCTCAGATTCCTGTCTTAACCTATTTCCAGGCTGATACATTTAAGTCTCAGAGTTTCTTGTAGAGACAGTAAGGGAATCATCCCTGCTTAGAAGTGAAGTCACAAACCCCGTATTCTTGACTTGGGAAGTATCAGAGGGGAAGGCTTAGGTGTCTGGGGGCGGAAGAGGCAGCAGGACCAAACACCCTCCCTCGAAACATGGGCCTTTCACTTTCCCTTGAGAATCTCTACTGTGATGACCACTGTCACCACCATGGCCACAGATACTTTCTCTATGAACGTCCTACCCCCAATGTAAAAAACCCCGTCTTCACCGAGTTGAGACAAGATGGCATTTTCAAAGAGACTTTACTGCATTCTAAGAGAGGACAAATGGAAATAAACGAAGCTTCACGAGCTCTTCCTCGTGAGCATCCTCGTTAGCCTACCTTTTGCCTCCAGCTGTTATCCTCAGTCTCAGGGAGCTGCAACATTAAACAGTTGCCTCTAAGTGTTTTTGACAAATGGCCCAGGGAAAAGACTGTTCTCACTGGGTGAGCTCCGAGTCATGTCAAAGACAGCCTTGCAAGTGGAGTCTTCTAGGTCGGCCAGACTGGTCAAATAATGACAATTCTCTGGTAATGAGGTGTTGAAGGAGCTCCGACCCTATTCTCCCCTTTTCAGTGGCTCTCTGGCTGCTGGGTTGTTTTTTTTTTTAAGGCTACCATGGAGCTGTAGAGAGGGGATTGAAACAGGAAAAGTTAAAACACCTCAAGAATGTTAAAACATTCTGAGCAGAATTCTGCAATTTTTCTTGATTAAACACTTCCCAGATGGCTGTAAGCCTTGGATTAATTTCCAGAGTTTTGAAAATGCTGATTCTGTCAGTTTTTGCCAATTCTCTCATTGCTCTTTTGGAAGGAAGCATTTTCATAGGTCTTTACCCCACACCATTTCTGCTGACATCACCCTGTATTTATTCTTATTAGCCTCACTATCCTTAGAATGGAAAAGTTCAATCCTATTTGGAGCTGTTACACCCTGCGTCTAGCATATCAACTCCCTCATTCAACCATCCATTCATTCTTTTAAGAAAAAGTTGTCGGGTTCCTGATATTTGTTCAAGCTTTGTGTGCGGTATTGACGATGCAACAGTGAACAAGGCAGACCTACTTCCTGCCTCAATGGAGCTTATATTCCAGCGGGGGCAAAAATTCGGTGCTAGGGTGAGGGGTGTTGAGGATAGGGTGAGAAACGTGTAATAGAAAATAAGACTACAGTGTGATAAGTGCTATGATAAGAACGTACTGGGTTCTGTTGGGGGGCTTGTGGGAGAGGCATCCAACTTGAACTTGTCAGGGAAATCTGAGAAAGTTAAAGAATTCGTCATGGGCTTCCCTGGCGGCGCAGTGGTTGAGAGTCCGCCTGCTGATGCAGGGGACACGGGTTCGTGCCCCGATCCGGGAGGATCCCACATGCCGCGGTGCGGCTGGGCCCGTGAGCCATGGCCGCTGAGCCTGCGCGTCCGGAGCCTGTGCTCCGCAACGGGAGAGGCCCCAACAGTGAGAGGCCCGCGTACCGCAAAAAAAAAAAAAAAAAAAAAAAAATGGGCAGAGGACAAATAGTCTACAAAGCAGATGGAGGGGAGATAAAGAGCGGGGAGAAAAATCAGGAGAGGGAGGCATATTGGTTTTTAAATTTAAAAAATTTAATTGTGGTCAAAAACATAAGATTTGTCATCTTAACCATTTCTGAGTGTACATACATTTCAGTAGCGTTAAGTATATTTATATTGTTGTGCAACCAATCTCCAGAACATTTTCATCTTGCAAAACTGAAACTTCATACCAATTAAACAACAGCACCTCCAGCCCCCAGCCCCTGCCAGCCACCATTCTACTTTCCACTTCTGTGGATTTGACTTCTCTAGGTACTTCATTCATATAGGTGGAATCATGCTGTATTTGTGAGTGGCTTATTTCACTTAGCATTATGTCCTCGAGTTTCATCCACTGTAGCATGTTTGGTACATTGTTTTATAACCAAGAAAAGCCACAGGTATTTTCAGGGGGAAACAGTTTTAGAAAAAAGGTGAATATCTGTAGAAAAATTAGAATCACTGAGAAAAACTTTTGCACAAAGGCATTCTGGTAGTTATACAATAAAATTTACAACCAAACTATGTGAAGCGTGAGCGTTACTCTTAAAATGTAGTTTTCATCGCCTTAATTTCTCCCATACATTTGTTTAGTTCCAAAAATATGTTCTTCCCTATGGTAGCAAATATGACATAAACATTCAAATTCACGAGAAATGTGCATTAAAGGTCTATACTCAGCTGTTCTATAAATTAAGTATAGGTTTAAAAATTCAAGTAAGAGTTGCTTAGACAAGATAAAATGTTATTTTCTCTCACATATTATAAAAAACAAAGTAGGCAGGTCCAGGGAAGTATGGTGCCAGTGTCATAAACGTCCTCCTTGGAGACACAATATGGCTGCTGTAGAACTTATCAATGTATTGCTATCTGGATTTCTGGTAGGAAGGAAGGAGATGGGAAAAGAACAGAGTAAGCTGAAGCCTGAATCAATGATTTCTGCATGCTTTACATAGGCTACTCCAATTGTAAGGAGGGTTGGAAAATGTGTTGTTTCAACTGGGTATAGTGTTACCCCAACAGTGTACGGAAGGAGGAAGTGGGGAATGAACAGCATGTGATGACCAGCTGTCTTTGACTCAGACCATTTTCAGTGAGCTCTCAGCTAACATCCAACTAAAATTTAGAACACTTTCCCTGTTAATGAACAGCTAATTGATGTCTCAGTGTTATATAAAACAAATGGACCTATTTAATCAATGACATTTTGCCAGATAAGCAGTGTTTATGGCATGTGGGTACACATATGCTTTTTCATACACTTTTTAACTTCCTATGTTGGAGCATTCTAGCCTCTGGGAAAAAAAAGTTTATGTTTTCTTTTGAAAAACAGAAAACTCTCATTGGATACATCATTGAGGGTTTCTTTTCTCTTGAAATCAGAAGTTGTCCTGGGGACTTTTGTCTCTGTTTCTGCATTGGTTATATGACTATAGGCATGTGACCCACATGCTTATACTGAAGGGAATCTCAGGGCAATAGCTCATCTCTGTGTGACAATTTTCTGGTCTTCACCCAAGATGGGGACTATTTCCCAGGCCTCCTGTCAGTATTATGACTTAACACCCAGTGGGCTGCAGAGGGGGAATTTCTTTCTCGATTTCACCATAAAAGTGTGAAGTTCTATAGGCAGGAGCTGCTGGCCAATGGGATTGGGAGCTCTGGCCTTGTACATGGAACTAGATCAGGAGCTGGAAAGTAAGGAACTTAGGGGCCACCAGGGAATGTGTCAGCTCCTCAGGGTTAGAGTTTAGATATTGTAAGAGAGGGGATGCAGTAGGGTCTGTGAATCCCAGGAGGAGCTACTTGTGTGGGGTCAGACCCCTCTACTTTGAGAATAACCTTTTTTGATAATAACAATTTATATATGTATTCTTATCATCTGAATTTAGTCATGGCAAAACACCAAGCTCATCTAAATTGAGAGATCTGTCTACAAAATAACAAGCCTGTGGTCTTAAAAAAATGTTAACGTTACAAAAGGTAAAGAAAGACTAAGGAACTACGTCAGATTAAAGAGACAGATCTGCTAAGTGCAAGGTGTGGTTATGGACTGAATCCTGAGTTAGGGAAAATTTTGCTATGAGACATTATTGAGATCATTGATAAAATTTCAATATGAACTGTATATTCAATAGCACATTGTTTCTTGATTTTGATAATTGTCCTGTGATTATGTTAAAGCATGTTCTTATTCTTAGAAAATTCACATTTAAGTATTTGAAAGTAAAGGAACATGATATTTATACGTTATTCTCAAATGGTTCAAAATGTGTGTGTGTGTGTGTGTGTGTGTGTGTGTGTATGCGTGTGACTGATAATGAGAAAATAAATGTAAAATGTTAAAAACAGTGAATTTGAGTGAAGCATATACAAGAGTTCTTTGTACTTTTTTTTTCAAATTTGCTATACATTTGAGATTTTTATCAAAACAAAAAGTTAAAAAACAATCTTCACAGAGGATCTACTCTATGCCAGACATTGTTCTAAGCATTGAGATATGGCAGTTATCAAAAGAAAAATTCTTGTCTTCATGGAGTTTCCATCCAAAATGGGGAGACAGAATAAACTAAATAAGTATACTATATTGCATTTGGATGGTGGTAAGTGAAATGGAGGAAAATAAGCAGGGGAGAAGGATAATAAATTCCAGGGTGAGGTATTTGCGATTTTAAGTAGGTGGTGGGTTAGGTATCTCCTTTTGTGCCACTTCAGATCTCTTGTGTGGGATCTCTGACCATCCTAACCCAGGTGCAACCTGGTAGCACCACCTTCACCTTGTCTCCCATTGTGGGGCTGCTCTATTGATGACAAGGTGTGGGACACGTCTCTCAGTGCCCATGGCCACGCATGCATGACCATGGACACTAAATCTCCCCATGGGGACTTCCTTGGTGGTCCAGTGGTTGGGACTCTGTGCTTCCATTGCAGGGGGCACAGGTTCGATCCCTGGTAGGGGAACTGAGTTCCTGCATGCTGAAAGGTATGGCCAAAAAAAAAAAAAAAAAAGTAGGATCTGTATAAAACATCGCCAAAACAATAATTCTATAAAAAAGGAAAGAAAGAAAGAAAGAAAATCTCCTCCTGGAGTTAACCTTTGACCAGTGTGGGACAGGAGCTGATAGCTACATGCTTCCTCCTTTCTCCTCCACCCCAGATGGCTGTAGAAGTCCCATAGGACCAAGTAACAAGTCACCAACTTCATAATGCAACCTTGCATCTTTGTGTTGGCTCTCCCCTCTGCCCTGCTTTCCTCCTTCCTCCCTTCCTATTTTGATCCCTGGGGTCACAATCCCCAACGAAGTACGCATACAAAAGCATCTTTCTCAGATTCTGTTTTCTGTGGGAACCTAAGCTATGACAATGGGTGTGGAAGCCCCCCCACCCCAGCCCCGCTGAGAAGGTATCTTTTTTTAAATAGGAATTTATTGAGCATTTAAAACAATCCAATGAGATAGGTTCTGTTATTATCATCTCTCATTTCATTGTTGAGGAACCTGAGGCTTGGGGAGGTGATGTAACTTGTCCAAGATCCTACAGCATAGCAGTGGCAGAACCCAGTTAGCTTGTCTCATGGCTCATGCTCTGAGCCTTTGTGTTGTGCCCCTTCTTTTCCCCCATTGTATTTATTAATGCCATTTCAAAAGTTCCAGTGTTTTATCAGCTAAGTCAACAGAAACCTAAGAAAGAGTTTTTGTCAATGTGGGGTTCTCAGGTTAAGGGAAAATTAATAATGAGGGTAAGGGCGTTAGTGATAGTAATAAGCTCACTGTGATTAGTCAGGATAGGCTAGACTTGGCTGCACTAACAAATAACTCCAAAATTCCCAGGGCTAAAACTAAGATTTAGTTCTTGCTCATGCTACACTCCTACTGCTGGACAACTGGGGGTTCCACTCTGCATTTGTTGTAAGTCAGGCTGATGGAGCAGCCAGCATCTGGAACATTGCTTTGCTGGTTGTTGTGGCAGAGGGAACGCGTGCTGTGGAGGGTCTCACACCAGCAATCACGTGTTTCACACAGAAGTTACATATGTCACATTCTGTTCACAACTCATTAGCCAGAATGACCCCACTCAACCCAAGGGGGCTAGGAAGCAATCCTACCATATGTCTGGGAGGCAGAGGGCCAGAAATATTTGTTAAGCATCACTAACGACTGTCACACCCACTGAGCAAACCCCAAGTGGAAGTGAAACTCAGGTGCAGAGGCAAGTTCTCCATTGTCAGCATCTTGTCCTCATAAGGAGCATCTTCTCTCAGAGATTAGGGAGACAGAAATCCCTTACATTTGTGTTTTTAAAAAAATATATATTTTAAAAATTGTATTCCAAGTGTTTGGCTTAAAATGCCTTTTTAGATTATTTTTACTATTATTATTTTTTTGAGGAAGGATAGCAAAGACTCCAATATTAAATACACAAGCTTCCCTGCTGCTGAAACAAGGGACGACATTCTCTTTAACCTCAACATAATTATGTCTTATTAATAGTTTTATTTGTATATCCTCTATTTAGTCAAAGACACTCACAGTTTATACCCAAATACGTATACAGTGTAGAAGGATTATCACTGGTCATTATCTACAACATCAGCTACCATTCTGAGTCTGTCTACCAGAGCAAATTTTGTTATATTTTGGCCACTGATGTAATGAAAATGAAAAGAGGGTTTCTGTATCTATTTGCTTCTTGGTCCTAGATCTTGCAATGTTGGAAAAGGTGGATCTTAACATTTTCTTTGTCAAAAAGCGTATATTTGGTATTCTTTGAGAAGTGGCTTTATGCTGGTATCACAATATATATACATCTGTCATTAGCCATTCTTTGACTGAGCTGCATCTTCCCAGCTTCTTGAGGATAATGCCACGTTGGAATCTTTCTTGAAGAAAGGTGCTGTGGATCAGCGGTCCCCAACCTTTTTGGCATCAGGGACTGGTTACATGGAAGACAATTTTTCCATGGACGGGGGATGGGGGGGATGGTTCAAGCAGTTATGTGAGTGAAAGGGAGTGATGGGGAGCGGCAGATGAAGCTTCGCTTGCTCGACGCTCTCCTCCTGCTGTGCTGCCCGGTTCCACAGGCCTCGGACCACTACCAGGGGTTGGGGACCCCTGCTGTAGATTATAGACATGGTTCCTCCTTATCAGTGAACCCTCCACTTCTTCCTAGAAGGAAATGAAATTGCCCTTGCATGGTTTGCTCTGTTCAAAGCTCTCTTCTTTTGTACTTTTCTCTGCTCCTCAGTACTTTTTCTGGTTCATGTTCTTCCTTTTACTTGGAAATGCATTTTATTTCATAGTTGATCTTAGTATCTCCCAGGTAGCAAACATATAAATGCATGATATGTAATTCCCAAAGCTGTCTTTTATTTTTCCACTTTTTTTAAAAAATAAAATTTATTTATTTTTGGCTGTGCTGGGTCTTTGTTGGTAAGCACGAGCTTTCTCTAGTTGCGACAAGCAGGGGCTACTCTTCGTTGTGGTGCGCAGGTTTCTCATTGCAGTGGCTTCTCTTGTTGCGGAGCGTGGGCTCTAGGCACGTGGGCTTCAGTAGTTGTGGCATGTGGGTTCAGGAGTTGTGGCTCGCAGGCTCTAGAGCACAGGCTTAGTAGTTGTGGCGCACAGGCTTAGTTGCTCCACGGCATGTGGGATCTTCCAGGACCAGGGCTCGAACCCGTGTCCCCTGCACTGGCAGGCGGATTCTTAACCACTGTGCCACCAGGGAAGCCCTCCACTTTTCAAAAGGACTTTTTTTCAGTTGTAGGTACTATGGGCCTTCCATTATATCCACACAATAATTGTCATGACCACATAATATACTGCAGGGCTCCCCTTGTACTTCCTGCTGAAGAGTAAAAAATGAACAACTAACATGTAACAAAACTTGGGAAGAACATTAACAGGCAAGAGATACCTGTTTTGAGTCTTTGCCTGGATACCAACAGGGATTAGTTATTATAATAAAGGATTAATAGTGCAAATTTATCCCAGAGGAGGAAAAGCTTGACCATCTTGCTCTAAGCTGAGTCATTCCTTTATTCAGTCAGTCCGTCAATCATTTACTGAGTGTTCACCGTGCGCTTTGTTTTGGAGCTCTGAACGGGCAGGTAAGTGACATGGTCAGATTTAAATTATAGGCAAATCATGCTGTTAGCAGTGTGAGGCATAGCTATGTGGGATGGAGTGAAGAATGGATGGAAGGTAAAGAAGAGATTTGTATTAATCCAAACACAAATTGATGAGAGATTGAATCAAAATGGTGGTGGTGGGAATAGATGAGGAGGAAATATTCAGCAGTTATCTAAAGATGGAATCTACACTATTTGACTTGTTGGAAATGGGGACAGATGAGAAGGAGCAGTAAGGAGGATGCCCAGGTGGTTGGCTTTGACAATTAGGTGGATGGTGGAGCCATTTATTGAATATGAATACAAAGGAAGAATGGTGTATGTGTCTGTGTGTTTGTGTATGTGCATGTATGTGTGTGATTAAGTTAGTAGTAAACGGGTTGCTGCGAGGGATATGATGGGTTAGTTATGTGGGTCTGGCGGTCAGCAGAAAGTTTCATTTATTTAATAAATTACTGTGTGCCTGGGCTCCAGCTACAAGTGTGGCAATTGGATCATTCCCATACAGGTAGTAGTTAAAACCACAGTGTGGATGAGATCGCGTTAGACTGTGAGTGGAATAAGAAGAGCCCCTTCTCTCCTGTATCATCAACCCGTCTCCTGTTCCTGGATGATTTTATCAGCAGTGAAACATGCTCTTAGGTTTCCCACCTTGGAAAATCCTCTCTGGACCCCTCCTCCCTTCGGACCTGGCTTTGGCCCTCTCCTGGCTGACTCTTGCTAAGGCATCCGGGTTTTCCATGTTGCCACATCTAAGGAACACTCCAGTTTTCTGGCCTCACAATATTAGGATATTCCCATAGGCCCTCACTGCTCCTCTGGCTGCTCTGAATGGAGGAGAATGACTCTTTGTCTTACTCAGGGTCACCTGCCCTGTACCCTATCTGGGCATTGAAGTAACACTGTTTATGCCTCTGTCTCACAGTGTTCCCTGGGAAAACATCCCTTTCAGTCCTTGCTTACAGCCTCTCTTGCCATGAAGCTCAGCCCTAATCTGGGGGTATGAGCTGTAGGTTAGACCTTGACTGTCCTCTTCCTCCAGCTTCTCCATGCCCCCCATCTTCTCCCCATAGAGCCGTTCCCAAACTGCCTTAGACACTGTTCCTTCAGTGAAAATTCCCATGCAAATAGGTGTAACATGTCCAGATGTTTATTTCACAAAATGCAGAGTTTTAGAGGGGGAAGAATTTTGAAAGTAATACAAGCTCGCTGTAGATATTATTCAGGAAATGTAAAAATGTATAAACACAAGAAAATTTCCAGTAATTATTACCCAGAAATTACCACTCAACGTTTTCAACAATTTCCTTCCCACTTTGGTCTATGTGTCTCACACATTTTATTCAAAAATAAATTAGTCCAGTGGTGAAGACTCCACACTTCCAATGCAGGGGGTGCAGGTTTGATCCCTGGTTGGGGAACTAAGATCCCACGTGCCGTGCGGTGTGGCCAAAAATAAAAGTATACTATATATGTAGTTTAAAAAAGTCAGTGAAAGGTATATTTCCATTGTTAATAAATATAGATGGGCATAATTTTTTAAAAATTTATTGAAGTATGGTTGATTTACAATATTGTATTAATTTCTGGTATATAGCAAAGTGACTCAGTTATACATACATATTCTTTTTCATAATCTTTTCCATTATGGTTTATTACTGGGTATTGAATATAGTTCTCTGTACTATACAGTAGGAACTTATTGTTTATCCATTCTGTATATAATAGTTTGCATCTGCTAATCCCAAATTCCCAATCCATCCCTCCCCCACTCCCCCTCCCCCCTGGCAACCACAAGTCTGTAGATGGACATAGTTTTTAATGGAATTGCCTTCCGTTAGATGGGTTGCTCTATTTTAACCAATTCTTTATTGGCATGGAGGTGGCTTCCAATTTTTTTATATTGTAAACAAGGCTGTGATAAACCACCTCCTTACACATGGATCTTTGTGGGTCCTTTTTGTATGTGAGTTATTTCCTTAAAAAATATGCCTAGAAAGTAAATTACTGGACCACTGTATTTACATTACAAAATCTAATACATATTGCCACAGTGCCCTTTAGTTAAATCCTACCAGTTTACATTCCTGCCAACCCATATCACCAGATTCTCAACATATTCTGGGTGTTTTAAAATCTTTGCCAATATGATAGATGAATAATTACATTCTACTGGCCTCAATTTAGGTTTGATTACTTGTGAAGCAGAACAGGTGGTTATTCATTATCTGTGTTTATTTCTCATAAACTTCTTTGCCATGTACCTTGGTGGTTGCCCAGTTTTCTATTGGCAACTTCGTATCGACTCTTACTACAGGACAGGATAACAGCAATGATTACCATCATTATGTAGAGTAAAATTGACCACTGAATCTGATTAACACATTAATATAAGTTCTGTGAGGGGAGGAACCCTGTGTGTCTTGTTGATTTTTGATACTATAATGTGTTGTACAGTACTTGGCACATCTAGGTGCTTAATAAGTATGGGTTGAATTAGTAAACTCCCCTTTTTTTCATTGCTTTTTAAAAAATAGATTGTATCTTTTAGAGCAGTTTTAAGTTCACAGCAAAATTGAATGGAGGGTGCAGAGATTTCCCATATGCCCCCTGCTCCTACCCAGACACACTGCCTCTCCCAAGATCAACATCCCTCACCGGATGGTACATTTGTTACAATTGGTGAACCTACATGGACACGGCATCCTCACTAAGAGTCCATAGTTTACATTAAGGTTCACTCCTGGTGTTGTACATTCTGTGGGTTTGAACAAATGTATAATGTCACGTATCCATTATTAAAGAATCATACAGCATTTTCACTGCCCTAAAAATCCTCTGTGTTCCACCTATTCATGCCTCCCTACTCCTAGCTGCTGGCAACCACTGATCATTTAACTGTTGCCATAGTTTTGCCTTTTCCAGAATGTCTTAGAGTTGCAATCATACAGTATGTGGTCTTTCAATGTTTTATATACATTCTCCTTTAAATGTAAACTTGACTTCTAATAGCAAACTTAAGTTGGGCAGTTTCACTTCTGGACCAAGGCAAGCTACATTTTCTGGGTTGGAAAGAGAATTGTTTTAATTTCACATGCATCCTTCCCAGCTCAGGTAACATAGGGAAGAAAGGAGTGACACATACTAGAGGATGGGGAGTGGGCAGGTAAGGGACTTTGGTAACTGTTGTTCTCAAGTCCTGCCTCTTTGTAAGTGCTCAATAAGTGCTGTTGAAAACAGGGAGGAAGGATGGGAGAGAGAAAAGAAGGAAACTTCCAAGTACATTATGGGTAATTTAACTTAATTATCCAGTCTCTGCTTTGATTTTAACATGACAATATTTAGGTTTACAAGGCGGTAAAGCAAAAGTCACCTATTTTTTGAGTGAGTCTGTTGGGCTTGAGGTATAGAAGACCTTTAGGCGTATCTCCTGTCCTTTCACCCAATTAGGGCTAAAGAGTGACCTCTCTGTAGTGAAGTATTAACCAGACTCAGAAGACTCACAATAGGAATGGATTAACTTGGCAAGGGACACGGAGATTTTGAGAACATTGTTGGTCTCTGAGCTACCCCCGGTCAGGTGTGTTAACTATGATTTGAATGCTTTCTTACCTTGCTTTCCACTGGCTGTGAGTGATTCAGTGACTGTAACTCTCTTCTGGCCCAGAAGAGAGTTTAACCAATGTTTTTCAAAGGCAGATGAGACATTAGAATCTGATGACAGAATTTAACCAATGCTTTTCAAAGGCAGATGAGACATTAGAATCTGATGACATGATGATATCATGTATAAATTCTCCATTGGCTTATGACCGCCACAAGGGTGATGCTCTGTTTTTCTATCATTGAATCACCAGCTCTTGGCATCACAGTGCCCAGCACACGTTAGGGACTCAACAAATATTTGTTGATTGAATGAATGATTTTCCATAAATGAATAGCTTATCAAATACCAAGTCCTAGCATTAAAATGAATTTTTCTAAATTCTTTCTTTTTTTTCTATTTTTTGGCCGTGTTGGGCAGCATGCGGAATCTTAGTTCCCTGACTGGGGATCCAACCTGTGCCCCTGCAGTGGAAGTAAGGAGTCCTAAACACTGGACTGCCAGGGAATTCCCTTTAACATTTTTTTTTAATTTTTAATTTTTTAAAGATAAATTCTTTCATCTCTATACAGTTTCAATTAGAGAAATTTTTTGGGGGGAGAATAGGTCTCCTTCCCCCCCCCCCCCCCCGCCCTTTTTGCTGCCTAATGAATTAAGTCTAAACTTCTTAGGCAGGTATTTGGAGTCCTCCATAATGATATGCTTTCAGGTTACGCTCCTAGGATTACTAATTTTCACCTAACACCAGTGGTCCAGCTAAAATGGATGATTATTCTTTATTTTTAAAAATGGACCTCCAAAAAAAAAAAATGGACCTCCAAACTCTTCTGCTATTAGATTCCCTCTGACCAGGTCAAATCCCATCTCCTCTGTTATGACGCCTGTAAGATTACCTGAACGTTTACATGATTACATGAACGTTGTGATGACCCCCCCAAAGCCATTCCTCTTTTCTTTCTCACTGGCCCAGTTTTCCATGTGAAAACCATACCTTCCCCATGTGGGAAGAAGCCTAACTCCATATATATATATATATATATTTCTCCTATAGATGTACAATCTGTACAATATCTATACAATGACTTGTCTATAGTCATGGCTAAACAAACCCATTTATTAAAGAAACAAATGAGTCTTTTAAGGCTGAGTAAATTTCAGTGGTTATAGAGTTAATTTTGGTCAAAGGATTTACCTTATTTCTACGAAAAATTTATAGTGTGGTTTAAAATTCTTTTATAAATATAAAAACTCAAACATAAAACTCTTAGAAGAAGACATAAGGGTAAATATCCATGACCTTGAATTAGGCACTAGGACACTAAAAGCAGAACAGTAAGACAAAAAAATAGATAAATTGGACTTCATCAAAACTGAATACTTTTGTCCATCAAAGGATATTATCAATTAAGTGAAAAGGCAATCTACAGAATGGGAGAAAGTATTTGCAAATCATATATCTGAGAAGGATCAGAGTACATAAAGAACTCTTACAGTTCCAAGATAAAAAGAGAAACAACCCAATTTTTTAAATGGGCAAAGCGATTGAGTAAGCTTTTCTCCAAAGAAGATTTACAAATGGCCAACGAGCACATGAAGAGATGCTCAGAATCATTAGTCGTTAGGGAAATGCAAGTCAAAACCACGAGACACCACTTCATACTCACCAGGATGGCTATAATCACAAAAGTAGAAAACAGGTGTTGGCAGGGATACGGAGAAATTGGAATACCTGTGCATTGCTGTGGGAGTATAAAAGTATATATCTAAAATAATGGAAAAGTAGGTACTGAAACAAATACATGTACACATGTTTATAGCAGCACTATGTACAAGTCAAAAAGTAGAGACCACCCAAATGTCTATCAGTGGATGAATGGGGGTATATCCCTACAGTGGAATGTTATTCAGCCATAAAAAGGAATGAAGTAGTGACACATGCTATAACATGTATGAACCTCATACTAAGTGAAAGAAGACAGAGACAAAGCTCATGTATTGTATGATTCCATTCCATTTATAGGAAATATCTGGTGTAGATCCATAGAGAAAGCAGATTAGTGGTTGCTGGGGGTTGGGAAGACAACAAATGGAGAGTAACTGCTTAATGGGTACTGAGTTTCTTTTTGGGGTGATGGAAACGTTTTGGAACTACATAGAGGTGGTGATTGTACAACATTGTTAATGCACTAAATGTTACTAAATTGTTCACTTTAAAATGGTTAATTTTATGTTATGTGAATTTCATCTCAACCACATCCAAAAATCTTATATGAGTGAGTCAGTAGGAGCAAAACAGACTGACATGCATTTAATACTCAGCTATGAAGTAGTTTTCAAAATTGAATAAATAAATACCTGGATTCTCAGCTAAACTTTCAGTATTGATATGGCAGAAGGCAGTGTTACCCAAAGTGTGGGTTGTGTTCTATTGATGGCAGGTAAGACGGACAAGGCTTTAAATAACATTGCCTTGCATAGTGAGAAATTTAATTTCTTTACTGAGATTTCAGTCACCTTTTAGTCCATGTGAATATATCAATGACAGTCTCAATTTGATGCTAGGATGTTTGCTGTTAGTACATTTAATGTCTCTAATACAAGCTAATCTCCCTTTACAACAAAGAGAGAGCAGGCTTCAGGCTCAGAGCCCTCTGGGCAATGTTATTCTGGCGGTTTTAATATCATTGTTTTCAGTGTGTTCTTTTTTACTTTTATCTTCTGTTTATGTCATGTGACATCTGTTTTCTACTTTAGTGACTTTCATTCTACTTTACATAGTGATGCAAAATTTCCTCTTTAGATTGATTTAAGTAGAAATGTGAGTCAATAATAATATAAATGGTATGAAGATTTAAGGGATAAAGTAAAACCCAGATGATTAAATAGGACACACCAGCATAAAGACACATTCTCTAGATTTCGAATTTAAGGACCTGAGTCTCTCCCTACCCAGGCAACTCCAGACACATCACTTAGCCCCTGTGCTACTGTTCCTGCCTACCTCGGAGAGATTTTATGGCAAGTGCTTTACAAATGTAAATTATTGTTATTAAATTACTGTTTATGTTTGGTATTGCCTGATCTCAGGGCTGCATTTCCCAGAGTCCTTTGCCAGCAAGTTCTGATAAAGTTTAGGTTCTGCCAGTGAGATGCACTCGGGATTTGAACAGCATAAGGATGGTGCCGTTCTTCCTCCAGGAGTGGCTGACACGAGGGTTTGACAGACATAAATTTTTGCAGTGAAGCCAGGCACCAAAGAGTGTCCTGACAGTCACCAGCTTCTAAGCTGCAGGGCAGCTGTGACATTGGCCATGGTTTCCTGTCATTTGCTGCAAGTTCTGATCTCTGGGTGCAGCAGCTTCCTGACATTGGGTTCACAGCTGATGTAGAATAACCTGAAAGTTAGTGGAGGGTCACTCTCAACCTTCACCCATGCACTCCTTCCAAAGCCTTTGTACACATCTGATTTCATGGGTTAAATATTCAATATCTTTCTGCTGGTAATACCTTGAGTAGTTTCTTTTTCCCTCACTGAATCCTAACTGAGATATTATTTATTTCATTGAATTTATGAAAAGCTTACGTTTAATAATAATACAATAAGAGTGAACATTTTTTGAGTGTTTACTACTAGTCATTGGGCTAAGCATTCTGCATGCATAATCTCACTTAGTCCTCTAAGTCAACCCTATGAGGTAGTTTCTATTGCTGTCCTCATTCTGCAGGGGAGAAAACTGAGGCAGAGGGTTGCACACTAACCCAGGTCTCAGAGGTGGCCAGTGGTGGAGTTGGGGTTTGAAGTCGGGTTGTCTGAATCCAGAGATTCCTCAATGACTCTGCGGTAGACTGCCCTTCCCCCTGCAAAAAAAGTTTACTTTATGTCGTCAATAAAGTGAACTTCAGGTCTGAAACAAGAAGTTTCCATTTCAAGGGTGACACAGCACATATACTGCATGTTACTTGAGGGGGGCAGCATGAGCGGGGTCTGGGACGGGACCTTGTAATCAAACACACTAATTGTTCTGTGATGAAGTGAGTGTTCATATGAAATAAGGTAAAGACCATCATAAATAGCCAAAGGAAAGTTCAGTTGCTACCCAATGAGTTTAGATGGCAAATTATTTAGGAAAAATACTTCTGGTTTTCAGAGCTTTGTGGATTTCAAAATTACAGGTTAGGAATTACGGACCTGAATTTTTTTTTTTTTGGCTGCCCCATGCGGCTTGTGGGATCTCAGTTCCCTGACCAGGGATTGAACCCGGGCCCTCAGCAGGGAAAGCGTGGAATCCTAACCACTGGACTGCTAGAGAATTCCCCTGGACCTGCATTTTTAATAAAGTATTAGCCAATAGAAAAGATAAACTGAGCAGATAAAAAAAATTTTTTTCCATCTATTGTCTTATTTTAAATGAGTCTTTGGTCTGGCTCCTTGTGACCACTCCTTCTTTCCTTTTTAAGCCAAAGCATGTGGACAAAGACTATTGCATATCTATTTAAGTCAAATGTAATTGTGAGTATATTTACTTTGCAGACACCAAAAGGTTAAGGTCACTGTGTTCTTTCACAGCACCCAGCAACATGACCCCACTTCAAAGGAAAGAACCAGACAAAATCAGCAACTTAGTAGCGAAAAGCGTGCTCGGAATACGTTAGGATCTCTTCCAGCTCCCCTCATTCTTCTACAACTGGACCTTCTAATACAGCATTTCTACTAATCTTGATAAAGTTATTTACTTATTAAGGTTTTAGCTAAAGTATATCTAAGTATAGCTTTCACATTTTATTTTTAATCAATTTATTCCAGTTATCTGTAAGTGTGTAAAAAACCACCCTAAACTCAATGGCTTAAAATAATTTATTATTGCTCTCCTGGTTCTATGGGTTCTGTGGGTTGACTGAGATGTCCTCATTTGGGGTTTCTCATGGGGTTGCACAGTTGGGGCTCAAGACATCTTGAAGGCTTGACTGTGCTGGATGTCCAAGATGGGGCACCCACGTGACTAGCAGTCGATGCTGGGGGCTCAGCCAGAGTTGTCATTAAGACCACCTATGTGTGGCCTCTCTGTGTGGCTTGGGCTTCTTTCAGCATGATGGCTGAGCTAGGAGGGAGCCCATCAAAGATAAATATTCCAGACACCCAGGTGGAAGCAGTAAGACTCTTATGATCTAGCCTTAGAAATCACTTAACATCACTTCCACCTGATTATTTTTGTCAACAGTGAGTCACAGGTCCAGCCCAGATTCAAGAGGAGGATAGTATAAAAGGATGTGGATAGCAGAGGCATTTTTCATTGGGGGGTCATCTTTGAAATCCAGCTCTCAGACAGTGTATATAGATTTATGTGTACAGAGTTTAAAAGTAAATTCAAAAATCACAGACACAGAGGCAAAAGTTTTATCGCCCTGCAACGGAGACAAAAATGCCTTGAAATTGTACTTCAATTTTTTTCAATATCTTAGAATACTTTTTAACACAACTCTGCTTGATGAGACAAATAAAAAACAAATAAATGTCATGAATGATATCTAAAAGGTGGTCAAACAGAGAGTTGAAGTATGGAAACTCTAAGTGGAGCAGACAGAAGAAATTCTCTAAAGCTATAAAAACATAAGGAGATGCTTTTCAAATGCTATGACATCATTATCGGTCTCTGGCAAACCATGACAGCCATTCTGGTGTGTAATCAGGAGCAGGTTGGCTTGTGAACCAAAGAGCAGAGGAGATAATGAGAGGCAGCCTTTGTAGTTGAAAACAAATCATTCCTACATTTTTTCCCCTTTGAGTCACAGACCCTTTGGAGCACATGGAAAAGTTAGGAAATATTTTGCCCAGAAAATAAATGTATTTTTTAAAATTGAAGTATAGGTGATGTACAATATTATATAGGAAAAATGTATATTTGTATACCTTTGTTCCTTCCTTCATTCTTTCCTCCCTCTCTCCCTTCCCCCTTTCCTCCTTCCCTTCCTTCATTCCTTCTACAATTATTTAGAGAAAGCTCGTTCTGTATCAGACACTGATTTGGACTAAGGGATAAAGTAGGGAAGAAGATAGATCCATTCCCCTGTCTCACGGCATGTCCATTTTTAAGATAGACAGAAAAAACCCAAGTATACCAGTAAAAAAACAAGACGACCCCAGATAGTTATAAGGAACAAATTGTGTACACAGCATCTTGCATACAATTTTATGGGGTTCACAGTTGTGTCATGGACTCTCCTTCCTTGCTGTGCAATCAATAACTTCTCTTTTAAACCAAAGGATAACTTTTCAGTATGAGCATTGTGGATGTGGTTGTTGATGAGTCGTTGCTTTTTCACTTATACTGGGTACACAGGTGTTGACTGGCCTGAGTTGTTTTCAACAATGAAGCACAATTATACACAGTGTCACTGGAGCTGACTTTCCTAACCAATGGGAGAGCACTGGCTCCTTATGAGATTTCAGAAAGTACTACTGCTGGTGAGCATGACAGTGTGCACTGCACGGCTTTCCACAGGTTTACTAAAAAAAGAAAACTCCCCCCACTAGGGAGCTATCTGCTCTCCCTTATTTTAAAAAAATTAAATGGACCCAATAGTCATGGATTCACATTTCAAATTCTCAATTTACAGGAGACTCTAGGAACGCACCCTTTCATCCATATTCTGATGATAGTGAAGGACGTATGATTTGTTTTGGAGATTTTTTTCCCTCTATGTCCTATATTCTTCTGTTCTCACCACAAATTGTACTTCTGGCCTTAGTTACTACGGCATCCTGAGGATTTAAACATATACTTTTACCTTTGGCAACATTTTAAGTTTTTTTCATTAGCATAATGCATAACTTTTGCAAAGATGAAATGCAAATATCCATCTATCTTATTCCATCATAATGTGTGAGACATAGTTCTAAACCTTTGTTTTTTGTTTTTGCGGTATGCGGGCCTCTCACTGTTGTGGCCTCTCCCGTTGCAGAGCACAGGTTCCGGACGCACAGGCTCAGCGGCCGTGGCTCACGGGTCCAGCCGCTCCACGGCATGTGGGATCTTCCCGGACCGGGGCACGAACCCGTGTCCCCTGTATCGGCAGGCAGACTCTCAACTACTGCGCCACCAGGGAAGCCCCTAAACCTTTGTTATTTTTGAAATATTTTAATTGGTAACATAAACTGTTACTCCATACTTTTTTTTTTAAACTTTTTGGTGCTTTATGGATATCAAGCTTTTACACTTTCTTCAGTTAATATCTGAAATTTTATTGGAATGAATATAAAAGTGGAGTGAGCATAATCTAAATATAATTTTTAGGGGGTTGGTAAAGTATGCCCTGTGGGTCAAAGCCACCTATTTCCATGATAAATTTCTAGTGGAATACAGGCACACTTATTCTTTTACATATTGTCTATGGCTGCTCTCATGTTCATTATCTTTCCCCTTTAAGAAAAAGTTTGCCCATCCCTCATTTAGAGGAAAAATGATTCTATCTTTATTTCCTTGCTAATCATTGACATAAATTCTATATATTTATCATATGCCATAGATAAGTGAATTTGCGTGCCTACCGCGTGTCAAGCACTATGCTGGGGATATAAAGACAAAACTTTGTGTTTACTGTTTAACAATAGCTCCAAGACGGTTAATAAAAAAAAATTCTGGGAAGCCCCTAAAGGTATACCTAAGAACAAATACAGGTTTTATACTGAGGTGACACAATTCATTGGTGACACTTTGACTTGGGGAAAATGTGGGTTTTTCTTAACCTTAATCATGCTATTATTGTAGTATAAAATTGAGTCAGTGGTGCTCATAATTAGGTCCAAAGTAAAGTTTTCAAAAAATTACCCATAAAATTTATGGAAAAACATATCTGAAATTTCCACTTCGTTTTGCCAAATAAGCCTGGGGCTGAGGTTGTTCATCCAAAATCCCATTAACTCATTAACTAGTAACTCCGGGTTCTTGTTTATGATGTTTGCGAGGATGTCCCTTGAAGAACATCTCTTGCGTGTCTCTGTGGTCCCCAAGGCCTCCTGAAATGATGAGAGCACAGCCACAAATATGGTGATTTAATTCAATAAATGTTTATTGAGGGCCTACCATATGCAAAGCAATCTGCTGGTCCAGTGGGGGCTAAAAGGCTGTATGAGAGGGGGCTCCTGCCTTTCAGAAATTCAAAATTTCCCAAGCTGGGGGATGGCTAATCAGAGCATTCCATAACCTTTGGAGAAGTGTCTTGAGTGTTGAAAAAGTTACCAATGTCCTGCTGTCCCGCCAGCTCCTGATCTGTTTTTACCCCAGTTCATTTCATATATCAAGCTATTTATGGCTTTGTTTTGTTTGCTTTTTGTTTTTGCCTGCACCGTGCGGGATGCGGGATCTTATCAATAGTTTCCTGACCAGGGATCGAACTCGTGCTCCCTGCAGTGGAAGCGTGGAGTCTTAACCACTGGACCGCCATGGGAGTCCCACTATTTTTGGATCAGGATCATTAAACACTGGTCTTCACAAATCTGGCTTAAATGTATGTAGGAAGACCCAAAGGGAAGTATATAAATTGTATTTTCTTAAAGAGTGTACAAAGATCACAACATTTGTGAGCTAGAAGGAGAAGCCTTAGAGACCATTTGAGACCTAAACTTATGCAAGGTTCTCAAGGTTGCATCCTTTGGAAGAGGCCGTGACCCCGCCTCCTTCCTCCCCTCCTCTCCCATAGTGCACACAGCTCCCAGTTTCTTGGTGTCAGTTTTCAGCAGCTGGAAAAGAGAGATAATAGCCACCATGCAGAGTTGCCAGCTTTAGTAATTCTAGTTCCTGGAATCAAGGACAGGAAGCCTTTTAGTTATTTGCACACCCTAACTTTGCTAGCTTCTAGTGAATAAATCATTTAACTGCCAGCTAATTACAGTATTGGAAAGTTTACATCATTCATCTTTTTATGGAACCTCTTGATGGACGATTCTGGAGATTAAAACTCTTGACAATTTCCATGATCTAAAAAAGGAAAGCTGACCTAGAGAAATATGGGACAAAAGATCAGCATTTCAGAAGTCTCAAGCAGCAATGGGATCTTACACAGTAGCCTATTTAAAGTGGTGCTGATTTGAACACTTAGATTAAGTTCCTGGAAAAAGACAGAAATGTGACTTTTGTCAGAAGCAGTGCCATTTTATTGAATGAATGATAATTTTGCACTTTCTAAGTACCATGCACTTGCTTCCAGGTAACAACCCTATGAGGCAGGTACTATTGTTATGCCGCTTTACAGATGAAGAAACTGAAGAAAGTGAGGCATAGGGAAAAAGTGTCCAAGGTCCTGACAGCTGGTCAGTAGTTGAGCCAGGAACGAAACACGTCCATCCCTCGACCTGCCAGTTGACACCAGCTGAAGCCGGTCGTTTTCGTGCAATGCCTCGAAGCCCCGTTCCAGGTCCTGGCTCTCCAGTGCCGCCCGGGCCGGCCCTCCCTCCCTCTGGGTTCCAGGCGACGCTTCTGGCCGCGCATCCGGGGGAACGGCGCCCGCACCCGGCAGCCCTGGCAGCGCGCCCCCGCGGCCGGCGGGAACGCGGGAGCTGCGCGCACGTGCCGCCGGGAAGAGGCCGACCGGGCCGCCCCAAGATGGCGGCGGCCGCGGCCGCAGCGGCGTCGGTTGGCAGCGGCCCGTGAGGCGGGCGGGGCCGGTGGCGCGGAGGCGGGGTCCCGGGCGAGCCGCCCTGGGAGGCGGGGGCCGTTTCCATAGCGGCGGCAGGAGGTGTCGCGCCGGGCAACTTCCTGGTTCCAGGGCTCGGCTTCGCCGGGATCCTCTTGGAAGGGAAACAATGGGGCGGAGGGCACTGCGGTAGCCGCCGCCGCGCCGGGACCTCCTGGGCCCCCGGGACTCCCCCCGCTGCCTCCGCCGACGGGACCGTCCGGAGGTAAGTTCATTTTCTCCTCTCCCCCCGCCAGAGGCCGGCGGCGGTGGGGCTCGGCGCGTTTCCTCCAGGCAGGGACTCGGAGTTGGCCCCGGGGAGCCGGACGCCGCCATTCCCGGCCCCGGGGGAGGTGGACGGAGCAGCGCTCCCCGTCCCCGCCCTCCAGGGGGACTGGCTCCGGAAACGAGCGCGGCCTGGAACCCCCTGGAACCTGGACGGCAGGGTGCTGCGGGTGTGATTGGCAGGTTGGCGGGCGCGATTGGCAGGTTGGCGGGCGCGGGGTAGGGGCGCAGCGGGGCGTGCGGGGAGGGTTTGGCGGGGCCGGCGCGGGAGGGGACCTGCCGACCGGTGAAGGGGGTCTCTGGAAGGGTCGGAGGTCGGCCAGGTCCGCGGGGAGGGGAGACCCACAGCCTCTCCCTCCCCGCGAGCAAGTTTCGGTCCCCGGGAGACGTGTCTCCCTTGCAAGTTTCAGTTGCGTCCTCCAGAGTCCAAGTGGGCAGGACTGAGGCAAACTTCGTTCTTTTAAATTATTGCCTTCCTGCCGCGGGACTTCGTTTCGACTAGGCAAGGGGAGGATGGGGTGAATGAGGGCATTGGAGAAGCTGGAAATCTCTGCGCCTTTGCAGAGTTTGCAAAATAGTTTGGAGCTCACAGCCGGGTGTTGGTGCGGCAGTTGTGATGCGGCAGAATGGTTACTCGCAGGTATTTTAATGCCAAGAAATGTGAAGAGTCTATGAATCCACGGGTGGACATTTCTAGAAATTGAAGATTAAAGTCTGCCCGCGCCCCCCTTCATTTTAATCCACGGATGCTTTTTAGTCAGTAGATTTCAACCTGAGTTAAATGAGTCCCTTACGGGACTGGGAAGGAGTTTTGAATTGGGGCAATACCCAGTCATTGGAAATAAGGTGACACATAGAAAAAAAGTGGGGACATGGTCTTAAATATTTTGTTTGTTGGAAGAAAGTGATTTCAAGCCTGTATTAATTCATTTATAAATAGAAGTAAGTCTTTGGGATAGATATTTAATGTTTCGTAGCACAGAGAAGTTGGACAAAACTTTAGCTATCACCCTGGCCAACTCCCTCACATGTTGAATCTGTGAGAAGTTCTGTTACAGGGAAGTCAGGGTACTTTTTTCTTTTGTGCAGTCATCTTAACAAGAATCAAATTAGCCAGCATCAAATGGACAGTGGTTTATTTGCTTTTATTTCTCACTCTGTCAGACCCGAAAATTAAGAAAAACGTTTCTGAGCTTGCTGTTTTTTTTATAGTAAAGTCTGTAAACATAGTCTAGTTTATTACTTAAAGTGGATGTTGTTGACCTATGTTATATTCCACATAGGTAACTGAAATATGTCAAAATATGAGAAAAAAGCTACACTAATAAAGGTATAAATTAATTTAAAAAGGAAAACCAGAGCCTTAATTCCAAGTACAGGTATTCTGAGTTAAGAGAAATTCCTTTGCTGATTACCTATTTAAAGAATCACTGAGGTGTCACAAGGGCATTCAAAGAAGCATCATTTCCCAAACATTAAGAACTTGGGCCCTGAGCCTTGCTGTTGCTGCCTACTTACTGTTTTTAGCTAGTCTGTCTGACTCTCTGGCATCCTTGTTTCTGGTGAGAATAGCTCATTACCAGTTGTAACATTGTTTTGACATGAAATAGCTCCTCTGGAGGACAGCTGCCATTGGTTAAACAAGCCAGTAAGTAGAAGTGTCGGCTTTGGCACCATCTGTTTTTTTTAAACATCTTTATTGGAGTATAATTGCTTTACAGTGGTGTGTTAGTTTCTACTGTATAAAAAAGTGAATCAACTATACATATATCCCCATATCTTGGCACCATCTGTTAATTGGCTGGTCATCCTTGGGAACCAAGACAACTTCCTGGCATGGCAGATCCAAGTTGGACTTCCAGTGCCAGGCAGAGGTTGTGTGTCAGGCTTTGCCTTCATGTTGCATCTCTCTCAGGTTACTGTTACCTTTTGTAGCTAGTGAAGATGGGTGAAAAAGAGGCCAGTAAATTTAAGCTAGTGGCAAGTTGTAATGAAACAAAATTACTTTGATTTGTAAATGCTAGGAATGTTAAGGCAGTTTGAAGCTGGCAAAAAAACTTAGCCAAAATACCAAAACTTTAGGAATTGCTGCTTCAGTTAGAAAGTGGCAAGTGATTACATTTTCTGGTTTATGTTTGCAATTTCACTTCAACCATCCTTGTTTCGCTTTAGCACAATGGTATTGTTACACCAACAATACTCAGACCATTTATTCCCAGAAAGGTATAGTTTGTCCCTTCAGTGTGATTTTTGAAAGGCATATTGCATTGTTAGATATGATTTCCTTATATTTAGTGTCTCATTTTTTTTCCTTTAGAAAGTGTCTCAATTTTTACAGTGGAAGTCAATACAAAAATAATATACATTTGAAAGAAATCTGACTTCTAGCACACTTCCTTATAGTACATGGGCATTAGAGCACGGGAATTAGAGTCATAAACTTGGAGTCTCAGCTGGTCTGGTCTCTGCCATTTCCAGGTTATGGTATTTCATGCAGATAACTTAATTTTTTAAAGCTTGTTTCTTTGTAAAATCGGGGGGGGGATCATAAATTCACACTTGTTTGTTTATTCAACAAATATTTCTTGAGTGCCTTATTGTACCCATGACCTTGTGTTAGGTACCTTGTTTTCAACAACAGGAGGGATCAGTCCTTTGAAGTAAAGTACAGGGAGCTATAAAACCTGTCACCAGGGAACCTAACTTGATTGGGAGTGGCAGGGCAAGCTGTCCTGAGGAAGTGGCTGGTAAGACCTGAAGGATGAGGAGAAGATGGCAGGTGGAAAGGGCAAGTGGGAGGGTGGGACACTTTGAGTATGAGAGAGAGCGCGTACACGGTCCCTGAAGAGAATGCTTGTGTGTTAGTTCCCTCTGTGGCACATACGCCACCACTGTTAGTTGTGGAGGGAAGGTAGGCTCTTGGCCCCGTGCTCGCATCATCTAAACCAGGTGAGAACAGAGGTGGCTCAGCCTTTGTAGAAAGGGAGTTAGTCTAGATGACTCTCACCTCGCTAGACTGGAGATGAGTCTGCACACTTTGTGTCTACTTTTATAACTCTGGCACCGGTTACTTGATAGTTCTTATATCTGTTAAGTGGTAAATAAAAGGTTCTTTGATTTCTTTAGCGAGATGCTGTATAATATGAGTGTAGTGTTTTGATTTAATTTTGATAGTATTTTCCCTTGGAAGAGCTTAGACCCCCCTTATTTAAAATATCTCCTCCTCACAAAATGCAAGTAGCAATCCACTGTAAAATTAAAAAAAAAATTAGTAAGTGGCAGGTAATTTCATTTGCTTATAGGACGCTCAAGAGTGACTCTGGAGTTTTATAGCTTGTTTGGTTAAGTATCTTTGGCTCTAAAGAGATTATTTAGTTATTCTCTGATAGAGGTATATGTTGCACCTGTGTCTTGCTGACATTGATACTAGTGTAGAAAAAATTTTAATTTTATCCTGGGATTTCCCTTCACTGAATTAACAAGTGAATTAAAAAATATTAGAGCAATGTTTTTCATGAAATAAGTGAAAGAATATCATTTTAAGCTTCTTAATACATTAATTTTGGTTAGTACTATTATATAGATCAGTAATGGCAAATTAGTATTTTACTGCGGAATTAATGCAGCATTTATAAGCCAGTTGGTTCTCTGGATTTTTTGTTCCTGTTTCTTTTTGTTTGGCTTTTGGATGTTTTAATGCTTGTTAGCATATCTGCAGTTACATAAGAAAAGATAAGGTGAAATAAGACTTTGAAAAGTCAGTGACAATGGAAAAAAATGGAATAGATGTGGAGGTTAAAATTTACAAAGTTTAGGTATGTGAGTGGGGGCTAGATATTTCTGTGTATTTTGCTGATGGCTCATAAAAATGAATTGGCAGATAACTTGATATTAATGGTTAAAAATTAAGCATCTCACCTGTTCCATGTTCCTTTTCTCTTTCTAGATTTGTTTTGGATTGATTTTAAAAAATAATTATTCCATTTCCTCCTTTTTTATTAGCTTGGGATTATATATTCTTTTACTCTTTAGTATTTGCCTAAGAAACTCTAATCTTTTCTCTACTTATCAAAGTGTAGCATTAATTGAGACTTTCACCCTTTTTCCAGATAATGTTAAGGCCTTTAAAAACATGTAAGTCAATTTCTTTCCTATTTTTTAAACCTATTTCATTGTTATCATGTTTTTAAATGCATATATGTATTATACCCCAAAGACCTATTTCTGTTGTTTTGTACCATTATTATTCAGTTAGACTTAACTGTCTTTCTTTTCCTTTATTCCTTCTTGTGATACTGACCTTCCTTCTGAAACAATTTTCCATCTGCCTACAGAATACCCTTTAGTATTTTCTTTAGAGTGGATTTAGTGTTGAAAAATTTTCAGTCTCTTAGTTTGTCTAAGAATGTTTTTATTTCACCTACATTCTTGAAAGATACATTTTGCTAGGTATAGAATTATAGATTGGAGGTACATACATACATATATTTGTATATTAGTTCTTTGAAGAAGAGATTATTCTATAATCCTTATTTCTATTGAGAAGCAGCTGCAGTTTATCACTTTGTTGGTAATTTGTTTCTTTCTCAGGCTATTTTTAAGATTTTCTTTTTGTCTTTCAGATTTTATTTAAGATGATGTCCTTTCCCTCCCCCGCCCCTCACCCCCCCCCCTTCCTTTTCTTGCTTGGGCGTATACGTGTTAATGCTGTTACCTGATGTTTTTCATCAGTCTTGGGTAGTTTTCAGCTGTCATCTCTTAAAATATTGCTTCTCCCCATTTCTCATGCTTAATCTTTCTGGTACTTCGGTTCCAGTGTTAGGTCTCACTGACTCCACTGTGTATTTCACCTGTCTTCTAGGTTTTCTATTTTTTTCTTTTTTTCTGGACATTTTCTTCTGGCCTATCTTCCGGTTTACTAAGTTAGTCTTCATCTCTGTCTAATTTGGTCTTAAATGTGTTCATTCTCTGGGTTCTTAATTTTGGTTATTGTGTTTTTCATTCTAGAATATCAGTTTGGTTCTTTTTAAAATCTGCTATGCCGCTTTTATAGTTACTAATTCCCTATCAAAATGTTCAAGCTTTGCATATATCTCTGTGGAGTACTTACTCTTTGCATATATCTCTGTGGAGTACTTACTCTGGAGAGTAAGCATGTAACTCTGTCCCAGAGTCCTGCTGGTTTTTTCTGTCGTCTGGTATTTCTCAAGGAGTCTTATCTCCTTGTATGCCTGCTCATCTTTGATTGTGTACTGTTCATTGTATTTGAAAAATTATTTCTAGAAGTAATTATAGATTTAGATAAGGATTTTTCTGTTGCTTTTGCCAGGCACTTAGGATCACCTTGATCCAAATTGAGATTTTTTTTTAGCGTCTGTGCAAAGGCTGGTTTAGTTTACTTTTGTGTTACTCTTTCTTCTGGAATTCAGCTTTTTGAAGTCTTATTCCAAAGCACGGGATGGCTCCCTTGGTGGCTCTTGTACTCTGACATGTTGTCTTCCTAGGTTGCAAGGCTGCCTAAGTGCATTTTAGCCTCTCAGGCACCTCCCTTGATTGGGCAAACACTTCCGGAAGGAAAGAAGCCCCAGGGTACCATGGTCCCCATTTTGGATTCCTCTTCTTAGACTGTGGCTGGTAATTCCTCATTATCTTGTTAGCTCTTTGATCGCCCCACCTCTCCCCACCTTTTAAAAATTAAGGTGTAATATACATATAATAATATGCACTAATCTTAAATGTATACCCTGAAGAATTTTTATAAATGTGATTAAGTATATAATCACACCCAGTTTAACGTATAGAATATTTTTGCCACCGCGGTAGGCTCTGTCACACTCCTTCCCAATCCATCCACCTTCCTCCCTTACCTCAAGTAACAATTACTCAGTTTTCTCTCACCATAGAAGTTTTCTAGTTTTTCGTCAAAATGGTATCATACAATATGTACTCTCTTGTCTGGCTTGTTTCATTCAACATTGTATTTTATCAGTGAGATTCAGGTATGTTGTTGCAAGTGGCAGTAGTGTTTCTTTTTTATTGCTCTGCACTTTTTCTAGTTTACTGTGGCCTCAAAAAAAATTGCTTCAAAACTCAGTGACTTAAACAATGACAACATTTATGTTTGTCACAAAACTGCAGTTTGGGCAACGCTTGTCTCTGCTTCATTTACTTTCAAGTAGGGCAGCTCGAAGGCTGGGCCTAACGTTATTTGAACGTTTGCTCCCACAGCTGGTGGTTGATGATAGAGCATCTTAGGTGGCCTGAGTTTGTCACTGGGTGGTGGCCGGTTGCCAGGGCGGTCGTCCTGCACAGGCAGCCCAGGGAGGGGGGGATGTGGAGAGCCAGATGGACGCTAGATCACCTGTTAGGAACCGACCCAGGTTTAGAGAGAGCAGAAACCTGTTGATGAGAGATGCAAGGTTCCGGAACAACATGTGAGTTGAGAAATATTACAGTGACTGTTATTGGAAAATACTGTCTGTCATAGTAGTAACCTAACATACGAATGTATCACAATTTATTTCTCCATTCTACTTTTAATAGGCATTTGCATTATTTCCAGTTTTGGGCTGTTATAATAAAGCTGCTATGAACATTCTTATATATATATTTTGTTGGACATATGGACTCCTTTCTTTTGGAAGTATCCCTAGAAATGGAATTGTTGAGTGATAGGTAGATAAATATTTAGCTCTTGGAGTTACTACCAGTTTTTCAAAGTTGTTGTACCAATTTTTACCCTCTAATATTTTTAATAATTAAAAAATATACTTTATATATACATTTATATATATATATATTTTGGTCTAGGTTTTTGTCTTTAAGGTTGGTGTGTAATATGTGGTTTAGTTTTGTCGGAAATGCAGGTCCCTTATTTTGTCTTTTATGTAACTTTCATGTGTTTGTGTTTTACTTTCCCAGCTGATGATTAGTTATTAGAAAATAGAGGCTAAGTAGGATAATGTGGTTGTGAAGTAATAGACTCATTTTGAAAGCAGCATTTTAGAATATGTATTCAAATTAGTTACCATTAGTAGACTACATTAGTTGCTGAAGAGAAATTTCTTTTTAGAAATTGCTTTTTAGAGATATGAAACCCTATTCATCATCAATTTATATCACATTTTATTATCAGTTTGAATTCTAAGCTCCTTCACCAGACTTGCTTGGGAAATATTTTTCTTTTCTTTTCTTTTTTTTTTTTTTTTTTAAGAAATATGCCCTTCCAGACATTTCACTATTTAAAAAAAATTAATTTATTTGTTTTAATTTTTGGCTGCGTTGGGTCTTCGTTGCTGCGCGCGGGGGCTACTTTTCATTGCGGCGTGCGGGATACTCATTGCAGTGGCATCTCTTGTTCCAGGGCACAGGCTCTAGGCGCGCTCGCTTCAGCAGTTGTGGATTGCGGGCTCCAGAGCACAGGTTCAGTAGTTGTGGTGCACAGGCTTAGTTGCTCCACGGCATGTGGGATCTTCCCGGACCAGGGCTTGAACCCATGTCCCCTGCATTGGCAGGCAGACTCTTAACCACTGCGCCACCAGGGAAGCCCAATATTTTTCTTTTACAAAAACTTTTTCCTACAAAGTTGATGATCTGCCATCACTGAGGATTGCCAAAAGAATATCATCTGGATTCTCCCTTTGAATTTAGGATTACCTTTGATTACTTCACTGTTAGTAGTCATCTTGACTTTCTTCCAAGTGCCCTTTGAATCTGCCATCCCCCCGGCTTTTTAAAACATAACCAACATTTTAGACCAGTTTTTTCCAGCTCATACTTGGTTTATTGCAATAATTTATTAATTGAGTCTACTTATAATGCTGAGGAAGTTAGAACCTTTCTTAGTTATCCATTGATCTAAAATTAGTTTTTAGGTCACAAACCTTACAGTGCTAGAAAGAGAACTTAAAAATTATGTTTCAATTCCTTTATTTTATAATAAGACCAAAAATGGATCCATGCTCATGCATGTGTCAAATATATGAGATATTTAGTTTATGAAAGCATTTTTTTTTGTCATGCATAATCCCTTGACAGTCTTGAGTGGTAGCCAGGTTGAAAAAGCTAACTTCTCATTTTATGGATAAAGGAACCAAGGCTCAGAGAAGTGAAGTGACTTGATCTGCATTCCTAGAGCTGGTTAATGGCAGAGCTGGACCACTTTCATCTTGGACTTGCTGTATGTTGAGTGATTTTCTTACATTCTGCCATCAGCTTGCTGAATTCCAATTTTATTGACATCTTACATGAATTTTCCTCTTTTTACCTGTATACATTTACATTTTTTTGCCCATACATTTACTCATTTTAACTCAGTATAGGGCCTTTGCATGAGCTGAAGCCCTTGACTCCCATCTTCTTTAGGACTTTTGTCTTGACTATGTTCTGTTAACGGCAGGGTGGCTGGGATCAGGTTTGTCTCTATTGCTGTATCTCAAGCCCTTTGAGAAGTTTTTACATGTTGTAGAGCTGAATTAGTATTTATTGAACGGATGGATGGATACATTCTTGTGTTTAGAATCCAACTAGATGTAAATTCCTTAAAGTTGGGCCTGGAATCCTGTCTATTTTTTAGTCCTCGTAGTGTCTGCAGCAGTGCTTATATTATACTTAGCTGTATGTAATTTTTAATTGACTTTTTAAATGAAGCCAGGCCCCTGAAAATCAGAGATACTGTACCCTTCATTCTAGCTTTTATCTGTAGACCTCAGGCATTATGCTTAGTTCTGGTAGGATGTATCAAGTACGTTAGGCAAATGTGACATGTAAGCAAATTATAAGCTGCTTTTGAAAGGCCCTGCGTCTCTGTAACTGAGATAGGAAAGGAAGCCTTGGGAAGGACATTTGTTTTCCTGAATACCTAGAAGTTGACGCGTTGACCAGTGTAAAGCTACTAGAATTCGATAAGTCCTTCTGGAAGCCTAACTTAAATTCTACCTGTAGAGGGGGAAATCAGACCTGGTTCTTATCTGATGCTTCATTAACATACACGTGTAAACAAGCCTAGGAAACCGAAGGATTTCTCATTTTGCCCATCTCCTCCTCTGATCTTATTAGCAGGAAGTACTTTGTTGATTGAGTGAGTGGGGTAAATAAACCTTCTACTCTAGCTGTGATAGAAGATTTGCTTTACTTCTCTTGAGCAGGGAAAATACTGAAAGCCATGGGAATTCAGCATTGTGTTTCAGGGGGTGTAAACTGCAGAAAGAGCATTCTTTATAGAAAGCTCAAGAATTGTGAAAGTACAGTGGTGAGACCATCCATGTCAATGAATAATGACTTTAAATATTAACTAAAGTTTTCTTTATCTGGCATGAGAAGACAGTACCCTGGAATCTGCCCTGACATATTTATTTGAACTAATGAACTGTACATCTGAATTAAGAAGGGAAGGTACTAGAATTGCTAGGGTGTGAGTTCCACGAGGTTGGGGTATTTGTTTTGTTCGTGGCTGTGTATGCAGAGCCTAGAACGCTGTCTGGCTCATAGCTGCTCAGTAAATATTTATTGAATGAATAGTAAATTTTTATATTATCTGTTCATTTTAAATTTAAAAATTGAACATTAATCACTTTAAGTATTGGTTTATAAGCCTTTGGGGAAATACATTTAAGTTGGTTGAGGCATCATTTCTGATACTTCTTGCTGATTGTGAGAAAGTGGCACAAAGCACATTGGAGAGCATTCATTCACTCACTGTCATTAAATTTCTTTGCGATGTTTTTTAAATGGATGCATGAGACTCCATTACATATAAATTAACAATTCATTTAGTCAGTCCCTTATTATTGCACATTTAAGTTGTTTATACTTTTTTTTTCTGTTACAAATAATGCTTCAATTAAGGCAATTTTCTTAAGCTTTTTCTTGGGATGGTAGTTCAATGCATGGCAATTCAGCAAAACAGGATCTAGGAATTTCTACTAGAAAATGAACTTGTATTATAGAGCTGTGAAGGTGAGATCAGAATCTTCAGTGATCAGATAGCTAAGAGCAGATGCACAAATGACACAGCTCTTTGGGAAGGCTAGCTGCTTCTACGTTTGGTTAATGTATAATCATCAGTTTTTTCATGTAAATTCCCTCTTGCATTTTATAGTGGACCTGGCTATCACTTGTATTTGTCTCTTTCTCTTAAAGAATAAGTGAGTCAGGGCTTCCCTGGTGGCGCAGTGTTAAGAATCCGCCTGCCAAGGCAGGGGACACGGGTTTGAGCCCTGGTCCGGGAAGTTCCCACATGCCGCGGAGCAACTAAGCCCGTGTGCTGTAACTACTGAGCCTGCGCTCTAGAGCCTGCGAGCCACAACTACTGAAGCCCACGTGCCACAACTACTGAAGCCCACGCACCCAGAGCCCGTGCTCCGCAACAAGAGAAGCCACTGCAATGAGAAGCCCACACACCGCAACGAAGAGTAGCGCCCACTCGCCACAACTAGAGAAAGGCCATGCGCAGCAATGAAGACCCAACGCAGCCGAAAATAAATAAAATAAAAAATAAATTAATTAATTTAAAAAAAAGAATGTGAGTCACTACAACTCTTTCCGTGTCTTAATTATGACTTAAAGATTATAAATGCATTTAACTCTTTTATACATGTGATTACTTAACATATGTTGTCAGTCTTATTTATAATCATTTCATTTCTGAATTTTGTTGGAAAAGTTTTGCTTTTTCATAATAAAATATATATTCATACAAAGGACTATATGTAATGTTATGTAAGGTCTAATAGAATGATATTTGTACTGTCCCCTCCCTCAGGTTAAGTGGTAGAATGCTAGCACTACTGTCTTGGCTCACACCTCCCTACAACTCCTCCTCTATCTTACTCCTGTCCCCAGAAACTCTGGGATCCAGCATTCTCTTGCTTTTCTTCTTTTTTTTTTTTTTTTTTGGCGGTACATGGGCCTCACTGCTGTGGCCTCTCCCGTTGCAGAGCACAGGCTCCGGACGCGCAGGCTCAGCAGCCATGGCTCACGAGCCCAGCTACTCTGCGGCATGTGGGATCTTCCCGGACCGGGGCACGAACCCGTGTCCCCTGCATCGGCAGGCAGACTCTCAACCACTGCGCCACCAGGGAAGCCCCACCCTCTTTTTTAAAAAAAATCGTGAATTATATACTTATTTCTGTTGTATCTTGCTTATTATCCTTAGTTTTACAATTTGAACTTGTTTTTATGGTAACTTTATCTGTGGAAATTCTTACGAGACCTGGGTTGAGAGTGCTTTCTCCCAGAGAAGAATTGCAATTGAGGACACTGTCAACCCAGGGCCACTTAATTTCTAGGCTTGAGATTTTCACAATGTACAAGTAGTATGGATTTGAACTTGATACCCGTGTGAAGGTTGGTTTTGGTTGCAAACTTCCAGGGAATATTCCCCTTCTCCTTCCAAAACACCAATAAGCCTAGACGCAGGGGAGAATTTTTCTCTAGTCTCTGTTTGCGGTAGATTGTTTTTTCATAGTTTATTATTTTTTATTGAAGATTTAGTTCTTCAGGGACCAGGCTTTAAGTGCTTATCTTTAGTCTGACTTCCCATATCGTGTAGTATGAAGCTTTTGCTTTGTCCGATGCATGACTGTTAACACTGAAAGCTCTTCAGCATTATCCAATAGAATTTTCCATGATAATGGAAATATTATATATCTGTGCTAATATGATAGCCAGTAGTCACCTTTGAAATGTGGCTAGTGTGACAAAGGAACTGAATTTTAAATTTTAGATGCTTTAAATTAATTTAAAATTAAAAAGCTACATGTGGCTAGTGGCTCAGTATTAGACAGAATAGCTTGGTTATGGGGCATTGTCAGTGCCTCTAGAGCAGTTGCTGGCATCATTGCCCACCTTCCACTCTCTATTTGTGCTCCTGTTTACTTTTTTGGTCTCTGAGGACATCCCTTAGTTGCTTGTGAGCTTTGCTATGCATTCAAAAGGATAATTCTTATATTTTTATCAAGCATTTTTAGGTGTCATGTAGCAAAAGGGTTCTCAAGCCGTTTGGACACAAGAATTGCAGAAAGGGAAGTCTCTTACAGCTTTATTTTATTAGTTAGTGAAGTACTTATCTTTTTTTTTTTTAAAGAAGATGTTGGGGGTAGGAGTTAATTTATTTATTTATTTTTGCTGTGTTGGGTCTTCATTTCTGTGCGAAGGCTTTCTCTAGTTGTGGCAAGCGGGGACCACTCTTCATCGCGGTGTGTGGGCCTCTCATTATTGCGGCCTCTCCCGCTGCGGAGCAGAGGCTCCAGACGCGCAGGCTCAGTAGTTGTGGCTCACGAGCCGAGCCGCTCTTCGGCACGCGGAATCCTCCCAGACCAGGACTCGAACCCGTGTCCCCTGCATTAGTAGGCAGACTCTCAACCACTGTGCCACCAGGGAAGCCCTGAAGTACTTATCTTGAATGATAAACATTGGAAAGTTCGTAGCAGAGTGGTGGGAATTCTTTAAATAGAAACGGACCATGAAATTAAAAATTATGAGAAAGAATTAATTAAATAATTACTTTGTCCTTATGCTACAAAATTTTTAAAGATGATAAAAATAGAACTGTGGGTAAAGTTTTTAAAGTCTTACACATAATCTTCAGCTTCTTGGTGTCGGTAAGTGTTTTATATATACAAGAGTGCATGAATGAAAAAGTATACACGTATTTAGAAGGAAAAATATTTTGAAAATGGATGGAAATAAACCAAATGAGTTTAAGAGATCATAGTGAATGGTGGTATTGGGGGAACAGCTAAATCCTCTTGGATTTAGCAGGAGCGTGTGTTAGTAATTTAGTTGTAGGGATTTTTTAAAAAATCTAAGTAATGAGTCCTAGCTATTTCTCACGTAGACACTTCTTTTTCTCTTATAGGCAAATATTAGAAACATGCAGTTGGTTTTTAGTATTTATGAATTAAAAAGTCTAAATTCTTTGTAATTTCTGTTACTTCAGGATTTGCTTACCCTTTCGAAACCATAGGTAACTGATTCTTTTTTTACGTTTCTATTTCTTATTGTAGTAAAATACACGTAAGATTTACCATTTTAACTATTTTAAAGTGTACAGTTCAGGTACATTGAGTACATTCACATTAATGTACAGCCATCACCATTCGTCTCCAGAACTTTTTTCATCTTCCCAAAATGAAACTCTTCACCCATTAAACACTAACTCCCCATTTTCCATTCCTCCAGCCCCTGGCAACCACCATTCTACTTTCTGTCTGTGTGAATTTGACTTCTCTAGGTCCCTCATACATGTGAAATCATAGAGTACTTGTCCTATTATGACTTGCTTATTTCACTTAGCATAATATCTTCAAGATTAAATTTGATTTTTTAAAATTATAATTTGTGATGAGATTAAAAGTGGAGATTACATTAGCTTTTAGTAGAGATTGGGAATCTTTGTGTATTTTCTTTGTAGAAGTTATTGTACAATGAAATAAATTAATGTTAATTTGATCTCCAGACAGAATATTATTAGAAACAACAGAATGTGCTACTGTATGTTGTGGTTTATAATTCTATTAAATTTAAGTTTTAAAATAATTTAAAAGTGGGACTGTTGAGCTAGTTTTAGAATAGATGATCTGGTGTTATAAAACCAGAAATCCTTTTAAATACTTCCATAGGTTTTAACTGACTAAAAGTGACAGGAGGGACTTCTCTGGTGGCACAGTGGATAAGACTCTGCACTCCCAATGCAGGGGGCCCGGGTTTGATTCCTGGTCGGGGAACTAGATCCCACATGCGTGCCACAACTAAGAGTTCGCATGCCACAACTAAGGAGGCCATGTGCTGCAACTAAGGAGCCGGCAAGCTGCAACTAAGGAGCCTGTGAGTCGCAACTAAGGAGCACGCCTGCTGCAATCAAGACCCAGCACAACCAAATAAAATAAACTAAATAAAAATAAATATTAAAAAAGTGGGCTTCCCTGGTGGCGCAGTGGTTGAGAGTCCGCCTGCCGATGCAGGGAACGAGGGTTCGTGCCCTGGTCCGGGAGGATCCCACATGCCGCGGAGTGGCTGGGCCCATGGGCCATGGCCGCTGAGCCTGCGCGTCCGGGGCCTGTGTGCTCCGCAATGGGAGAGGCCACAGCAGTGAGAGGCCCGCGTACCGCAAAAAAAAAAACCCCAAAAAACAAAACAAAACAATAAAAAAAGTGACAGGAATTATTTTTAGGTCATGTTTAGTGCCTGCAGTAAAGAAAAGGATATGGTGGAGTTTCTTTCCTTTAACTGGTCCTTGAGTTCCCTGTCAGGATGGGTGTCAGCGGGCCTAAGGAGGCCTGCTGTAGCCTTACCACTTGTGCATATCAAGTATTATCACAAAAGTTGGAGGAGCCACTTGAAAGAACCCATAGTAGGTTAGCATGAGGATAAATTCTTTGCTGAAAATAAACAGCAGTGGCTCAAGTTCCTGGAAAGTGCGTTGAAAGGCCAGATTTTGCAGAAATATCCCAATAATGCCTTTTACGTGAAACTCTGGATTTAAGACAGACTCTTTCCCTCTTAGACGGTGTGAAAAACAACAAGTAAGATTTTTCTTCTTTCTTCTTTGTATGTCCAGGTTGGTAGCATTTTGAGGAGGAGGAAGGGAATCTGAAAGTTTTATCATTTGTGCTTCTGAACTGCCTCATTGCTGAAAAGAATTGGTGACCACCTACTTGGGGATGGAGGGTCTGCATTTCAAAGCTGTGATTAGCATAAAGAATCTTGAACATAGGACTTCAGTTATAAGTAATTTAAAAATATGTTTTCTAAGAAGTACTCCATGACATTAATTCCAGCTCATGCATTGTTGCATATTTGTCAAGTACATTTACCACCTCAGATAGTAAGGTTATAAATCCAGTGTTTATAAGTTTTATTATCCTGGTTTTTTGAGGTTACTATTTTTAGTGCTGAGAAAACTAATATATGAGGAACTTCAATCCTTGAATAAGTTTTTATCTGGCAGTTTATAACTGTGGATAGGAGGGGTGCATGACTTAGTACAAAGTGCTTTGATGTTGCCATGTAGGAATTTTAAATTAAGATAAAAAACTTGATATAAGCATGAACAAAGAGAGAAGTCCCTGGGCAGAGAGAAGACCCCAGAGGTGTGAGCGAGCTGTGCGTGAGCTCCCGGGGCCCCTGTGAGCGGGTAGTCTCCTCTGTGTCTCTGTGACATGGGGCCCTCGTCCTCGGCCACCTGTCAGTTCGCTCCTCTGGGCAGCGTGCGCCACCTCCTAGTCTCCTGGCCGGGAAACAAGTCTAATAGACTCGGCGAAGCACCAGGAAGAAAGTGTATTCATTGTGAGAACCTTTCGTCACGTGGATTATGTGTTGCTTTAGAATTTTCCCTACGGCTTCTCATTTTCTTTGGGATAATTGGGTTATCTGGAAATGGAAATCATTTAATAGTAGCCACTGCAAGACGAAGAGGAGGGCGTGTGGGGTGGGGGCCAGGTGATTATGCGGTAGCCCGTCGGAGATAGGCCACTACTAACTACAGCGTGTGGACCCTGCTGGGCGTCCAGAATTTCTGTTCGGAGAATTTATCCTTCTTTTGTATATTACACAGTATGAGTAGAGATGTTTTATAGATGGGGCAAGCATTATTTCTTCAAAAAATGGTTCCTGAACTGAAATCTGTTTCAGAAGCAGAGGTCCTTAGTATTATGCTATTTTCTTAATTGATCTGGAAAGTAATCACCGCTTCTGGTGATTACGAGAAGTAGCTTATCAGTTTATGAAGGCAGCTACACATGACTTAGCACAAATATAAATTTTGTATCGAATCTGATGTTACCTTGTTTGTGGAATTTCATGTATTAGGTTTGGGGAGGCATTTGTGCATCCGTGGTTATGTTTAAATGTAGCATTAGTATTACTTTATGCCTCATTTTGTTTAATATATTATCAAGAGAAGAAGATTTATAATGGAAATCTTGGCAGAGGGTTAAGTTTGTATTTATAATAATGCAGGGTGGTGCTTTACGTTATACTCAAAAGAACCAAATACAAAATTTTGTACGTAGTATTTATAAAGTGTATTTTTAAAATATGTACAGAAAGTTCCTGGAAAGGAGATATGCCCCACATGGTTGGGTAGATGTAGTGGCATTGTACTGTGAGAGAATTTTTTTTCTTTCTACTTTGCTGCTGTTTCCAGCTTTTTAAAACAATGAAACCATATTACTTTTATAGTGAGGAAACTGCCCATTATAAGGGAAAGTGCATAGCAATCACTTTGGTAATCTTTATTTGATGGTGTATATAAATCACCTGTGTGCAGTCAGAATACATTTAGCTCGCGTGATATGCTTAATTTACCCCAAACGGAGTGCTTTCTTCCTATGACTTATTTATGTGGGGGTGGGATGGGGAGGGACTGAAGACAAAGGGCACATGTTAATAAGTTTCTGTGTATTAACTCCTTTAGACATACTATTTGCTTTTGAGGTAATGGCTTACTGAAAAAGGAAAATAGGAGCAGAATCATGATATTCCGAAGATTGGTAATTTTTTATATTTAGATGACGTCATGGGGTTCTTTTAGAAATAGAAAATTTTTATATAAATTATTTTTATTTCCTTTTAGAAAACTTTAAACACTGACCTTTAGAAAATATGATTTCTTTCTCTTTGTTTTCTGACCAGGACATGTATTCCTCTGAGAAACGTTGGACAGCAGATTTGGGTGTAGTGCCTGATCGGGACCACGTACAAAGACATCTCCAGTCATGGGTAAGTGCCCTTCCTCCTGTGTATCATTTCAGTCCTCTCAGGAGCATCTGCAGTGTTGTCCTTAAAGAAAAAAATTGTTACTGAGCAGATTGGAATTATGTCACTTCATCAGAGATTGGATAATCTGGTTCAGCCCAATACTGTGCACTTGCCTGTATTTAAACGAGGAGATTGATGTTTGATTTATTCTAAGAAGTTAGGTGTGGTGAGGATATCTGTGTCATTAGCTTCTTGGCTGGTTTAGTTCTACTATCTAAACTTTTCTGTTGACTAGCCATTGGAAAGTGACTTTTTGGAAATATGAAGAGGGAAAAAATTGCAGTTGACCATAATTAGCAGAGGTTTTATTGTGTGAAATTTAATCATTGGGTAACATAGGTTAATATTATATTTAAGCAAAAAAAAGAAAGAAATCTCTTTATCAATGTCTTTGATGGATCAAGGAACCAAGTCTATCCTATAGACCTGTCTTGATATAGATTTTATCTGCTCAGTTGTGAGGGGATGGTATGTGTAATATTTTCTGTCATTCCTTTCCACTTCTGTTTGTGAACAGAACTGGATTTTACTATTTTGTGGTGGTTACTTTTAGAGAGTGAGGAAAGAATTAAGATTTAATCCTGACTGGGATCCTATGACAGTTCTGATGTACTTTTAGAGTACAGCTTTTTGATTATGGAAACCTTGGGATGAAGTGAGCATTTTCTTATTGGAATATAATATTAGAGAGTTTAAAATTTTTCACATGTTATTTATATTAATTATATTTACCTTAATAGGAATAGAGTCGCTTTTCTCATCAGTTTGAATAATCAGGCAGTTGATAAGTGAAAATGAAGCTGTTATTGTGAAATCTTTGAGTGCTTTCTGCTAAAAGTAATATTGCAAGTAGTGGTCTTTGGTTTTGGAGACTTTTCAGTGGGTTACTTTTTCGGTGGTGTGCTTTGAATAAACAAGGATAGTTGCCAGATGAGTTCAAATACAGATTCGGAAAGAAGCACCTTTGGTTATGTCAGCTCCGTTCATATGAAGTTTTGTGAGAATGTTTACCTATCATAGAATGCCAACTCTAGTAAAGATGGTAATATGACTTCATGAACACTAAGAGCATTTTAGTTTAAAAAATGCTTACCTTTTTTGGAAATGGAACTAAATTTTGTTCTGCGTTGTAACCTTAGTGGTCTGGTAGATCACTGTTACAGCTGGCAAGTTCTTTGAGGACAAATACAGGGTGTCTTTGATTTTTGAATCTTGGTGTCTAACACGACTGCCCCCTAAAACTCAGAGCCCTGTGAGCGTGAAAGCAGAGGGAGGGATGGCTTACTAGGCAGCCAAGATACGTATCGGAACCACCAACAATTTATCCATAAATTACAATGGTTATACTTCATTTGCAAGATTTAAAATTTTTTTTTATATCTACTAGTTCATTTCTCATTTCTGCTCGTTTGTATTTAATATTTTTTTGGTTCTTTTGTTATTTATCTCTTCGAAGATCTCTTACATGCTTATTTTAAAGTCTTTTTCAGATCATTTGATGATTTTTGTCTTGTCTGCAGTGAGTTTATGTGTGGTTGTTGGTATTGTTGGTGTTTTCATCATGTTCTGTAATTCTGCAGGCAAGTTCTGATGGGAGTTTCTTTTTTCTTTTTCCTGTGTGTGTGTGTGTGTGCACGTGTGTGTGTCTCTCTGTCTCTTTGTGATTTCCCCTGCTGGTCTAGCAGATTTGCCGTTGTCTCTGCCTGGCTTTGGAGTTCCCAGATCAGAATCAGGTCTGTGTTAGTGGACCAGAGCCCCGGTCCCATGGTGACGTTGGGGATATCACAGATTCAGTCACTGAGGCAGCTGGCATTAGGTCAGCCGCTTCCTAAGCTGTAGCCTGAGTGCAGTTAGCAGAAGTCTTTTTCAGTCTAGTTTCCTATCAAGGAAGAGTGCCAGCCCAGTCCCTGGTTTTGAGCAAAGAGCCTGGCTACTGACCCTTGTAGCCCTTGTGGAGCCCTTGTTACACCACACGATCAACCCATAGTTAATCCCCGAGGATCAGCTGCCTGCTGCCTTTTCCTGCTTTGGGGCCCAGAGCTCAGCAGACCTCCTGGCTTCAGCAAGGCTCACACTTTGTGTTTCTGTTAGATTTCTGATCTGTGGAGACGTTTAACATGTTTGGGGGCATAGGTATGTCCTTTTGGTCATTTGTCTTCATATTTTATCTGTAATTTCTCTGTGTTTGTTGCGAAGAAAGGGAGCTGCAAAGCATGAACAATGCCATTGGGCATTTAACCATTGGGAATACAGTGAAGTCCCAAATCCTTACTTCACATTTAAGATTTAAAAATAAATCAGTTTCTGCTTAGTTCCCTGGTTCCTAGAGTTCCTGCCCGTCGTCCATTACCACTTCACTCGCTAGGTGAGCCCCGTGGGGCTGTGCCTCCGGAGCATGCTGCTTGCCTCACTCTAGTAGCTGTCGTCCTCCGGTAAAATCAGCAGCCTGTTTACTCTGATCTTCATCTATTCAGTAAACTCCTTAAGGGCAAAGACTTATTCCTAGTGGTAAGTTCCTGGCACTCAGTAAATGCTCAGTAAATAGTGCATGGATTTGACGGTTCCTAAGTGACATCCTTACTATGTGGTAACTGTAGCTGTTCCATGTGTTATTATTCTTAGGTTGAAATTCGAGCTGCTCCCATGAAAAGAGTGTGTGTGTAGGATAAAGCGTTCCAAGTAGGGGAGCACTGTGAGAAAGGCATGAAGGTTTGACCATACAAGGATGTTACTGAGTAGTTGAGCATTCTGGAATATAGAGCTGGGGAGGAGAGGAAATCAGGGTCCGGGGGCATGTACATTTCTGAAGGTTTGGACTTCATATCTCAGGGCTTAGGAACTATTGAGGGACTTCAGTTAGGGGAACAACTTAAGATTTTATTCTGGAAAAATTACTCTGACAAAGAGACATTTTTGTTAGATGTAAATTAAAAAGATGGGTTACAGGCAGTATTTGCTTTGCCTAGTTTTGTTCTTAGTTTTCAGCCCTTTCGTTGCTCGCTTTGAAATAAACTTTGAGTTTCTTTCTTGCCAACTTGATTTTCTGTAGTGATGGAAATCATTCTCGAGCAGAGAACTGGAACCATAGATTAGGGAGTGTTGTCATGGTCTGTGCCGTGTTGCAGTTTCTATGGGGTTGTAAGTTTTCATAAAGGTGGGAGGGAACTGAGTATATCAGAGTTCCTGTTTTTGTAAAAATTACTGGAGAAGCATGGTACAGGTTAAAAAATAGGAAGACATGTCATTAAAGATAGAATTTCCAAACCTAGATTTGGGTGAGATTGACAACTAAAATTTTTTTCAGTATTTCTCTAGAGATTACAAGAAAGGTTGGATACTTGTATGTCTGGATGCGTTTAGCTCTGCAGGATTTCCTAACCCTTCCCATGTCATGAACCATGTAGGACATGGTAGTAGTTGTACAGCATGTGAGATAAACTAATGGAGATGTTTGGGGCTTGGAGGCTACCAGCTCTGACACCTCAGGCCGGGCCGAGGGATCTGTTTCTCTGCACATCCTGACACACAAATTGGGATGCTCCAACTGTAAGACCTAGAGAATTTGTTAGGTGCTTTAAGATGTTCTTCAGCTTTTAGTCTCAATTTTTATGTATTCTGTTAAGTTCTGAGGCCGAATATTGATCTTGTGGAATATGTGTTATATGATGCTGCTATGCTGTGCATTTCATTGTGAATTGTTAACTTTATTACAATTTGCAAAAAGCCTTTTTCAGTACTTAAATTGGTCTTAATTTTCTATAATGCATATTCAGCAATGTTTAGCATTTATCAGATTTGTTAAAGATTTTGTTTTTATCAGATGGTGCCAAAGATGCAATAAAGTTGTTATATTTAAGTCTGGCTGTCATTTAAAATGGACTTTTTAGATCTTTGATGGAGATTATAAAAGCAAGAGTAGTTTGTGTAAAGAGCAGTGCTTGGGACTTCCCTGGTGGCGCAGTGGTTGAGAATCTGCCTGCTAATGCAGGGGGCACAGGTTCGAGCCCTGGTCTGGGAGGATCGCACATGCCGCGGAGCAACTAGGCCCGTGAGCCACAACTACTGAGCCTGCGCCTCTGGAGCCTGTGCTCCGCAACAAGAGAGGCCGCAATAGTGAGAGGCCTGTGCACCGCGATGACGAGTGGCCCCTGCTTGCCACAACTAGAGAAAGCCCTCACACAGAAACAAAGACCCAACACAGCAAAAATAAATAAATAAATTACTGAACTCCTACCCCCAACATCTTCTTTAAAAAAAAAAAAAAAAAAAGACTCCACCTGCCAATGCAGGGGACACGGGTTCCAGCCCTCGTCCGGGAAGATCCCATATGCCACGGACCAACTAAGGCCGTGCGCCACAACTACTGAAGCCCACATGCCTAGAGCCCGTGCTCCGCAACGTGAGAAGCCCACATACCACAAGGAAGAGTAGCCCCCTCTCGCCGCAACTAGAGAAAGACCTCGTGCAGCAACAAAGACCCAACACAGCCAAAAACAAATAAATAAACAAATTTATTTAAAAAAGAAGAGCAGTGCTTAACAATTTCTAGATGATTATTTTGATGGAATATGTTAAAAAAAAAAAAAGCCAAAAAAGCACCAAAAACCAAAAGTGATAATTTAGGGTACTAATTATTTTCCTTTTCCTAAGTTTTAAGTTAAAAAAAATAAAGCTTATCTAATCTATTAAAATTTTTAATCTTTACTTCTGTATTTATTTCACTTTCTTTGGAAAAGTTTTGCTCTGTAAGTAATTATATGAAATGTTTCCTAAGAGAGTCTTTTTGGATGTTGACTGGGCAATCCAGGAGTGAATCTGTTGTGTGGGAGAGTTTGATCCTGCCCTTTGGCCTAAATAGTGGAGTGAGTTTTTTGAGGTTACTTCGGGATATGAAATGTTTCTCTTTTATCTGAGGAAAAAGTAATGGCAGCGAATAATTTGGGATGTGGTGTATTTGTGGCTTTCTAATAAGAGTAGGAGTAAATATCATCATTCGTTGGAGCGATAGACTAAGAGATGATGCTGAAGTGAAGAACACTTTAACATTTGTTAGAGCAGATAATGTTACAAATAATTGAGGAGATTACTAAATCCCTGAGTGGTGGGATAAGGATTCTTCTGAGTCTTTTTATTAAATAGAAAAAATCATGCAACAAGTAAGATAGGACTTTCCCTAAGTACTGGCTACATCTTCTCTCTATAACAATAGCCTATCTAGATGTATATCCTGTTTTATGGAATAGCTGTGTACCTCAGAAGTTGGGCAGAAGTTAAAGAAAAGAAAAGTTAAGTTGAATTGCATTTTAAATACTGGCGTGTCTGCATTTAATGAAATCTGGAGAGAAATCCCCTTGAAAATGACATTAATTTCAGAAAATAGAGTTTGAGTTTTACAATTTTTTCTTGAATTCATTTTATTATAACTGATGTACTGGTTTGAAAAATTTCCTATCTCTTTAACAAAAACTTCTCTAAAAACAAAAACTTCTCTAATATATTCTATATGAAAATATTATAGGTATGACTTTTAGTATTTCTCATTCATCAAAAGACATATAATGGAAAACAGCTTGTAAGTGATATTTGTTATATGGTCTACAACTAGTTTATCTACATATAATTAACATCAGTTTGTTTTTTTTAAAATAGTGTCTGGACAGCTGTATATTATCACTTTTTGCATTTAGTCAAATAGACATTTTCTATTAAGAGAATTTGAGCCTGTCAGTGTATATGATGGATATCATTGTATAGTTGTCTTCTCATTTCCCAGATATGTGAAATTGATGTTAAAAATTTCCTAGCCTCGATCTTTCTCCCTTAAAACTGATCTAAAATGATATTTTGGTGTTACTTTTTTTTTCTTTTTTGGAGATAGACAAGTGATTATGTAATAATTCTTTCTAGCTTCTCTTTAAAGCCTTGGGCTGAAAGGATGAAGAATATAGCGAGAACGTCTTCCCAGTTTCCCTTACCCCAGTCTCCCACTCCCACTTCCAGCACTGAGCCATAGTTATTTTTTTTTAAAAAAGGAAATGTTGTATAGGTTTCTATCATGATTGTGGTCCAGAAGTTAGGAGGGCAAATGGAACTGAAAACTTTTTATATGAGTTATCTCTTATTTAGCTTCAAAGATGGTGGTCATTGTATAGGCAGATGGTAGTGGAGTGCTATTTTCCCCCCTAAATTCAGAAGCTGACTTCTGCTGGCATTACCTAGGTACCCCTGGAATTGCAACAGTTTTCTTTCTGCTTACACCTTTGGAGCATTCAGGTGTTAAACTTTAAACAGTGGGATGTAAAAAGATTATGGTCAGATACTAACATACACTCATATACATCTTATATTAAATTGTGGGGCATTTGGAATTGCAATGTCTTTTTAAAAGTACAGTTGCCTGTTTCAGATTCTAGAAGAATGGAACAGAACTGGAATGTATTGGATGCACTGATAAAAGCTTTCGACACTATATAGTAAAGTACTGTGATCTCCTCACTGGTTAACCTTGTTATATTCTAATAAATGCAAAGTAAGGCAAAATATGTTTGCTTGACTGTAACTTAAAAGAAATTTGAAAAGCAAACATGTATTAAGTTTTTATGTAAACCTACGGTAGTTGGTCTTTTGTATTTTCCTTAGGTAATAACTTTCTGTTCTTTCCTTCTGTGATACGTAGATATAGATCAAGTAAGTGTATGTACCAGGAAAGGAGGAACTAGGTATTACCAGTGTTGGAAGAATATTACGAACTTGTTTCCTTGTGACAATTATGGCACAACAAAATTTGAATTTGATTTTTCAACCTGCTTGAATTTATTGTTTTAACTGCAGTAATACAAGGTTATATGCCAAATGATTGATTCAGACTGTTAGAATATGATTGCCAAGATATATTAATATTTCATTGGCATGCTTTATTATAAAAAATGTTGTTTCTGGTGGTAGAAGTAACCTAGAAGCTATATGAAAGGGGGTTTCCTTACTGCTAACTAAAGAGAAAGCTTCTTTTTTTACCCTCTTTTGGGTTAGGAAAGATCCTTCTCTGTTGCCATGAAGAATGCACATGGTCTTGATCCATATTACCACACATGGAGGCCATAGGGCCATTGTGATTAAAAAAAAAAAATCAGCCTTAGACCTTTCATAGAACTTTGTACCTATATGTACCTGTGGGTATATGTACCTATATGTACAGGGAACTTTGCCCAGGACCGGAGAAAAACCCCGCCCCAACTTTTTAGGTACCCAAACTGACTTTGTTAAAAGGAACTTGGATCTCAAATGATTACTTAGTAGAAGTAACTCTCCACTTAAGAAAGGTATACTTAAAAATGTTGACTTGTGAAACGAAATTGAGCTATTTGTAATGAGGTGGATAGACCTAGAGTCTGTCATACAGAGTGAAGTAAGTCAGAAAGAAAAAGACAAATACCGTATGCTAACACATATATATGGAATTTAAGAAAAAAATGTCATGAAGACCCTAGGGGTAAAGCAGGAATAAAGACGCAGACCTCTTAGAGAACGGACTTGAGGTTATGGGGAGGGGGAAGGGTGAGCTGTGACAGGGCGAGAGAGAGTCATGGGCATATACACACTAACAAACGCAGTAAGGTAGATAGCTAGTGGGAAGCAGCCGCATGGCACAGGGATATTGGCTCGGTGCTTTGTGACAGCCTGGAGGGGTGGGATGGGGAGGGTGGGAGGGAGGGAGACGCAACAGGGAAGACATATGGGAACATATGTTTATGTATGACTGATTCACTTTGTTATAAAGCAGAAACTAACACACCATTGTAAAGCAATTATACCCCAATAAAGATGTTAAAAAAAAAAAAAATGTTGACTTGTGTTTTAAAAGTGGAGTCATTATTCTCTTTTCCCCTAAAATGTGATGTAAAAAATTTTTAGCTATCAGGTTTTAGTCTAACCTTAAAGCTATGCTTTCCTAGCTCAGCGCTGAGCTGCATTCTGATGGACAATAATAACTTCTAGGTCTGCAGAATTTTCCTTCTTAAGTTATTTTTTTCTGTTTAGTGCATATCTGTTCTCAGCAGGTGAAATTCTACCTCTGATATCGTGAAATTCTATCCTTCCTTCCCACCCAGTCCAACTTAATTTTTTCCATGGGATCAATTCTTTATTTTATTTTTAAATATCTGAATGTGTATTTTAAAAATACACATTATTTATTTTTGGAACCATTTGAGAATAGGTTGCATATATCGTGTATTTCAGTGTGTAGTTCTGAAGAATAAGGATACTCTCTTACATGACTGCAGTAAAACTATCAAAAAGATAAATTATGTTTATCTGGTCTACAATCCTTATTTCATTGCTGACAGTTTCCCCAATAATGTCCTTTATGACAATTCTGTCCTTCCAGTGCCGGGTCCAGCTGAGTATCATTCACGCCTTGCGTTTAGTGTGAAGTCTCTTTAGTCTCCTCTAATCTGGAAGGTTCCTCAGATGTTCTTTTTTTTTTTTTTCTTTTGCGGTCCGTGGGCCTCTCACTGTTGTGGCCACTCCCGTTGCGGAGCACAGGCTCCGGACGCGCAGGCTCAGCGGCCATGGCTCACGGGCCCAGCCGCTCCGCGGCACGTGGGATCCTCCCGGACCGGGGCACAAACCCGTGTCCCCTGCATCGGCAGGCGGACTCTCAACCACTGCGCCACCAGGGAAGCCCTCTCCTAAGATGTTCTTTATCTCACATGATGTGGTATTTTAGAAGAATACAGACCAATTCTTTCACGAGTGTCCCTGAGGTTAGCACTGTCTGAGGCTCCTCTCCCGGGATCCGTCCTGGCATGTGTGACTGGTCTGGGGGCATTCCTTCAGGAAGCTGTCTGGAAGGGACAGGAGGACTGCGTGGTGATCTCTCCATTTCCTTCCGATTTGGTTCTTTCACAGAAAAATTTCCCATTTCTTCTTTAATTGAAATAGGATTCAAATCTCTTATATAAGAACAGGATTTATTATTCTACTGGTTTCTGTTTTGCTTTTATTGCAAAGGCTTGAGAAAAATGGTAATGAAATATTTTCTAGAATGTGAGATGACCTTGAATGGAGACATTTGGCTTTTATCAAGAGAAATTCCTTTCCGTATGATTCCTGTTTTGAATTACATTGACGAAAATCTCAAGATGCTGTTGAATAAGTACTATGAAGGTGTAAGGTATAGCGCTATTGAATTTAGGTTTTTTTAAATAACAATAAAGCAGCTGCAGCTCTTCATATATAAATTGAATTTGCTTCACTAAAGATTAGCCCTTCCCATAACTTGGTGCTTCTTTGTCTTTGTCCTAATAAATTTTCTTTAGCTAAAAATAGAATAGGTGAACGTATCAAGACTTTGATTCTCATTGGGTTTTTATGAGTTATATTAAATTTAATGTGAAATGGTCAGGATACTTACTATCTGTAGTTATAATTCTTAAAAGTTTAATAATTGAAAGGTATATTGGAAGCTAGAAAATTGACAGAATATTGCAAAGTATGAGAGATTCAAAACTTGTTTTTAGACAACATTGAGACAGGTGATGCTATAAATTAATTTCTTAAAATGTTTTAAGAGTTGTGGTGTATGAGTCTGATTTTAAAACAAATTTTAAGGAAGAGAATGTATGATTTAGAATAAATATTAATAATGTTTTCTTTTTAGTACTAACATAGTTAGTGAGCACCTCCCCGTGCACTGCTGCTATGTTGGTCTTTGGGGATATAGACAAGGACAAGACTAACATGGCCCTGGGCCTCATGGAGCACAGAACTAGTGGGGAGGACAGATACCGCAGCGCTGTTAATGCAAAAAGGGAAGCTGGTGTCTGCAGGAGCCAGGGAACCTCCTTCTGGGAGGGCAGGAAGACTACCCTTAGGAAATCATATTCCAGATGAGGCCTGGCTAAGTGAAGAGGAAGGGGGAGAGGGTTCTAAACAGAAGGAACATGTGTGAAGATCTGGAGTTAAGAGGTTGAGATTAAGATTAAGAAATTAAGGAAAATTTAGCATTGGTAGAAGTAGGTGTTTGGAGGGGATTAAGTTGGTAACTTCAGTTTAGATAAACACCCTACTGTTGCCTCCATTTTATACTTAATTTTACCTAATCTCATCTAAACTAATCTGTTCTCTTCATTTTCTCTAATCCCCTTTTGTTGTTTTAAAGTATAACTGTAACATTAAAATAAATACATTTGGGAATGGGGGGGAAAGTCATTGGTAACCCCACTTGTTTGCTTTTTTGCATATGGTCCTCTGGTATTGTCCAGATAGTATATATTTTGATGTAATTGGGTTCTTGGTGTATATGCAATTTTATATTTGGATTTCTAACATTGAATTGTGTTTAGATAGTTATCATATTTCCATAATTGTTTTTATACTTAGAATTCATAATTATCTTCCTTAAAGGTAATGATGCATAGTAACTTATTTAACTATGTCCCTATTATTTTTTTTATTTATGATGGTTCATTTTTTAAAAAATGTTTGTAAAATGAATATCATTGATGACTTTGCCCTGTTTCTTAAAAAAAACAACTATAATTCTTTAGGCTAGATTTATAGTATTGAAATGTTTTTGTAGATTTGTAGTATTGAAATGTTCTTCTTGTCTTTCTTAAAAGACTACATCAATTTACAGTGACTCTGGTAATTGGTGTACAAGGATACCAGTTTCACCATGACTAGCTCAGTAGGCTCAAAATGACATTATACTGTTGCTTTCAGTTGCATATTTGATTTTTAGACAGGATAACTTTCCAAAAAATTTGTGGTAAATATCCATAATGTAAAATTTGCCATCTTAACCACTTTTAAGTGTACAGTTCAGTAGCATTAAGTATATTCACATTGTTGTGCAGCCAATCTCGGGAACTCTTTTTACCTTGCAAAACTGAAACTCCGTATTCATTAAACAACTTCATATTCCCCTCCCCACATCCTTTGGCAACCACCATTCTACTTTCTGTCTCTGTGAATATGACTACTCTGGATACCTCATGTAAGGGGGAGCATACAGTATTTGTCTTTTTGTGACTGGCTTATTTCATTTAGCATAATGTCCTCAAAGTTTAGACATGTTGTAGCATATATCAGAATTTCCTTACCTTTTAAGGCTGAATGATATTCTACTATATGGATTACATTTTGTGTATTCATCTGTTGATGGACACTTGGTTTGCGTCCACCTTTGGCTATTGTGAATAATGCTGCTATGAACCTAGGTGTACAAATATCTCTTTGAGATTCTGCTTTCTGTTCTTTTGAGTATATACTCAGAAATGGAACTGCTGGATCATATGGCAATTCTATGTTTAATTTTTTGAGGAACTGCCATACTGCTTTTCACAGTGGCCACACCATTTTGCATTGTACTAGAGTTCCAATTTCTCCACATCCTTGTCAACACTTGTTATTTTCTACTTTTGGATAGCAGCCATCCTAATGGGTGTTCAGGAGGTATAGCATTGTTAGGATATCTTTTTCATGTGCTCACTATTTACATTTTCTGTTGCATCATATCCTTCTAAAATAGTCTTTTCTTCCAAAATGCTTATTGAAAAATCACAGATTTTTAACCTTGGATGATGCTTTTTTGTCTCTCCAAAAATTTATTATGAAACAATATAGTTTTTTTTTTTTTTTTTGCAGTACACGGGCCTCTCACTGTTGTGGCCTCTCCCGTTGCGGAGCACAGGCTCCGGATGCGCAGGCTCAGCGGCCATGGCTCACAGGCCCAGCCGCTCTGTGGCATGTGGGATCCTCCCGGACCGGGGCACGAACCCGTGTCCCCTGCATTGGCAGGCGGACTCTCAACCACTGCACCACTAGGGAAGCCCAACAATATAGTTTTTATATGTTTATTGGAACATAGGTAATTTTGTGATGGTCGGAGGAGAGAGAATGCGCAGTATACAGAAAAGGCAGCGATGGAAAAAGGTTTCAGAAAGGGAGGAAGAGCAGAGAATGATAGGTACCATGGATCAGTTTTGCTCAATGTATTGTTCTGTCAAGGACTCTCTTAATGGTCTTCCTTCCCTGTTGTGGTTAATGTGTTATGGTGATTACAGATTTTATATTGAGGAAACGCTGGAAAGACCTTTCTGAATGTTGAAGAGACTGCTGTGTTTATGTACACAAGCACTTTTATGAACTCTATAGAAATCCCTATGTCTTTATGTTTGTATGTTATGTGTGTGTGTATATATATCTCCCCACATAGGACTATTTGATCTTAAATGTGATGTTATAATGAATTATGATTTATTCCAAATTGAGTTATGATTTATTTTGAGATAAACATATACTTAAATGATTTTTAATATGTGTGTTTTTTTTTAATAGAGCATTAAATTTATTTCAGTTGTATCCTGATGTTCTTTTTTTTTCTTTTTTTTAAACATCTTTATTAGAGTATAATTACTTTATAATGGTGTGTTGGTTTCTCCTTTATAACAAAGTGCATCAGTTATACATATGCATATGTTCCCATATCTCTTCCCTCTTGCGTCTCCCTCCCTCCCACCCTCCCTATCCCACCCCTCCAGGCAGTCACAAAGCAACAGCTGATCTCCCTGTGCTATGCAGCTGCTTCCCACTAGCTATCTACCTTACGTTTGGTAGTGTATATATGTCCATGCCTCTCTCTCGCTTTGTCACAGCTTACCCTTCCCCCTCCCCATATCCTCAAGTCCATTCTCTAGTAGGTCTGTGTCTTTATTCCCGTCTTGCCCCTAGGTTCTTCATGACCACATATTTTTAATATGTGTTTTTTAATGGTAATGAATTTTTTAAAACTAATTATGTTATTTCATAGCTTTGTTAAAATCTGGAGTAGGTCAGATTGCCTGGATACTGTGTTTTCTTTGAATTCTTGATTTTGAAAATAAAGTCACATTTAAATTTCCTTATTATGACTAGAAAGTCTCTTTTCCTTCCATATCTGTGCATTCATCTGCATGTAGCTTGGGAAAGTCAAAAGAGAGGTCATTTCTGCACAAAGGAAAGCTTACTTTAAAAATTAAAAATGTGGTAATTCAGAAATTGGAATATGTTCAGTTATAATGTACTATGTATGGCCTTTAATTCACACCGTTTTTCCACTTAACGGCACATGCTCCAGTCATCCAGTGCTTACTTGCAGTAGTCATCTCAGTTGTAATTCAGTAATGAATTGTGTAATTATGTGTTTAATGCCAGTTTCTCTTGGAAGAATGAAAGGAGGTTGATCACACACCTGTAATAACCAGCAACTGGCATTGTATCTACTAGGTACCTGCTAGGTATTGTACATACATACTAGATGCGTAATATATTTTGTATGGATGAACAGGATTTTATTGCCTTTAACATGCACTTCGGTGTACAATCAGTACATTAAGAATTTGTGAAGATGTATTGGGATAACATGTTTATATTTCCCTTGCTTGTAAAGCATATTTTGTACACATTTATGACAGTTTCCACTGAGCTACACAGTTGAGCAGTTTCTTGGTTGCTTTTTATAAGTAAAATGAATTGCCCTTTGGTAAAATATTTTTAAAAACTGGTTTTAGGGCTTCCCTGGTGACGCAGTGGTTGAGAGTCCGCCTGCCGATGCAGGGGACACGGGTTCGTGCCCCGGTCCGGGAAGATCCCACATGCCGCGGAGAGGCTGGGCCCGTGAGCCATGACCGCTGAGCCTGCGCGTCCAGAGCCTGTGCTCCGCAACGGGAGAGGCCGCAGCAGTGAGAGGCCCGCGTACCGCAAAAAACAAAACAAAACAAAACAAAACTGGTTTTGAAAGAATTGCTAACTTAATTACATTAATACAGATACTTTGTTCATAAACAGTTACTGTATCTAATATACTTGGAGATTATGTAAAAGAAGGATAATATCAACATCCATAAACATATTCTTTGGCTCTTTCCACATCCTACAATTTCAGGACATTTACCTTCATATCTTCTTTGTTTTGTTTTACTTTTTTTCTATGAAAATCTGTGAAGATAGTTGATGAGCTTTTGATAATGTTAATTTTTAAATACCCAGTGTGAATTATTAGGAACACTATTTGGACAGAAAACAGTATAGATTTTTAGGTATAGAAAAAATGTAAAACTTTTATTTTTTATAAACAGTATATGTTGTATTTTCTATTGACGAGTTTGTAGAGATTGATTTTCAGAATTCTAGAACAAAGTGACTATATTTCAGCCTTACAGTTAAAGTAGAATGACAAAGAAGTGAAGTGTATTAACTGGTATATTAAACCAAGAGGAAACCAGTTGGAAGTGGTTTATAGCTTAATATTCAATAGTGTTTTTCTATCTGCAGGCCGACTGACATCTTGAATATTTACAGATTATTTTTGTCACAAGAAGTGTGGCCTCTCACATTTTTTCTTCTCAACTTATCTCCATGTTCTGAAAAAAGAATGACAGTAGTTTAATTCTGAAATATATTTCCAGGAAAACCAAAGAAGTTTTCTGAAAATTGGGTAGAAAAAATCTAAATCATTGGCAAGAATGAAAAGATGCTGGGTTGTTATTCATTTGATCCAAAAATTTTGTGGACAGAGCACAGTGCAAATATCCTGGTCTGTGTTTATTTTATGAAAGAGATGATGAAATATTCAGAAGTGTGAAAACACATATCAATTCTAAAAGAGTATGCGTACTGTTATCTCATTTTTGTAAAATCAGCAAGCAAAAAGTATATGAAAAGTCTGAAAGGTTGTTGGGAGTGCTTATTTCTGTATAATGGGCCTAAGAGAGATTTTTATTTTCTTTTGGCTTATTTTTGGATATTTTTTTCTACAGTGAACATGCATTCTTTTTGTAAAAGAATTAGGGTTTACTATTAAAGATGTAAATTGAAAAAAAGAAGTAAGCAGAAGCCTTGTTAAATTAATTTGCAGTTCTTTAAGATTCTAAGGAGTTGCTTTGAAGTATCTATAACACTATTTTTATGGATAGTAATATAATTCTGCTTTAGAATATATGGATTCTCTTGTACTTGTTTTCACTTAGGGCCAAGAAAGATGCTCCAGTGAACTTGTTCATGGTTTTATTAAATGAATGAGGGAAAGAATACAAATGAGATCAAATTCAATCTTGTTCTTTCTCTCTTCCTGTTTCTTTTCTTTTCTTTTTTTTTTTCGGTGAGTGAGGAATGGTGGGAAAAGATTTCTTTCCTCTGCTGAGCTGTTTTATCTTTATATCATTTGTCATACAGTTCCTGTTCTTGATCCCTTTTCATCTGAAACAAGTTGATTTTTGCCTTGTATTCTCCTCTGGAGAAAGGAAAATGGCACAAATTGAAATATCCAAATAGGAGTAGAGAGTGCTGTATTTCTCTCTTTGTCATGTCTTTCTTGTTCTCTCACGGGTTTTCTCCCTTGTGTCTGCTCTGGGAATGCTGGATTTGGAAGTGATGGGAAGGAAAAGTAAATCAGCGGTTTTGGGGCTTAGCCAAAAGTTAGTGGTTTGGGGGTGGCTATGTATAACAAAAATACAAATGTAGGAAACAAGATTGAGGTGAGAATTTTTCTGTTAAAAAAAGAAGTAGCTCACAACTGTTTGCAGGCAGCCCATTGCAAGGGCAACTATAATAATATTCCTTGTCCTCCAGGCCACATGGATCTCTCATGTATGTAGGCAATTAGGATTTTTGTTTTAAGCACGCTCTGTCTTGTTAAACTCTGTACTCTTTGGATTTATCTTTGTATTAAAGTCTGAAGAGTGGGATGTAGATTAAATATGTGTTAAATATAGATTTCCTTCGTAATTTTTTATAAAGACTATTATTTTCAGAACAGTTTTAGGTTTACAGAAAAATTGAGCGGAAAGTACCAAGAGTTCCCTCATAGCCCTGTTATTAACATCTTACACCAGTGTGGTACATTTACTGCAATTGATGAGCCAATATTGAAGCATTATTGTTAACTAAAGTCCATAGTTTACATTAGGGTTTACTCATTGAGTCATATGTTATGTGAGTTTTGCCAAATGTATAATGACATGTATCTGTCATTACGATACCATACAGAGTAGTTTTCACTGCCCTAAAAAATCCACATATTCATTCTTCTCTCCTTCTTCCCAAATTCCTGACAACTACTGATCATTTTATTGTATCCATAGTTTTGCCTTTTCCAGAATGTCATGTGGTTGGAATCATATACTATGCAGCTTATTTCAGATTGACTTCTTTCACTTAGCAATATGCATTTAAGATTCCTCCATGTATTTTTGTGTTTGATAGCTCATTTCCTTTTATTGCTGAATAGTATTCCATTGCCTGGATGTAGCACAGTTTGTTTATCCAGAATTCACCTACTGAAGAACGTCTTGGTTGCTTCCAAGTTTTGGCAATTATAAAGGTTTTTGTGTGGACATAAGTTTTCAGCTCATTTGGGTAAATACCAGGGAGCACAATTGGTAGATCATATTAGTATATTATATTAGTATATTTAGTTTTGTAAGAAACCAGCAAATTGTGTTCCAAAGTGGCTGCACCATTTTGCATTCCCGTCAGCAGTAGATGAGAGTTCCTGTTGCTGCACATCCTTGCCAGCATTTGATGTTGTCAGTGTATTGGATTTTAGCCATTCAGAGAGATGTGCAGTGGTATCTGATTGTCTTAGTTTGAAATTCCCTAATGACATAGGATATTGAGCCTCTGTTCGTATACTTGTTTTCTATATATATCTTTTTTGGTGATGTGATATAGACTTTTAAAAGAACCAAAATGTAATTCCCTTTAAAAAAAAAGTACTGATAGTATAATGTGTTCTCTTAGAAAAGTATAGCAAAAGGAGACAGTAAATATTTATAATGCCACCATTCAGAGGAAAAATCATTGGTAACATTTTGATAGTTTCCTTCATACACCCATCTCTCTCTTTCCCCTCATGTATGTATAAATAAATGGCAATAGGGCATTCATTAACATTTTGTACTTTTCATGTTTACTTATCCACATATAGTTAGCTTTTCCTGTGTCATTCTTCTAGAATAGTGGTTCTTAACCTTGGCTGAATGTTAGGATCATTTGGGGGAGCTTTTAAAATTTATGGTGTTCAGGCTGCACCGTAGGACAGGGAAGTCAAAATCTCTGTGGATGGACCCAGGCATCATACTTTAAAATATTTCCCAGGTAATTTCAGTGTGTATTGAAGATTGAGAACCACTGGTCTAGAATGTAATAGAATTACTTTTAAGAAAAAATATAATTCCCCAAACATCACATAAAATATGATGCCCTTTTTATAAAGTTCAGAACAACCAAACAGCAACACAAGGATTGTGTGTGTGTGTGTTTAATAAAATATAGATAGACATAAAGGAAATCAATGGAATGATAACTACTGGATTCAGGATGATTCTTACTTTGGGGTGAAAGCAGGGAGCTGAGTTGGTGTTTGGGGGCACCATAGGTTAAATGTAGATTATTGTTAACATCCTAGTTTTTGTCTGGGTGGTTGCTTTGTGGCATTTATTAAATTATTGAAAATGATTAAATAATTAAGTGGATAAGTAAAACTGGGCCATGCATGGACCAATGATAAGCGCTAAGGACTATGATTAAACCAATTCTTTGTGCCAGAGGCCTAATGAGGAAAAATATTAAGTAGATGAAAACTGTTACATCCCTCTTGTAAGTGTATACAGTAGGGTTTAAATATCTCAGTGGTTTGATACCCAGTGTCATCCATCTATAAAAACGAACAGGCTGTTCCTTAGTAGCTAGAGATTTTACATACTTTCCTTTTTTTCTGAAAGTATACATTAATTCCACTTTCCTCCCAGAGTTTCATCCTAATGCAGTTGGTCAAAAACAACAAACGTGATAAAATTTGATATTCACTATAAACAAATACTTTATTAGAAACTCATGTATCTTAATCAGTTGCATGGGCTGATGTTACTTCTTGTGCCTTGATCAAAGGAGCTGCTGAATTTTCTGTGTCCCCCACCTGCCATGTTTTTACCCTTTGGAGCTCTGCACCATAGTAAGATGGGTGAGGGTTGGCCTTTTTCTCGTAAAATGGGAGAAGGGAGATTGTGTAAAGGGGTAGGAGTGGAGGACCACTGCTTCAGGCATCTCCTCCAGCAGATCAGTTTTAGTGGCAAAGTTAATTCTTTTAAGCCTAACCATGCCAGAGTAAGCCCAAACTTGCCTTACAGGAGGGTTCAGAATGATCTCTGGGGTGAAGGAAGCAAGTATGAAAATGCACGTGCAAGTTAGGTAAATGTGTACATACATACATAGAGTTAACTGAAACACAGCCTATATACAAATGTGTAATTCTTATATTACTTATCTCCTCATCATTTTAAATTACTGTTTTGTATGATTTAAACATATATAAATATGAACACATACATATCTTTTTTAAACAATAAAATAATGCATATATTGGGATATGTAGTCAGAATTTAACTTATTTTGAAATAGTTTCAGACTTAGGAAAATGTTGCAAGAGTAACGTAAGCAATTCTCATCTTCTCTTACCTGGATTTCCCAAATGTTAACATTTTACCACATTTGCTTTCTCATTCTAATAAATATTATTTTTGCCCCATCAGAGAGTAAATTAATGTATTGATATTTACCCTTAAGTACTTCAGGGTGTATTTCCTAACATCCAGGATATTCTGTTACATAACTGCCATGGAATGGTCATAGTCAGGAAATTAATATTGATGATCTATAGATTGTATTCAAATTTTGCCAGTTGTCTCAAAATGTCATATTTTTTCCTTTATCCCTTTCTGGTCCAGTATCTAATCTGGAATTGTGTGTTCCATTTAGTTATCCTGACTCTTTACTCTCCTCTAGTCTGTAACTGTTCCTCAGTCCTTTGTATTTCGTGATCTTGACATTTTAGAGTACAGCTCAGTTCCATATATTAGAATATATGCTCATATTTTTACTGATGTAATGTGTGATAAAAACATGAGAAGCGAATGAGAGAAACAAGAAGAAACTATTGGTAGGTTAGCAGAAGTTAAGGGCTAAAAGTGGTGAACCAGTGTGTTCAAACTGATCATTATATGATTTTCATTTTCAAAACCAATACTGATATCAGTGAGAATAGGGAGTTATGATACGTGAAATTTATGGAAACACGAATACAGATATTCCTCTCTTCACTGATCAGATATGGAAGATAGAGTTGACTGAGAGGATGGTGTCCTGTATATCCCCTTCCTTGCATGGAAAGAGAAAAATTATGAGAGAAAGCAAAGCTACCAGAAAGTACTTTTCACAAACATCATTTCTTTCCCAGAAAAGTGGAAGTAATTTCTCAGGAGCTGGACATGCAAAGGACTGGAAAATAAAGCCAGTAGATACTTAATACCTGTTTCATGTTCAGAACTGCCCTAGGAAATGGGGCAAGGGCTAGAAAGAATTTGGGGAACTTGATTTGAAGGGTTTGACTTAAATGTTGATTTGTCTATTTCAGGTCTTCAAAGGGATTCATTGAAAAACAGTTTTGATTTGAGGTTTAAAACTTGGTCTTTGACCCATCTGAACTCTTGATTTGGTTTGCAAGTACAAACTCTTTAAAGATAATAGGTAGTTAGGATAATTGCTGTGTTTTGTCTTCATTTGCAAATATTTTCTCACCATCATGGATTTGTAGCACTTATGTCTTCAGTTAACACCCGTATGGAGAATACATTATGGGCAGATATATATGCGCATGTTACAGCACCTCTTCTTTGAAGAGCTGACAACTTTACCCTGAATTTCAAAACTGTACATTTTTACAGAAGAGACTTGGTGTCATAGAAGGCAGAAGCCTTTGGGTTTTGGATCCTGTGTTTTGCTTCCAACCATAGTTGATTCACCATGTACCTCAGTTGTCCAACTGAAAAATGGGAAAATAACAAGCAAGCCTTTAACTGTGTGGAGGCAAAGGAACTGCCTTTGATTTGCTCTGGGATCTATTATTTTATGATACATTAAGAATATCAGTAAATGGGAAGGAAAGAAAACTAGGAAAGTCAGCAGTACAGTAAGAGGAACAATTTGCTGGTGAAGAATCACTTTAGTAAATGTAACATTTGACAATGTGAACCTGAAGCTCATTTTTCTCTTTTAATTAACTCTGTAGGTTTACTTTGAAAAGGGCTGCTATGTGCTAACTAGAACACATGACAAAAGTATTAAATATTAATTGAGCATGGTTGCAGCTTGGCTGTTAAAAATCATATGGTTATACTTGATTTGAAAGTCTCTGTCCCACGCCTCTGATGGTGAGCCCAATGCATTTACAGCCCTTCTGGGGATTTCCAGTGTGCGGCAGGACCGAGACCTCTCTTCAGGGGCTAGAACCTCAGGGGCATGTGTGAGGAGGAGGGCAGGGAATCCTTAGGATATTTTTTGAGGGACCATTTCTTCTGTGCAGATCTGGGAGCTTGGAGTTAGCAAGATAAAGTTGTATTTTTATCCACATTTTATTTTCTGTATTTCAAATATGAGATTTTTGAGAAATTGGAAAAAAGTATCAGGGCTTTGACAGTGCAGGGTATTTTGGTTGACTGCTTCCGAGTGTGTTTTTAAAAACTTGCACACAGCATCTGCAACCCACTATATGAGAATTTATAGCGTAGCACTTTATTTTTCCTGTCGTGACTTTTGTCAGAAAATGTTTTCGCTGTGCTTAGTGCTTTAACAGACGATTACTCATGTTTTGTTTTGCTTTGTTTATAACTTGTTAATGCTCTGCAAAGTCATACATTTTGGACTTTGAGGACGGTGGTTTTCACATGTGCAAAAATCACTTTGAATCCATCATTTCAAGAAGATGCAGCCCATCCTTTTGTTGTTTCTTATTAACTGCTTCAGAGCCTTCAGGGAGAGCTAAGCAGAGCATGTACTTCTCTGGAGTTGAACCGTGCTTGTGCCTGAGCTTCCTGAAAGCAGAGATGCAGTGAGCTCGCGGTGATGAAACCTGTTGGATTCCTGGAGGAAGCAGCTGGAGCCTTTGGCTTGTTAACTAGCAATGATTCACGTCTTGCAGATTGTAAAGGAGCTGGTGACACCATCCAGGCAAAAAGCAGCCAGAGTGAAGGAAGGTAGGAACAGCATCAGGATGAACAATCAGAGCACTTTAAGGCACTTAGAGATTTTTACGAATATCGACCTAAAGAGCAGCTATAAAAAAGGAGTTTGAGTTATCCTGTGTGCTTTTGCTCTTCTGATATATTACGGTATCAGAGGAGGATCAGGTAATGACATAATTGTGAACATGCCTCATTATTACTGTTTTTAAACCACAAATTAGAAGCATTTCATTTTATTACAAGGTACGAAGAGTGAGGAGAGGTTATGACATATCTGCTGCGGCAGTACTTTTCATGCTGTAAGGATCCTCTCGCATTATTTATTTTGGAGGTAGAAGAATAATCTGTATAATCCTCTTCTCTTTTAACTTTAAAATATAAATTTTCATGGCAGAAATCAGAAGAGAACAAGCTAGGATTCTGCCTATAGCAGAGCAAAAGAATTAGATGGTTCTTATTTATGTGAATAAGTGATAAATAATAGTAATAAATATGAATTTAGTCAAAGAAGGTAGATTTTATTGCCTTTTTCAGTGAATAATTGCTTTTTTCTGTCCATGATATATGCTTAATCAGCACTGTTTATATTTAAAATAGTCCTATATTTATAGCCTGTGACAGTTTGGGATATGCTGGAATACATTTTCAAAATCTTTTTAATTGCATGCCTGACTTACAGATCTTAAAACGAACTAATGCAGATACATCTTTGAAGAAATACTTGTATATTTTCTTTTTAAGCATTTGAAATAGTAAATCTCCAAAATAACAGGAATTAATTTAAGAAATGTAGGCCATCAGCTAAGTTTATAATACTGGCAATTTCACTAATTTAATCTAGGGTTTAAAATCAGTCAGTTGATAAATTTATATACCAGCTTTTTCATATGAAAGATATAGCTTTCTGTCTTTATATGATTAGCGTAATATGATAGCGTAATATGATTACCTCAGATGATATAAAATATAGAGTACTTTGGATTTTTTTAAAAACTTGATATGATCTGTGTTTAAGGTGAAGCTTATGAGATTCCTCAAGTCCTATGTAAAATGATTTAGGGTAATGGTATTAAATAATATTGTAACATGTATACGGAACATTACAGCTGAAAGAAACCTTAGAAATCTTCTTGTCTGTTCTGATTTTATGGAAGAACATGGTATTTAAATGGACAAAAATGCATCTCACAAAGCAAAGAAACTTGTCATTTACCTTTGAAAATGTGTTAGTCTTATTTAGGATATTTTACAATTATTTACCTCCTGTTTTCTCCTTCACTTTCTTCTGAAGCAAAAGATTGTTTCTATCTCTGAATAGCAGGATTCTAACAATTAGGCATTTTTAAAAAAGCTTTTCGCTTTTACTATTTCAAGAGAATATAAATCAGTTAATTTAATCCCAATCTGTTTGAAAATGTCAGATTCATACAGTTTGACCTTTACAGACAGTCAGAATTTTTTTTTTATTGGAATGTTTCTTCTAGTTTGTATGTTTTCAGTCATAATCATAGTTACTTGGAATATACCTGGGGAAAGAATAATAATATTCTTCTTGCCTTTCATAATGCTTACACACACACACACAAGTAAATAATGTAATCATATTGACAGGAAATGCCTTATGAATATAGGAAAAATAGTACTAAAAGATACTAACTAACGTAGTAGAATGGTTTTTGCTCTTAGGTTTTTTCCCCTATATTTCAGACAGAATTTTCCATGACCAGGGAAAACAGAGGCAGCTTATACATAGACATTTTTCTTAGAAGCTTGTTTTTTTCAAACCCATTCTCATGGTGTTTTTAATCATTTAGCAAAAACATATTTACTGTTAGTTTTGTCTTCTTGCAAAATAATGTTATATTTTACCAATTTTTAACATCGATAAACTGCTTGAGAAAGGTAAAGTCCTACAGACAAGTATAAAACAATGGCCCATAGAAAGAGAGTTTTTAACTCAATTATTTAAAATATAGTATGAATTTGGATGGCTGCAGAGAGAGCAACATTTCAAGGTATTGTATTCACATTAGTATTAGTAAATAGTATGGAAAAATTGATTTGTGAGGGGAAGTATCAAAATTGAGGATGAAATAATTATGATAAATGGTTTGAGAAGTTTTCATCAGTTTTCCTTGGTATGAGATAGTAAACAAACTTAATATATTTTAAGTAAGATGCAAGGGTATGACTAAGAATTATTTTGGGGAAAGAGAGAAATTATGGAATACTCATGAATATTTTCTCCAAAATTTTCAAAATATTTGCCAAATCATTGCTTTGTCACTTAGTAGAAACATTAATCAAGTATCCCAACCTTCCAGAACTTAGTGAAATACAGTGCTAAGAGTTCATGCTAATGCTCTTTAAAGAACTTAGAATTTTGCAACAGTTAGCACTATAAGAAAGGGAGAGAACTAGTAACACTATTTGAAGGATAATTTTTGTGGATCCACACTCTATTCTGCTGATGTTGTGGTAACTGCTGGAAGTGATTGATGTTTGTGAGTAGTTGAAGTGGATAGGAAGAGATATTTTGTAGTACAGCCTTGGAAGACTAGGCAAAGGTTAACTGGTCTTTGGAAAAGTTATGGGATGGAGGGTCAAATATGCATGTATATGTATTCATTCATTTGTTCATTCATCATTCTCATTTGTTCACCTTTATCAGGTGTCCACTATTTGGAAGACACTTTGCTAATCACTGGGGATACAAAATAAAATATGATCTCTGCCCATACGTGGGATATAGTAGATCCCAGCTATTTACTGAGTGAAGGAATGAATGGAAGAATATACATTTGTTAATACAGTCTAGTCTAAGAGGTGTTTGTATAGTCAGGGCAGTATAGTGAGTTGTTTGTTTTGCCGTGAGGTCATCATGTGCAGAGTTAAAGCAACTTAGTCTTGTGGACTAGGGAAAGGAATGGGATAAGTGATTCTGTGCTAAATGGAAAAATAAACTGTAACAGTTTTCGTCTTGAATGACCTGGTTAGCCTGCATCTCCAGGGCCAAGTTTGACTAGATTGGGAAGGAACCACCTCACTGAGTAGACCAGAGGTAAAACCCTACCGTCTATTCAGATGTACATAAGGCACAAATGTAATCATCGTAACTTTGTATTAGTAAGAAGCCTGGTTTTCTCCTTTAAAGGCCTCGTGTTTATTTGGACAAAAATGTTTTGAAAATATGACATGTTCTTCTATCTGGCTAAATAGAAGTATGCTAAATATAAATTAATCGTTTCTTAATGATTCAGGTTCTTTATTGAAACAATTTTTTTGTAGGTTACAAAACCTGATGACCATGTTTATCAAAATTATTTTAAAAATAAGAGTAGATTAAGAATGAAGCCCTGAAAGTCTGTCCTGTTAGTAAAACATATGAGCTTTGGCATCTGTCCTAACCTTTTCATTCCCACTTTCATGCCTTAGCACCTCTCCTCTAGATTATTAAAATAGCCTCCTCATTTATTTTATTTGATAAACATGCATTGAACGCTTACTGCATCTTAGGTGAAAGGGTACAGAGATGTATCCTCAAGGAACTCATATGGGGGTGGTAAGAGACAAAAGTCAATGATTACAATAGTATGAGAGGTGTTGTAGTAGACGAGGTGTCGTGGGAACCCAAAGGGGGAACTGGCCCTGATTTGGTAATTAGGAGAGTGAAGGGATTAAACTCTTTGGTGAACTGACAGATGCCCTCATTTGAGCTAAGTATCAAAGGATGCATAAAAGCTAGGGGGAAAAGAAGAGAGTGTATAAGCATCTTAAGCAAAATAAATAGTGGAGGAGAGCTCAGGTGCCAAACATGTGAAGAAGTTTGGAAATATTCTTAAGGTGATAGTGGGAGAAGATGAGAAGACTGGTCAGTGGTATGTGGTCCTTTAACTCTCTATTCCATCCTTCCATTGCTGTCTGAGATCATTTTGTGAAATAATTTGCCATAAAACCTGGAATTGGGACTTCACCTATATTTCTAGCTGTGATGATCACTAACTAGATCTCCCCATGCACCCTCTATGCCAGCGACACCAGAATGCTTGCTGTTTCCCAGATGTGCTGCTCCATCAGGACGGCAAGTCCTTCCCTTCCTTCTCCAGTGACTATAGTCCTTACAGATCAGCCTCCAAGGCTCAAAAGCCACCCCCACCAAAAAGCATTCCCTGATCTTTTTCTCCTCTTGCCCTTTTAGGTCAGAATTAATCATTCCTTTCTTTTTATTCTCTTAGTATTTTGCTTTTGCCTCTATTACTACACGTTTAAAATTCTACTGTAACTTATGATTATATTTATTAAATTAACCAGTAAATGTTAATTGAAATAATGTTTTGGCTTACTGAACATTTTTGTTTCCATTCTGTTTTTTAGCTGTGTTTTAGATAGTTGAGATTGTCATAAACTGATTGTTAGATAAGTGAAATATTATAGCTAATAACCTAACAATGGACAGAGAAATGTGTGATTCCCCTTTAAGATATTTTGTAATGGTTTGATAGAAAATGGTGTTCAGCTTATGTTTAAACTATACCCATATTTTGCTTCATGTTGACTGTTTAAGCTTGAGAAACTGAAGTCGTAGCATCTAGTGTACTTTATTTAGTTGTTTGACTTACTGCTAGACTTCTTGGTTTATTACTCACGGTCAAAGCAATCCTCAGTAGTATGGATTCCAATGTGGTTAAAAAAAAAGTGTCTTTTAAAGGCACCTCAGACACCATTACAGTGTACTTTGTTCGGTGCTGGGGTTGGGCAGTCTTAATGAGGAGCAGCCTATATCAAGTTAAAACAGACATGTGGCCATTACAATAATATGGTGGGCAGGACATTGATGATTTGGGAGCCAGAAAACCTGTGATCTGGTCATACCACCGTGCAACTTTAGGCAGGTCAGTGAGTGTCTTTGTGTCACAGGGTTTTCCATCTATTATATGATGAGTTGTTCCCTAAGACCTCATATAGCCCTGACATTCATATTCTACTGGTTTTCTTAAAGCCATTTTTGTTTTTCCGTGGTAGCCTCTTAGATTAAAATATCAAATTCATAATGCCTGCCTGCCTACATCTACTCTTTCTGAACAAACACATACACAGAGTAAATTGGGTTGTGTAATTGACTTAATTGTGAAGAGCTTTTAGAGATTTCCCACAATTTACTGCTCTGTGAGTAGCTGCAGCACGGGAAGCCTGATTGAGAACATGGATACCCAGTCGGGCTGATTGGGTCTCAGCTCTGGATTTGCTACTCACTTACTTATTAGCTGTGTGACCTTTGGCAAGTTACTTAACCTCCCTGTGCAACAGATTCTTTATCTGAAAAGTAGGGATAATAATAGTATGTACTTCACAGGAGTGTTGTGAGGATTGAGATAAGGCATAGGAAGGACCCTGCACAGTGGCTGGCACCTAGTAAGGGCTAAATGTAAGCTGCTGTTAATATTTTTGTTGGTTTTGTTATCTTTATTATTGTTATTATTGTTTTGTTTTGTTTTGTTTTTGTTTTTTGTTTTTGCAGTACGCAGGCCTCTCACTGTTGTGGCCTCTCCCGTTGCGGAGCACAGGCTCCGGACGTGCAGGCTCAGCGGCCGTGGCTTACGGGCCTAGCCGCTCTGCGGCATGTGGGATCTTCCCGGACCGGGGCACGAACCCATGTCCCCTGCATCGGCAGGCGGACTTTCAACCACTGTGCCACCAGGGAAGCTATTATTGTTATTATTGTTGATGCTGCAGTCCTGATCACTTAGATGGCTGATAGCTTGTTTGTAGGTGTTTATGTCTGAGACAGTGTACAGGGTTCTGTGGACAATGGTCAGATTCAATATACTGATGTTTATTAATATTTATTGTAGTGTTGGTTCATTTGTACTTGGAAAACTTTAAGCAGTGAATTTATTCTTTACATGTAGCTCTGTAATATTGGACGTCAAAGTTGTACGTGTCTTGTGGGCAAAGTTAATTGAGAAAAGTTTTATCAGAACTTTGTTTTAGGGAAATATACTTGTATGTACAGATCTTAATAACCTTGTTTTAAATATTATTTTAAAGAAAAATGGGTCCATTTTATTTAGCTCATAGACCCCGTGTATCTTTGTCTTAACTTTGGCGAAGAATTTAAAAAGTAAAGAGTGAATTTTGCAATCACTTGTTGCTTGAAACTAAATTATTGGAAAGGTTTTCTTTGAATTGTTTAAACTTTAAAAATTGAATGCAGTGGACTCCCTGACTAGCATTCCTCTCTTGCTTGTCAGTAATGCAGTGCTCTGCTGTAATGAAGCGCAGAGTCTGAACTCCGTCCAGTGTGCTACACTAGCCACTAATATGTGGTTCTTTAAACTTAAATAATTAAAATTAAGTAAAATAAGACATTCGGTACCTCAGTCACGCTAGCCGCATCCTGAGTGCTCAACAGCCACATCACAGAAAGTCCTGTTAGACAGCGCTGGAGAGATTGTAGAGCCAGGCTGCTGGGTTCATTTCCTCAATAGCCATGTGACCTTGGGCAAGTTAGTTCATTTTCCTGTGCCTCAGTCTCCTCATATGTAGACTTGGACAGAAGTTCTCCTGTGGTTGTTAATGTGGATTAAGTGAGTCAACATTTGTAAAGTGCTGAGAACAGCACCAGGCACGTAGTATGTGTTTGTCAAATAAACAGATGTTCATCGTGTTCGGATTTATTACGCTTCATAGCTTATTAATGTGTAGTGATTATCTTTTTGTCTTTTATGTATGTTTTATTGCACTTTTGAGAAAAAATTTATATATACCAACCTGCTTGGATAAGTTTTTGTATTTGAGTTTTTATATTTAGCCGCAATTTACAGTAATGTCTCTGTCATGCACTCTGGCTTAAAAATTCATTGGGAGTGCTGCTCACTGCTTTCAGGGTGAAGCACGGTTTCCTTTGTCAGGCATTTTGGGAATTCCGGCCTGCCCTTCCCAACTCATTTTCACTGCCATCCAATTCTAGCCCTTTGTTCCATTTTTCAGTTAATCACTGCCTTTGTTGTTAAAAATATTTAATGATGGTGGTTTCGTCTCTTCAAATGGTATATAAGCTCTCCCAGAACGTGTAGCAGTATTATCCGTGCATTTAGTAAATGCTCAGGATATGTTCAGGTTGAGTAAAAGAATCTTCTGTTTTTGAAATGCAATCAGTATTTCTTTTAATATCAAAACACAGTTATTCAAGTCATCTCTGAAGTGAAGGGACTTCAAAACCCATTCCACCATCTGTGATGTCAGCATCAGAAAGGTGCTCCATCTCTTAAGACTCTGCTACTGGGCTGTACTTGTCTCAGTGGGGAGGGGTCTGGACAGTGGTTCTCACCATGGTAGTCACTACCCTGCAGCATGGTGGTGCCGTGTAAAGCACCATTTGGTGACGAATTTGGTGATTTTCTGGATGACGTTTTCTAAAAGGATGCTGATTTTATCTTGGTTTACTCATTTCTTTGGGTTATCTCCCATATTCTTTGGTCTGCTGTTCGTTGCTTCTTTCTGTGTTTTTCCTGATTATACGCAAATGCTTATCACGTGAATGTAACAATGGGAAAAAAAGTCACTCAAAAGGAAAAAAAGTACCATGTATTATAAAAAGCAAAACTTAGTTTTTATGTTTCTATAATAATGACATTTAGGTACAATTAGGTATTTTTTCACTTTAAACAGGTTATTTTCTCCATATGAGGAAAAAAGTGTAAAAACTCTAAACCTCTTACCATAGAGTGGTGTGTGCTTGTGGTCTAAGGTCATACAGAATTCCCATTTGTTACTACAAGTTGCTTAATATATAACATCAGCGGCAAATCCATAATTATCTATGGATAGCTGCATTTTGGACTGCATGTACGGTATTGCATATATTGCATTTATGTTGTGCAAGTTGCCTTGTATTATGTTGATGGAGAAAAGAGTGGATATTATAAAGCCAGTAATGTGAATAAAATTCATACATAAATGGTCTTGCATTATAACTGGAGATAACTCAGACATCTTTGAGACTTTGATTTATTATCCTGTGTTGTGGTCTTGGGTTTTTTGGAGGTGGCCTGGGGGATAGTTGGGAACTGTAGGACAGAGGCCCCAGGTTCTACTTGGGAATGATTTAGAGTCTCCCTCTGCATATATCACTACTTGTTACCCTATAACATGGTACTTCTGGTTACTTTTCAAAGTGCTGTGGCTTCATTACACTGTGAGCTTCTTGAGGACAAGGACCACAGTTCATTTATCATTTTGGAGAAAAGTGAATTCTGAAGAATGCAGTGGTTTGCGAGCTTGTCTGGTATTTGTTTCTCTGTAGCTTACCATCAAAGTGATGAATACCCCTATGGGTAATAGGTAATTGGTATACTTAATCAGTTACCTAATTATTGAGAGGACTCAATTCTCGCTTTATATTATTTTATTACTGAAAGAGACTGCCCAGTAGATTTTTTAAAAAATAAACTTATGTATTTATTTATTTTTGGCTGCGTTGGGTCCTCATTGCTGCGCGCAGGCTTCCTTTAGTTGCAGTGAGCGGGGACCACTCTTCGTTGCAGTGCGCGGGCTTCTCACTGCGGTGGCTTCTCTTGTTGCAGAGCGCGGGCTTCAGCAGTTGTGGCACATGGGCTTAGTTGCTCCGTGGCTTGTGAGATCTTCCTGTACCAGGGCTTGAACCCATGTCCCCTGTGTTGGCAGGCGGATTCCCAACCACTGCGCCACCAGGGAAGCCCCCAGTAAATATTATAAACATTCTCTAGAGAACAATTAGGTTTACAGTGACTTATTATGCTTAGAATGCTACTTGGAATTAACTGTTTGTAACACTGTCTTGATATAATTTAAATGTAATTTAGAAGTGCTGCAATATCTTCATTCAGATAACTTGTTACCTTTTAAAAATTGGCTGCTTAAGTATTGTTTCTCTCCCATTTGGCAGACACCAGATGCAGTGATTAATAAAGGTCATTATGTTGCTTAGTTATGGAGAGCTTTTAATGACTATTACCTGAACATCTGCTGTTTTCATCACTGCAGTTACCCAGAAAACATCTGATACAATATAGAAGCTGTACTTTGAAAATGTGACTTAGGCTAATCTAATAAATTACTACTTTAGAACATTTAAATATTCCTTTACATTTTAAATAATTGTGAGAAAGCCCTTATCTTTCTGTAAAGTGAGCAATAAAAAGTATCAAGGACAGACTTTCGGAATGGTTGTACTGGATAGTCCTGGAGTCCCATGGGCTGAATTCTCAGCATCTAGGAGTTGTCTGTGTACAGAATTGGGTGGGAGAAGCAGTGACTTTCTCGTGCATTCAGACTGTCATGTGAAACCTTGACTGAAAATGAGGGGCTTGGAGTGGAATTGAAAGGAAGGAAAAAGGTTACCCAGACTCTGCTGGGAGAACATTGAAAAGTGAGAAAGGGTTTATTGATTATGGGGTTTTCAAAAATAGGACCAAATACTTTTAAAGTTTTGAAACAATTACAGTGCTTGCTTCAGCAGCATGTATACTAAAATTGAAATAACTACAGATTCCCAGGAAGTTGCAAAACAGTACTGAGAGGTCCCGTGGACCTTTCACCCAGTTTCCTCCAATGGTAAAACGTTACAGAATGATAGTCGAATATCAAAACCAAAATACTGACATTGATGCAACCCACAGACTTTATTCCGATTTCACAAGTTTTATATGCACTTGTGTGTGTGTGTGTGTGTGGTGTATAGTTTATGCAGTTTTACCACATATATAGGATCCTTGTAACCACCATCACCATTAAGATACAGAATTGTTCTGTCACTTACAAAGCTACCCCTTTATAGTCAGTCCTACTCCCTTCACCTTCCCTGCCCTTCTCTAACCCCTTGCAACCACTAATTTGTTTCTTGTCTTTATAATTTGGTCATTTTGAGAATATTATATAAATGTAATAATATATTATGTTACTTTTGGGGATTGGCTCCCCACCCCCTCCCAGTATCCATGTAAACTGTTTCATATCAATTATTTGTTTCTTTTTATTGCTGAGTAGTATCCCATAGTATGGATGTACCAGAGTTTGTTTAACCATTTATCCATTGAAGGATATTTGGATTTTTTCAAGATTTTGACCAACACAAGTAAAGCTGCTATGGGCATTCATATACAGTTTTTTTTTGTGTGGACGTAAGTTTTCATTTCTCTGAGGTAAATATCCAGAATATGATTGGTGGATTGAATGATAACTAGATGTCTAGTTTTTCAGGAAACTACCAAAAGACCAATACTTTTATTTCTCCAAAACTTACTTACTAATGCCTAATAAAACTGAGACACTGAGAAATTAGTTCCCATATGGTTGTGTTCTATAAAATTCTGTGTCTACAGATCAAGAGACAACCAAATGGACATTTAGTAGATATAACAGACAAGTTATGGAAGAAGTACAAATGGCTATTAACATATGAAAGGATTTTGAATGTCACTGATAATCAGACAACTATTGTTAGAATTATGTTTAGATGCAAGTAATTTAAAAGCAGGCAGAATGGCTGGAACAGTCCAGGGTGGCTAGTATGGCAGGTACAGTGGGCAAGAAATGCCTTGAGCAACCCAGATCTTTTCATTTTTCTCCTCAGTCACACACAATCTTTGTCCTCATATTGGCAAGATAACTGCTGCTTCTCCATATTTGGGTGCAAGAGCCAGGCCAGAAGAAAAAGGAAAGGGGGAAATCCAGAATGAGTGTCACCTGCAGAAGGGAAGCAAAAACTTTTCCTTAAACCGTCAGCTAGAATTATGTCACGTGCTACCAGCAGCCGCAAAGGGGCCTGGGAAGCAAGTAGTTTTTTACTTGAAACATTCTTGCTGAAAAGATATGGGGTTCTCTTAGTAAGGAAGATGTGGAAATATTGCATAGGCAACTAGCAAAATTTGTTGGAGAGTGCAGATATGAAGTGTCATGTGTGCCTAAGACCCTGAAATTAAAAAATATGAATAATGCCCTGTGTTATGTAAAAGGTACTAACACATTGTTTGTAAGAGAACAAATTGGTATACTTTTTTTGATGGGCAATGTGATATTCTTTATCAAAATTAAAGGTTGTGTTTTATCTGGCCCATCAGTACAAATCTATGACTCTATTCTGTAGAAATGCTGTCCCTGCATATGTGCAGAAAGATCTTCGCTGTAGCGTTGTTTACATAATATCAAACCACTAGAAATTATCTGTCTGTCAGTGGGAGAAAGGCTCATACATCATGATATATCCATACAGTGGAGTACAGTACAGGCAGCCAGTAAAAATAATAAGCTTGATTTATGTAAACAGACCTGGAAAACAGCCATGAAATATAAAACTGCAGAACATTATGCATAATATGGTTCTACTGCCCGCCCTCCAATACATATGTATGTGTTTTTGTATGTGTTCTTGTGCATGTGTGTATGTGTGTGGTATGATTATATCTGTTTTGGCCTATGCAGAAGAGAAAGACTTTATTGAAAAACACTGAAAACAGTTAACAGTGGGAAGTGGGTTTGGGAAGGGAGAATGTAGGAGGAGGTTTCACTTTTCTTTATATACATCTGTATTGCTTGAATAGTTTACAAGCCTGTAATAACTGTTCAATTTGGAAATGAAGTATTGTATAATGTGATTTTTTTTGGATGCTTGAAGCACATACTTTTATATTTTAACCATTCTGGATGAAACTGCATAACATCTTGTTTTGCCATTTTATGCATATAGTATACTAAATATTTTTTCTTAGTCACTCAAGGCCTAATGAGATAGTCAGGGCTGCTTAAATATACTCAAAATAGATTTAGATTAAATGAGTTTTAACGCTTCCTTATAAATGTTTAAACTTTGACTTCTTAGGCAGGCCGTACTTTTTGTGTATTATCAATGTATCTGCCTCTAACAGTTCTTCCTATTTCTAATTTCTGCTGTAATCTTCTTTGACTTGGGAATGAAGCAACCAGCAACCTGGTTTAATTGTGTCTAAAAATAGTTCTGAATAAAAACAAGATAAATTAGTTCCGAATGAAGGTTTTGAGAGACTTTGTGGGTAAAGTACATGAATTTTAGCTTACTATTTGAACATCTTTTTTTTTTTTTACTGTTTTGAGCTCTTTTTTTCTTCTTTGTTTACCTTTGTTTTCAGCTGTGTTTTAGTTGTTTGAGATGGCTTGATACATGAAGTTTGCCAAACCTAGGGATGTTTAAAAAGCAGATAACCCGTCAGTGTCGCTCTTTTAGAGAAACTTATTACAGCAGTAACGAAAGGAGATAGGGTGTTTTAGGACAGGGTTATATAGGAAAAAAGCCCCTGAGCATCTGCATTTTCTTTCTGTTCCTTAATGGTAAGATGATTCTTGTCTTTGTTGACAAGTTAATAATTAACCCCATGTAACATAGTGTGCAGTGCATACACATCAGGCTGGGGTTTGAATCCTGGCTCTGTCATGTACTTAGCTAAGTGACCTTCCTGATCCTCAGTTTTCTTACATTTAAAGGCTTATTTTGCTTAATATTAGTACATATTTTATATAAATGCCTAGTTGACACATTCATAGATTAAGTGGAGAAAATTTGTGTAATGTATCTGGCCCACAGTATTCAAATAGTGACTTATTATGGAGGATAATGTGAAATTTGAGATTTGTATAATGTATTATACTTTTTTATAACAAAACATTTTATTTTTTCCTTTTATTTTTATAGAATTATTATCCTTAATGCGGAAAACTTGAAGAACACACAAGGGGAAAATTTTTTTTAAAAATCCTCTATAATTTCCTTACTCAGGAAAGGTCTCTATTAATATTTTGTAGGTCTGTCATTCAGTCTTTTTGCCATGTTCAAATACTACTTGCTTTATATCAATAGACTCAATATTAAATCCTTCAAACAACCTTACAGGCATGGTGGTGTCTCGGTCTTCCCTTACTGGAAATGAGGCTGAGAGAGGTTAAGATCGAATTGCTGGTCAGTGGTGGAGCTGGTGTTCATGATCGCGAGTGAGAAGGGGCTCCCCTCCCCACCCAGTTGGAAGCAGTCATCTCTCTTCATAATCAGTTTGCAATAATCTGTGATTATAAGTGTTTGATTAAGATTGCAAAGTAGATTTGGGCTTAATGCATGGTATTTCCGTGTATTATTGTAGTATAACGTTACTTAGGTGATATGCATGTTTGTAGCTCCGTAAACATTAAACTCTAATACTTGAGGTCAAAATGAGACTTTGTATTTCTCCAGCGTGAGCCTAACTCTCTAAGCTGTAGAAAATCTGACTGTGGTGCTTGGAATACACTATGTGTTCACTTTGGATGTTGGATTCCTGAGTGGTGTGGGAAATGATCTTAAAGTTGCTGTTTTATTGTACTCAGAAAAGGACTAAATCAGCCATATCCTTATTTTTATGATATTTTTGAAATTGTAATTTCCGATCATGTGTTTTTAAGATAAGAAGTTATTATTTGGGTCAGTAAATGTTGCCTTTAATTTAAACATCCTGGAGCTTCCCTGATGGTGCAATGGTTAAGAATCCGCCTGCTAATGCAGGGGACACGGGTTCAAGCCTTGGTCCAGGAAGATCCCACATGCTGTGGAGCAACTAAGCCCATGCGCCACAACTACTGAGCCTACACTCTGGAGCCCGCGAGCTACAACTACTGAGCCCACGCGCTGCAACTACTGAAGCCCGTGTGCCTAGAACCTGCGCTTCGCAACAAGAGAAGCCACCGCAATGAGAAGCCCACGCACTGCAATCAAGAGTAGCCCCTGCTCGCCGCAAGTAGAGAAAGCCCATGTGCAGCAATGAAGACCCAACATGGCCCCCAAAAGTTAATTAATTAAAAAAAAATCCTAAAGCATTTACAGATTTATTTATAATCTTTAGAAACTCCCTGAAAAACTAGTTTGTATATTGTACTATATATACTGCCTATACAGTACCTGTAGGTACACACACACATAAATCTATTTCTTCGGGGGACTTTATCCTTTGTTACACTGTCATACTTGGACTTTAGCTTAGGGGATTTGGCAGCCTGTTATTTCAGATATTTTGAAAATTGTACTGTCATGATTATAAGTATGTAATGAAGCTTGACTTCATGTTTTTTTGTATTGCTTTTTCATGATTTTTTTCCGAAGTAGGTTAAAAAAAATAATGTTAGTAGTTGACCTGAATATATCATCTAGACAGTTACAAAACATGTACCAATATTAAGCAAAATATTGTTTGAATTTAGACATTGTTAAAAAAGAATTTGAATTTAGACATTGTTTGAATTTAGACATTGTTAAAAAAGAATTCCAGAAGAAATTCACTGTATTTGCTCTGTATTTGTAGCTGAGGGGCGTAGATCTTTTTGAGTTCTTTAGGTATTTATATATAACTTCAGTATGCTGTAACTTTCAAGTTGTTTAGGATTAAGTGGCTATAGTTTATATAAAGTTAATGAGGTGAATTAGATGTGATAATCTTAGAGGTGTGGAGTTGTTAAAGAGCTGGATGTGTTTGGAGAAGAAATACAGTGTGCCTTGATTATGGAGTCCGTGGATGGGCAGTGGTTTAAGGAGATGTGTTTGGAATTCCACAATCACAGATGAGGACCAGACTGTCAAGGGTTGTTTTAGATACATTGGGATTTATCCTGTAGGTATCCAGTGTAGACATCCGGAAAGCATCAGGATAGGAGTTTAGCATCTAGGTGGTACCGGGGAGAGCGACATAGACAGAGGATTCATCATTTTGGGAAAGGATGTGATCACTCATGGGAGAACTTGATGACAGAGGGAGCGAAGACAAGGAGAGAGACCCAAGGGAACCCTGTTGGTAAAGGAGACCCTGAGATGGTGGTGTTCCTCTGTACAGGGGCTCTAGTGCTTATCCCTGTAGAAGAGGAATTTAGGGGGGGGGGGGGGGGGGGGGTGAGGGGGTGGCAGGGGAAGAGGGGAAGAAGAGTCCAGGGCTTCAGAGTGTTTTTGGTCTGACCTCTTCCCAATAGGCTCTAGCCAGCTTTACACCCACTTTGCTTATACCCGGGCAGCTGGATGTGGCTGGAGAATACACCACCTCTGAATAGTTGTACTTTAAATTCCTGATCATGAACTTTAGGTGGGCTTTTAATGCTGCCTGGCAGTCATACCATATTATTCCTACTTCATTCATATCGGTGACTCTCTCAGTTCCCCTGCCTTTCTCAAACCTTCAGCATCTGTTTACCATATCAGTTCTCAGCTGATTACCATCTCCTTTTTTAACTGAGAAACTTGAAGCATATTGCTTCCACGGACTAACAGACTCACTGTCAGTTCCTCCATCACATCAGCTGAACGCATGACCTCTGCCTGTTCCTGCCACACGTGAGCTATCTGCTCCCATGTAAAGCTAGCCCCCTCCTTGTGCACTAAGCTCTCTCTCCTCATACTCTCATAAACATTGCTCACTCAGCTCTCTGTTCTTTCCCTTGTCCTCAGTTTTCTTCCTCTAATGCATCATTCCCATCATTATACCATGTGCTGTTATTTCTCTCATCAGATGAAACAATACTTCATTTGACTCTGCTCCTCTTGTCGGCAGCTGTTCCATTTCTCTCTTCCCTTTTGCAGTAAATCTCCTCCAAGGAGTTGTCTGTACTCACTGTCTTCAATTTCTCCTCTTCCACTTTTCTTTTAAATTCACTGTAGTCAGACTTTCAGCCCCATGACTTCAATTTAACATTGGCAGAAAGTCAATTTAAAATTTGCTTTTAAAATCATAAGTTTTATTTGAAGCGGAGTGTTATTCACAGCACTTTAATTTCCTTTGCTAAGTATAATATATTTAGAGAAATGTGTAGATTTACCATCCATCCATAGTTGCTATGGTTATATCATAAAGAGGTATTAAAATGGTAACAAATTTTAATTGCTGCTGTATCATATTGGGTACCATACTTGCTGGCTTTGTACTGTTGGGCTCCATATGTCTTTTTTGGTGACTGTTCCTTAATCTTTCCTACTACTAAGAAGTTGTCTAGTTTTGACCAAGCAGATGGTTTCAAGTTTCTCTCTAATATGTTGAATGAAGTTGTGAATGAATAACTGAGCTGAGTGAGCATGAAGACAGTTAGCATGCAGGAAGTTTAATGTAGAAGGACAATAAACTATTCAGCAAAGTTAATGTGATGTATAATTAATGATATCCATAATTGATAATGAGTTATATGCTTTAGCTTTAGTTGTCTGTTAAAAGTTCTTCTGAGGATATGGAGTTGCACTAGAATTCTTTTAAAATTCTCTAATTATGATCCCTCAAGGCCACCTTCTTTCATGCAAGGATTATAAAAAATCTAGGTCTTCAGTTGGTTATACCTATGAAACTGAGAGCCAGATTAGTTTGCTCAAAAATATTGAATATGATCAACTTGTTGTTGTTTTTCAGTCTTTTATATAATTGTAACATATATAATAAGAGACATTCACCTGAGTGAGTAGTCTTGTGGACAGGTTATTGGTTATATCTGACATAGTTGCCCAAATGCCATCACTTTATTTCCTGCACAAGGCAACATGGAAATCCAAGTTAGCCAGAGGAATGTTACTACAGGGAGAGATTTGAATTCAGGTGTTGTTATGCTTGGCAAGTTACTTATGACATACCTACCAAATGATCCCAATAGACCATACTCAGGAATTACTGGACATTGTCTTGTAACAGCATATTCTTTCCATTCAACAAATATAATTCCACGAACAAAATATGGTTGTAGACTAATGTGGTAGCGGGGGAAATGAAAAAAGCAAGGAATGATTGAAAAGCAATATTCAGAAATTAGTGAGAAATTACATGTAGAGGGGTGAAAGAAAAAGAAATGTGAAAAATGACTCTAAGCTTTTGAACTTAGGGTCTGGCATGGTGATGCTATTGGTGGAAATAGGTAAATTAGGAAGCGTTTCTTGAAAGAAAAAAAATGTTTCATTACTTTAAGGTTAAGAATATGTTTAATCGGCATGCTTCCTCTTGGTGTGAATGAATTCTCTGCATAATGTGAATTGTATTACACCAACATAAAAGAATTTCTTTATCGTATTCCCACCCTAAAGGATATTACCAAACTTTACCAAACCTATGGTTGCTATTGTATCCTCATATATTCCATTTTATACTCCCTGCCTGCCCCTCTCCATAGATGGTATTTCAGGAACTAGTCTTAAAACCATGTACAATTCTAATGTAGGTGGCAAAACTCTAACCCCATTGAAAACAGGAATTCAACATAAAGTAGCATTATTTCCTTATTTTGACAGAGATTATAATTAGCATTTTAGGACTTACGGTAGTATCTGTTGACAGTTCTGAGGTATACACTTAAGAATGACTCACTATCCTGACTCACTTGTTCAAGTTCACTGTCATTCAGAAGCCCTTTTATTCTGCTGTTCTTTTTCTGGCTTTTATTTTTTTCCTGATGAATAGAATTATTGTAGTAAGTCTCACATTGCTGAATATAACCTTTGTTTTCTCTTAATTGGTGTGTATATGCCACGCCTCTAGGCATAGTCAAGTCTTTTGCTTATGATGGCTGGCATTTTGTTGTTTAGTCTCGGCAGGAAGTACGGTAGAGTGAGAGTTGGTAGTGTGTAAGAGCCGTGAGACAGCAAGGTCTGTGGTTAATAGGGTGAATGTGTAAATACTGTATCATTTACTTCAGTGAAAATATGCACCTATTGTTTGGGAATGTACTATAACTTTAGTTGTACCCAATTAAAGCCTGTTCCAGGAAGTACCATCAAGTCTCATAAATATTTCTGCTCAACAATTGAGCTGGCCCATTTATTTCAAAGAATATTTGATCAAACAAAATTCCAGGGAAGTAAATAGTCCTTGAGTTTGTGATAGGAGCTGACCAGTAGCTTAAGACTAGATGAATAGACCTAAACAATCCATTATAGAACTACTTACAGATGTTAACATACAGTTAGATGCCCAAGATTTGGAGACTGAGAGGCCTGGGTGTGATTTGTGGCACCACCACCTTATGGCTGTGTAATGGCCAGTGCCACCCTCGCTAAGTCTGCAGTGGTTCCTATGTCACTAGGGTTTTGATTAGGATTAAATTAGGAAGTTCTCGTTCGTTCATTTAGTCATTCAGTAAGTTTAGTGAGCATCAGTTTGGTGTCAGGCACTGTATCACCACTGGTTTACAGTGGAAAATAAAATGACATGGACTGACCTCTGGGTCCAGTGGAGAAGACAGAAAGCAAGCAAACAAACAGATAATTTACAGTTGCGGTATTTCTGTCAGGAAGATATCAAGGCACCGTAAGAGGACCACTGAAGGGGCAGCGTCTAGGTTGACAAGGGAAGAGTGGCAGGAGTCAGCCAGCCAGTCAGCATAGAGGGGAGAGCTCCGGCTGGAGCGAACAGAATATTCCATGGTCCTGACGCAAAAAACAGAGGTGGGGTGGTGGCGGTGTTACTAGGAACTGAAAGAAGGCCTGCGTGGGTTGGAGTATTGCTTGCAGATGGTGAAGAGTGGGATAGATAGCTGTGGCTGACCTGTGTGGTGCCTGGCCCAGGGGGCGTGATTAGTGTCAGCTGCTATCATTGTTCTTACTATAATGATCCTTTACTTTATGTAGAGGTTATGTTATGGGCTGTCAGTTAAAGCCTTGAAGGAAGCTAATAACTTCCCAAGTAGATGCCGTGAAGTCAGTGCATTAAACTCGTGTATGCTGTTTAGAGAGGGCTCAGGCCCTCACTCAGAGCTTGTTGGTGATGATTTTTCATACTGTTCACATAAATTTAGTTACTTGAGTTTTATAACAGCCTAGAAGTAACAAATTGGGGCATGAATTTAGAGGTTCTCCAAAAGACAGAAAGCAGTTACAGTGTAATAAAAATAAAATTTAAAGTGATTAGTGATGGTTAAAAATGTGAGATGATGAAATCTTTTTTTCAGATTTATTGAGGTATTGTTTCCATACAGTGTAATGAATCCACTTGCAGCATAGCTTGATGAATTTTCATAATTATATATAGTCACATAGCCAACCATATCCTGCTATAGAAAAGTTCCATCAAGAATCCTAAAAATTCTTATTTTCTTGTGTTTCTCTGCCGTGGCCACCAGCCTCAAGCAGCCACTAATCTGCTTTCTGTCACTATAGTTTTGTGTTTTCTAGAATTTCGTGTAAATGGAGTTGTACACTATGAAGTCTTTTGGTTTGACTTCCTTTTGTTCATGTTATTGCATGTATTAGCAATGTGTTCCTTTGTATCATTTTGTCGACTGAAGAAAAATTGCACAACCTAAAAGTGGAGAACTATGTTTTATTCAGTGGACATACTGAGGACTTCAGCCTGGAAGACAGGCTCTCAGGTCGCTCTGAGGGACTCTTCCGAAGAGGTAAGTGAGGAGCCAGGATATGTAGGAGTTTTGAAGCAAACCAGGTATTTGGACATCAAAAGCTTTCAGCTAATTAAAGAAAAAACAAGCACCTCAAGTTAATGAATTTAGCCAGTCTGGGCTTCTTGAAGTCATTCCTTTGATATGCACCTTAACTAGCTAGGACCAGTGTCCTGTTTTTCTCCATCCTGAATTCCCTCAGGGTACACAGTTGGGGGCTGCTGCAGTGGCTGATGGCTTGATGGCCGCAACATCCTTCATTTACTGATAAATCAGGACATTCTTTGCTGACAGTTTAGTAGTATTCCAAAGTAGAGATTAACCACAATTTGTTTATCCATTCACCAACTTATGGACATTTGGGTTGTTTCTCATTATTGGCTATTATGAATAACACTTGTATGAACATTCACATAAAAGTTTTTATGACTGTATGCTTTCGTTTTGGGTAAATACCTTTTGGGTAAATAACCAGGAATTGGATTACTGGGTCATATGGTAAAGTTAATGTTTAACTTTTAGAAGCTGCTTCTACTCTTTCCTAATGGGGCTGTACCATTCTGTATTCTCACAGCCCTGTGTGAGGGTTCTAGGTGCTCCACACCCTCTGCGAGCTTGATATTGTTCATCTTTTTAGCTTTAGCTGTGGTGGATCTCAGTGTGATTTTAATTTGCATTTCTCTGATAACTAGTGATGTTGAGCATCTTTTTATATGCTTATTGGCCCTTCGAATATCTTTTTTGTTAAGATATCTGCTTGGTATTTCAAGAGTCTGTTAAATCTTTTGCCCATTTAAAAAACGTGCTGTTTATCTTCTTATTTAGTTGTAAGAATTCTTTTTATATTCTGGGCACAAGCTCTTTGGCAGATACTTTACAAGTATTTTCTCTATCTGTGGCTTGCATTTCGTTTTCTTAACTATATTTTTTGAAGTTGAGATTTTAGCTTTGATGCTCTATTTTAATTTTAATAAGATCTATTTTATAAATATTTCTTTTATAGTTTGTGCTTATTTTAGTTAAAAGAAATCTTGTCTAACCCAGTGTCACAAAGATTTTCTCCTGTGTTTTCTTCTAGAAGTCCCATACTTTTTGCTGTACGTATAGATCTGTGATTTATTTCAAGTTAATTTTTGTGTACTGTTCGAGGTAAGGGCCAAAGTTTATTAATTTCTCCCCATATAGATACCTAGTTATTCCAGCACCATTTATTGAAAAGACTGTCTTTTCCCCATTGAATCATTTAGACTATGAGACTTTGCTATCATTTGTAACCATCTTCTTTCACCAAGAATTTAAGCTTGACAACAGTGCTTATTCAAATATAAATAAATCCATCTTGTATTCTTACTGGTAAGTATATATTTTAGGATGTTATAAGAACAATGAAGGGAACTGCTTTTCAGGGCTAATTCAAACTAATGAGGGGGTGTTTGTTGGTAATGTAGAAGTGATGGTAACTTCTTAGAATCTGTCAAGTTCTAAGGAAGAAAGTTCAGTAACCAGTTATGATATATAGGAAAGTGATTTAGAAAAATATTAGTGTGAAGGTGGGCTTGCTTATATTCACAGACTCTAAAAGGAGACCTGAATCAATAAAAGAAAAATCTACAATGGCTACTGATTTTAATGAGAAAGAAAAGATAAAGGAATTTACACAAAATGAAGTACCTGCTTAAAAGTGCTCTTTGAGTTCAAGGGCTTGAATGAAAGGTAGAAGAAAAGATTTGTAACCCGTGAATGAAAAGAGTAGTAGGTACTTACAAAACCAGTGTCAGGAAGGATCAAGCGCAGATGAATTGACATCTGTGAATAGTGTGGAGCATGTCAAAAACATCTTAAGAAGCATAATTTGGTACCTGAAGGTCACTAATGACCAGATAGGCCTGCTGTTCAGGGCAGGTCATGTTGTGTAAACGTGAGAGTGAGAGAGAGAGAGAGAGAGAGAGAGAGAGAGAGAGAGAGAGAGCGCGCGCGCGAGCGAGCATCTGAGTCCCAGACTCTTTTGCATCCAACTGCTCTTCTGTTTTGTCAAAGCAAAGTTATCTTCAAACAGATAAGGGAATGGACAGAAATGAGACGTAGTTGAAGCCCAGTGTAGGTTAGAAGGTGGTAATACCCTTTAAGTCAGGACTTTAGGTTAAGTCGAGTAATATAGTCTTGGACGGTTTTGTAGTAATTGTGAATAGTCTTGTAAGGGTAATAAAACATGGAGAAAGTACCTGAAGAATGGACTCAGAGAGGAGAAAGGGGAGACTCTGGTAATTAGAAATGATTGAGTTTCATGATAATTTGAATCAGAATTCTAGCTTGATTTTATTAAATAATGGCTTATGAATGCATTTAAAAGGAAGCGATCTTTAGGAGCTTTTCTGGGTATAATAAGAATAAACTAATGCAACCTCCTTCTTTGTTGTTGTCACTGAATAGACCACCTAAGGAAATGTTAGAGATAGGTTTTATTTGGGTGTTAGAAAGGTATGTGATAAAGTCTTCTAAGATGCCACCATAGACTAGAAGTAATTGGTCATGTAAGGATTTTATAATGATTGATGGATCATGTTTAAAGTAATTTATTTATATCAGAGTGAAGGTCTTTGCCAGTGTGTCCTAGGTTCTTAGCTTATTCAACAGCTTTTCGGTGGCTAGAATAAAAACTCAGTTATAATCATTGGATTTATGATGGAAGGAGGAGGGTACAGAGTTGACGAAGCTTATAAGATTATGAAATGGAGATTTACAAAGATCTTACAGGCTAGAATAGTGGACCAAAATGAAAAAAAGCTTGACTAAAAAAGATAAAATGTCAACCTTTACATAGCAATTGAGACAGCTCCTAAGAGGAGGTTGAGAGCTGTTACATATATGCTAAATTGGAGCGCATTACGTTGACTTGCCAGCCTGGTTTGGTTGCAGATCAAGGGCGGTAATAGAGCTGTTGTTCTCCTCACCTCAGACTTTTTCTGGGCTGTCATGTTGGATTTAGGTGTCACATTTCAAAGGGGACTTTAATAAAATGTCATGTGTGCAGTGTGAATATATCAGTGATTTGTATTTATGGGTTGTCATGTGCAAAAGCCCAATTTTGTTTAGAAGTAAAAGGAAAACATTTCTAATAATAATTAGAACGTTTTAAGATGGAAGGGGATGACTTGTGAGCTTGTGAGAGTTCATCTCTGGAAGCATTGAAGGTCACTGCATTTAGAGTGACCACTTATTAAGAATGTTATAGAGGGAAGGTCATCATTTGGGGAGGTTGAGCTGGATACATTTTGAGGTTCCTTTTAACTTTTCTTTTTAATTTTGATTTTTACTTAGGTACCTACACAATCAATTTTATCAATCTTAAAGACTTTATTCATAATTAGTGTCTTATGTTTATATGGCACTTAAAAGTTCTGGAATACTTTTATGAGCCTGATTAAATGGGATGTTTGCAAGAATTCTACAGGTTGGACAGGAGATTTTTACAATTTTTAGGCAGCTGTATCTTAATTTAGAATATGGCTTCTGGGTTCTCGAGAGTCTGAGCTCTGGCATCTGGCACCTGGCTGCGAGACCTTTGGAAATTTCTGAATGCCTTTGTTTTCCTCATCTGTAATTTGGTGATAATAATAGTGACTACACCATAGGGTTGTTTGAGTTTACATATGATCATTGCTTGAGAATATACGCCTAGAACATTATGCTTAGCTTAGAGCAGTACCTGACACGTTGTAGACGTTTAGTAAATGTTAGCTAAGCGCTTGTTCTTATCACCGTGTATCTCTTGTACAGGTAAGGAGACTGAAGCTCACACAGGTTGTGGCCCAAGTTTACATCAATAATAAGTGGTAGAGAAGTTATTAAGAATTCTGTTGAATTGGATTTAAAAAATGGGGTAAAATTACTGGTATATGGACAAATTTGTGAAACAATATTGATTTCACTTTAATTTATTAAGACTTTTGTGAAATTATTGACCGTAGATTTTAGGAAAGCTAGGGTTTTTGTGGGTGTTTACGTATATACACACATTCCAGACATAATTCTGTAGGAAGGCCTTTTCTAAAGCATATTATAAATAAAGATAACCACATTTCCCACAAGATTTATGGTGCTTGATAGGGTTTGAAGGGAAGTAGGCAATTAACTTTGGTTTCTGTTGGCTTTCCTAGTGCCAAGCAGCTTGAGCTTCTGATTTCTAGATGTGCTTAGATTTCTCGAGGAACATAAGTCAAACTGAAGGCATCTCCTAGAAGAAAAATCCACATCGGCTCTCATTTATAATATTGAAGTAAACAGAAGAATGATCTCACCAAAACTCTGTTCTATCTTTAGATAATCACCTCTTAGAATTAGTTCATTAAATGCTATGTAGTTTTCTGGTCTAGTTAGAAACAGTTTAAGTTGTGTAGTAACACATCTCTTAGGGTAAGGATACTTTTATTCATTTACAGGGTTGTAAACATCTTGAGGGCAGATACTGTGTTTCAGTATTCTATGCTCCTCAGTACTTGCAAAGAGCTTTGCACATAGTGAGTCTGTGAAGTTGTCAAAGCGTTGATGGCTTTATTGGAAACCAAAGAACCCATTAAATTGGTTGTATTAAAAATGGTCAGTTAAAGTAACTTGCCATTCACAATGATCTGTTGCCATTCACAACAGATTATAAATGTAATCTATTTGTCAGCAAGTTTATTAAAGTTATGTTCTTGAAAAGGACTGCAGTTGGCAAAAAAAGCAGTTGGCAAGATCAGTGTCATAAGGAAGATATGAGTTTAAATGAAAAAAATACCCTCTAAAGGGCTTTAAGGGCATTTCAAAAACATTATAAACACAAGTTTATAATGTTTTGTGGAAGAGAATTTTTCCCCGGCCGGGTGGAGGGGGGAGGGGGATGGTTCAGGCAGTAATGCGAGCCACGGGGGCAGCAGGTGAAGCTTCCCTTGCTTGCCGGCTGCTCACCTCCTGCTGAGCGGCCCGGCTCCTAACTGGCCGCAGACAGTCCACGGGGGCGGGGCGGGTTGGGGACCCCCTGGTGTAAGACATCCATTAAAAAACCACCCAGATTTGTCAGCAATAAAAATCCCCTCTGGTAAGTAACTGATAGGAAAGTTGTAGTGTGAGTTGCTGAGGCAGATTCTCCTGTCAGTTTTGTTGTTTGGCTTGTGCTTATTTTTAAAGTATGTGAACCAGCCCTAAATAGCATAAAATATAATGTATTATCCTTTGTTTAATTTTTGCAGTTCTCAGTAAAGCGCTAATCCTTTTACAGATTATTGTGGTAGAGGGCCTAGTCTTCTAGCCATATACCGAGAAAATAGAATATAGACCCTTAATCTCCTCTTCCTGCGCTGACACAGACCCCCTGCCTGCATGGGCTGCTGGAGGTGAAAGTATTCATTGGTTTTCATTTGGTCACAGGAAAGAAGTTTTGCATTTGACAATAGTTTCTATCTCTTTGAATTTCTGTTCTTCCTTTCCTTCCTTTAGAGCAGTAAAGACAACTGGAAGGTGAATCCATTCCATCAGGAAAAGCTGAGGTGGCCTTGCACTTGAGAGGTCTCTGGAGACTAAAATAAGGGACCATCTGCTTGTGCAGAAGCAGCTATGTTGGAGCAGTAGTAAATCTTCAACCTTTTCCTGAGAAAGGATTTTTCTCCTATTAATTATCTTTACAGTTCTTAAAACTTTTATGTGTTATGTTTTGATAAGGTGGCACATGTACATGGTAAACAATTCAAGGTGTACTGAAGGTTATCCAGTGAGAGATAAGTGTCCTTTCCACTCATCTCCCCCAGGACAACCGCCGTTAACTTTGTGTATTTATGTACATCCCTGACCCCAGTAGTGTGTTATACACTGTTCTGAGCCTTGCCTTTTTTCTCCCCTCTAGTATACCTTGGAGATGAATCCAAATCAAATCAGTACAGAATATTGCTTCATGATTTTTAACAGCTGAATTGATGAACATTTATGTCGTTTCCAATCTTTTTTGCTGCATTGTGAAGTTGGTCATGCTTATTTACTCATAAAAGAGGAATTTGGTTTACTGTTCTAAATGCATTCTGTAATTTCAGATAGTTTACTCAATGAGTAGGTAGTAGTGCTTTCTAAGAAATACTTTCCACAATGAGAAGGATGGCAGGTCTTTTATGTAAAATGTATTTTTATAGTCAGTCTCCTGGAGTATGTGGAAATTGGCATAACTCATCAAGTACAGTATTCTGGAAGAGGCTTTGTCCCATTTAATGACTCTTAAAAGAGTTTTATTCTTTGGCTGCTGTGTAAAAAAAATGACTTTGAACCTGTATATAAGTTTTTGAGGTAAATTGAGGGTGAGGCATTGGAGTGGGAATGGGATTTATAGGTTACTGTCAAGAAACCTTAAATGTAAATTTTCAGGATCTCCAGACAAGGTGTTAACTGGAGCCTAATGGCAGCCCTTTCCCCTTTTCTCTCATCAGTCAGTTGCATTTAAGACTTGTTTTGTTTTTGTCTTTAAATCTTGAATGTAATGGTGCAAGTTTCTTTTGGAAATCTATACGCTACTACTGCTATTTTTCTCAAATATGTTATATTCATTATTAGGAAATTAATGAATACATTATATAGGCACTTCATAATATTAAAGGAAAATATATTTGGATGTGATTAGACTTGTTTTTAAAATTTGTGTTTTGAGCAGAATTTTACATCATTAATAAAAGACTTACAATTACCATTCTCTTAGTCATTCAATTCTGAATGACCCAGGTAGTAATGAATGAATACCTCGGTAATAATGATATGTTAATGTATCAAAAGATGAGTTGTTGGTAAGTTTATTTCATTTTATTTATGGCCTCAAACTAATTTTTAATCCCCAAATCTTTTCCTTTGCTTATTTTCCTGTGTACGCTTAACTTTTGCACCAAGAGATTACCTTCTGTTCCAGTGGATGGGTGGGATATTATGAAAAGAGAAGGGGAAGGAAAAATGATAAAAGTTAAAAGACCTGTCTTCCCTGCCCAACATGACTGTTGCCATAGGTGCTATTGAAATAGCTGTACTGTCACCATGGACTCCAGCTTTTTATTAGAACGTCACGGCTTTCTCCACTTGTCCAAATGGTGAGTTTCCACCATTCTTGTAAGACCTGGGTCACATGTTGCCTTGTAGGTAAAGTCTTTTTCTGACTTTGCTTTTTTCCTGTTGGCTTCTCTGTAGCATTTAAAAAAGATATCTATTGAGGGGCATTTATCACATTATTTACAGTTGATTATTTTTCTGACTCAGAAAACTGATTTTTAAAAATAAATTTATTTATTTATGGCTGCGTTGGGTCTTTGTTGCTGCACCTGGGCTTTCTCTAGTTGCGGTGAGCGGGGGCTACTCTTTGTTGTGGTGTGCAGGCTTCTCATTGCGGTGGCCTCTTTTGTTGCAGAGCACGGGCTCTAGGTGCACGGGCTTCAGTAGTTGTGGCACATGGGCTCAGTAGTTGTGGCTCGCGGGCTCTAGAACGCAGGCTAAGTAGCTGTGGCACACGGGCTTAGTTGCTCCGCGGCATGTGGGATCTTCCCGGACCAGGGCTGGAACCTGTGTCCCCTGCATTGGCAGGCGGATTCTTAATCACTGCGCCACCAGGGAAGTCCTGAAAACTGTGATCTTTTTGAAGAATTATGTTTTATCCATATGTATTCACAGTGCAATGGCAATAAATTATGCTCAGTAATTTTTGAATTAATACATATTGGAAGACTTAATCCACCTCATTTTTCCAAGGGAAAGCTGGTATTTATATTCTTAATCTGACCTTCATTCACTTACATGACTGATTATTAGATATTTCAAATGGAATTTTTAGGTATCCATAGAGATACAGCAGAGTCATTTTGATGACTGTAGATGACTCTCTTCAAAAACTGTTTCATAGCTTTTCATCTAAAACCTCATAAAAAAGACTGAGGAGCAAGTCTTTTCTAGTCAGCATACTCTTTTATTAAAAAACTTAAAATGTGTTTGGAAAATTAAAAAAAAATTTTTTCTAACATATATAAATATTATATTTTTTATAAAAGCATATTTTATAATAAAAGTAGTATATGCCTATTATTGACCATTCAAAAAATACAAAAGTGCAAAGAAAAAAATAAAATTATTCATATTTCTTCCTTTCAGAGGTTAAAATGTTACCATTTTGGTGCATTTCATTTCAGTCTTTTTTTCTGTTCATGGTGTTTTTGTTTGTTTGTTTGTTGATGATTTGGTGCTTGGTGTTGGGATAACTGTAGGCTTCCGCTGGCACACTTCTGGTGAGATCCATCAGTTAAGACCTCTGTGGGTCACCTCTAGAGGGGCTCATGCTGTGTTACTGTAGCAGGCCCCTCAATTCAGAAGTACTTCCAAAATATTGCCAGGTTGTTTTCTTTTTGAAGCCATTCAATTTTTTGTTTTGCTCAGTTTTTCTTCACCCCCCTCCCCCCGCCCCATTTGATTTGGTGCGTTGGTGACAGTGCATAGGGACAGGCGCCGGCCAGGCAGTGGGGCTCCCTCTGCGGCAGGTGACCAGCTCTCTCACTCACACACGGGCTGGTTCACACTCACACCTCAGGGACCTGCTGGTAGTTATATGCCGTGGCCTTTAGGATAACTTGCTCCAGTATTGAAACTGAAATGTTAAAAACTGACGAATGCCAAGGATGAGCTGGGGCAAATCCTAGACAGCAAATCCTGAGGAACCTTGTCTTCGAAGAGTAGACAGAAGGGAAGGAATTAACACAAAATACTGAGAAAAAGTAGCAAGGGAGGAAGAAGAAGAACCGAGGGCAAGGTGTACAATGTAGGCAGAGTTTCAAGACCAGGGAAATATTTTGCATTGTTCAGTCCAGCTGAGCTGTCACAGGAACGATCCCCTCCTCTTTCAGGCCTTCCTCGACTCACTCAGCCAGCCTCGATTGCTCTCTCTGTTTTGCTCTCACAGCGCATGGCGTGTCCTTCTCCTGCAGCCTTTGTCGCCATGTGGCATGAGTCCCCCGCTGCTTGCCAGGCTCCCCGAGCGGCTCGCTCTGCGCCATGGTCCTGGGCATCTGGCTGGCCCTCCATCAACGCTGCTGAATAAACACATGGCTACATACACTGTGCCTACTTTCCCAATTTTTCAAATTTTGTCCAAGGGTAAAGCTAAGGAAACTTTATTACCTACTCTGCTGGTAGCCAACAAAATGCCAAAAATGAAGAAGATTTGTTTCTTGGTCCTAGATGGTTATTTATTGAAGATAGGGTAATATTAGTGTACTACTGTGCTGATGTTTCTCTAACTCAGCTTGAAAATGCTTTTACTTATATTTTGGTACTTGTATAAGTCAAGAGTTAAGAATTTGTGAAGGTGTTTGATCTTTCTTTAAATTATGCACATTTATGTTCCAAGATGATATTCAGATTGGATTGATAGAATGCTTTTAGTAAGTGGATGTTTTGTGAAGCATCTGTGCCACCATTGAAACAATGATGTGAGAACTTCACTGCCCATTCCTTTAGCTTTGGTGAACAATGTCTATTTTGTTTTATTAAGGTGTCTTTGCCAGGGAAATACTGAAATCTTTGTACAATGTTTATATACTACCAAATGCCAGTAGGAGATGTGTTGGGAATATTATTTTTTAAAGTTTGGTATACTTTAGAGCTAATGAATCTTTACTCTGAAGAACATCATGTGTTGTATATAGAAAAAAATAAAGACGTGGTTGAAAGGGTTTGTAAAAAAGAAAAAAAGTGTAGGACTGGATTATGGTGAGTAGACGGTATGAATGAAAAACCATGTAAGATGCGACTGGTGTGGAGCCCCTGCTTCCTTGTTTCCTGCCCAGGGTCTGGCAGTTGGTAACTAGTAAAGCATTAAAAAAAAAAAAAAAAAAAAAAAAAAAGCTTAATTGTATAATTGTATCTAGTTGTATATGAAAACAATAGTTAGCTGCCTCAATTTAAACTTTAGAAAAACTTGCTTCCTTGTTTATAATAATCAGATACTGTGAAAATGCATTTTATATCCTTAAAACTCTATGGCAGCTTTATGGAATCAGTGAAGTGAAACCTTGGAAGCTTGGGTATCTAAAAGTGTACAGGAATAAGTAACTTTGGAAAGTAATCATTTTCAGATCTAGGAAGACCTTTCTTTTTATTGGAGTAGGATATTCACTGTGGAAACACAAGAACAGTAGTTTCGAGCACACTGGAGTCAACTAACCCACTTCCTGGTGACTGTGCACCAGTTTCTAGGTAGTGTAGACCTTATTAGTTTAGACACACCACACACACACACACACACACACATTTTCTCTCTCGCGCTCTCTCTCTCTCTCTCTCTCTCTCTCTCTGGCATAATGGGCAGGTGGACACAGACTTTGGAGCCTTTCAGATGTGGGTTTGAGTTGAGCTCTGATGATAATTTAGCCTTGGACAAGTTGCTTGACCTCTACGTTTCATTTTTGTCATCTGCAAAATGTAAATGATAATAGGGTTGTTTGAATATTAAATGAGGTTTTCTGTACACCTAGCACAGGTTTAATAGGTATTAAAAGCTCAGCAAACAAGTGTGCATTGGTAACAGGCAGGATAAACTGTTCTTCCTTCCTGAGTGATCTTCATTTTCTCCACAGCTTTTCTGGCCTCTTTTCTCTTCAGAAACACATTGGCTTCCTATTGACTGTAGGGTATTTCCTTGGCCTCTTGCCCTTGTTTAATGCTATTTTGATGATACCTGTTGACAGATCCTCTTGATAAACCTTTGTTCATTTGCTTGCTATTTTATTTATTCAAAGACCATGTGGAGTGATTAAGAGCGCTCTGAAGCCTTATTGTCTTGGTCTGAATGCCAATTCTCCAACTTCAAAGCTGTGTGATCCTTGTAAGTTCATTAACCTAACAATTTTCTTGTCTCTTAAATGAATGATAATGATACCTACCTCGTAGTTTAGATGTGAAGACATTAAATGAAATAATATACATAAGACTTTTAGATTGTGCAGAATAAGTGCTAGCTATTACTTATGAGCCTGGCTCTTTGTTGGTACTTAATGCATCTAGACTCCTGATCAATGACTACCCCTGTATGTATAGCAGTTTTGATGTTTGTTGTGTAATATGTATAGATCACGTTGCTAGGATTTGTTAGGTGAAGTGTGTTGTATGTTGTGAGAGTTACGTGGTGTTGTGTCAGAGTTTAGAGCTCTGTCTCTTTTTTTAAAAAAAATAGATTTATTTATTTATTGGCTGTGTTGGGTCTTCGTTGCTGTGTGCGGCTTTCTCTGGTTGCGGCGAGCGGGGGCTGCTCTTTGTTGCAGTGCGAGGGCTTCTCATTGCGGTGGTTTCTCTTGTGGAGCACAGGCTCTAGGCGTGTGGGCTTCAGTAGTTGTGGTATGCGGGCTTCAGTAGCTGTGGCTTGCGGGCTCTAGAGCACAGGCTCAATAGTTGTGGCACACGGGCTTAGTTGCTCCAAGGCATGTGGGATCTTCCTGGATCAAGGCTTGAACCCGTGTCCCCTGTGTTGGCAGGTGGATTCTCAACCACTGCGCCACCAGGGAAGCCCTGTCTCTCTTTTTAATGATTGTATGAATGACAGCTTCAGTGTGATATGAGCACTTACATTTATTGTATCCCACATTGCTGGCTTTTGATGGCCTTATGTTCCAATTTGAACCTAAGGGCCATTTGGGGACCAAATACTTGCATAGCTTATACTTTTGTTTATGTATTAATGCAGTTCTTCCTGTTTACTACTCAGTTGTTATAGGTAGTACTTAGTTCTTGTTTTCATGTGTCATTTTGGGCACAATTTGGTTTTTGCATATTTGCATTTTTGATTTAAAGAGTAGAAAAGTTACCTTTGGGTTTAGAATAAGGCTTGCCAAACTATCTGTGGAATTAGTTATTTGCTATTAGGGTGAGCAGTCTGTGAATTCTCTTTGTCTTATATCTGGTCTACAAGAATTTGCTGTAATTGCATCATTTGTTATTAATACCCATTGGGCTGAATTCAACACAAAGTTTTTTTGTAATTAATAAAACTCTACATGCTTACAATTCCGAATGAGCTGAAAGAGTTGTGAAAGTTAAGGAAATGAAGTGGATTCAACAGAATTCTTTCTGTAATCATAGAAATTAATCGTGAAGGCATTTGATTTAGTATCTACTAAAACCATAAAGTATTTTAGTAAAGTTAGCTTCAGTAATTTGGTGATTATCCTGTCAATTTTTTTTGCCTGTTTCTTGATCATTTCCTGTTACTATCCTAAAGTATTGATACACCACTTAAAATGTAATAGAGGAGGTTATGATCACAAAGAATATTTTATATAAATGGTTCTTGGATTCTACACAACACCATTGGTCTCCATTTTGCACAAATAATTGACAATTTAGTGTGATAAGACTGGAAGGCTACTGGAACCCAGAAAACAACTGTTAAAATTCATAGGAATCACAAATAGATTTGTTTCTAAGAAAAGAAATGTAAGGACTAGCAGAGGTGAGAAGAAATAGAAAAAGATCACTCACTTATACTTTAACAAATAGTGTGGCGGTTAGAAACAGGGCTTTGAAGTCAGACAGCCAGACTCTGCTCTGCCACTTACTTCCTGTAGGACCTGAATCACTTCGCCTCTTCGAACATCACGCTCCCTGTGTGTAAACTAGGGAGGGTCATAAAACTGACAGAGTAGGTTGCTGTGAGGATTATGTGAGTTTATGCATAGTAAATGCATGGTAAATGTCTGGTACGTATTAAACCTGCACTAAGCAGGTTATAAAGTATCCACAAGCAAGGAGTTGTCACACACCAGTCTTGTGTCATCTGTTACTACAATCATGCTCTCATGCTGCTAGAAAAACTGCTAAGGTGTAGTCTTGAGTTTGCCAGCAATTGTAGGCAGGTTGAAGTGAGTAAAATGACTCATATGCTTGTCTTGGTTCTAGGTATCTGTTGTTGGCAATTTTGTCATTCAACCCTGCTGCCAAATGTGGAAATTAAACTCACATTCAACAAGTAATAATTATGTTTCTCATTAGTAGTAATGGTATTTAAACATTGTTACATCACTTCATATCCTTTTTCTCTGTGAATCATCTTACACATAAACGTTGGAGTTACTAGTCTGATTTTGGGAGTTCTAGGGAACCAGTAGTAATGCTCTTTCTTTTTGAGAAGTAACACAGGAGACATTGACAGATGGAGAGCAAAATCTTTTGGCTGATTGGAGGGCACGTTAGATCTGAAGTGGAAAGGGCTTATTAGCCTCTCTTGACTTAGATTTACCCACCGGGTGACTAGCACAGCCAAGCAACCCCAGGCCTCCCATCAGGGCAGGTGCTTTCCTGCATAGAGAGGATATCAGAAGGGATGTGCCCTTCTGATGGGGTGGCTGGGTGAGAAAGCGAGGAGCTCGGCCAAGCCCATCCGCAACTCCTCTGCTCCCGAGAGAGGAGTGAAGGAAGAGTGGGAGGGAGTTGGGAGTGTTTCTCTGGCTGAAGGCCCTCCATGTGAGCTTGAAGCATGATGGGGGCACACGGAGCTGAGTGAGCTGGAGCTTCCAGTAAAGGAGGTGAGACAGTGATGGTCTGTGAGTAGGTTGGGGAGCTGGAAAAAGGGGAAGTGTGAGGTTGGAACACAGACATAACAAACAAGTCTCTGGTTTCTTTCATCTTCCAGTAGCCACATAGTACCTACATACACTTATTCATGAATGTATTCATTCATTCCTTAATGAATATGAAGGTCTTGCAAATAATCAGAAGTGCTCATCAGAAATAGATTGTGACTTCTCATGTCTGAGTCCTAATAATATTTCAAATGCTACCTTGAAATAGACTTTACAAAAAAACAATAAAATGTATGAAAAAGGTAAGAGTCTTTAGCAGAAGCATATATTTTCTTTTTTTTTTTTTTTGCAGTAAAGCTATATCTGGAAAACAGCTTATAAATCTAATTTTTAAAATAAGTTGATATATTGTGTTTACCTGGTTGAATAATTCACATTAGTAACTAATTTTGAGTAATTTTTCAAAAGAAAAACTTAGTGAGCAACTACTGTGTGCTGGGCACTGTGATGGATATAAGAGATACCAAGATGAATGAGATACTGTCTTTTGTTCATGGAGATTACAGTTTAATAGAAGTGACATGGAAGTGAGTATATTCAGTAAATTGTTGTGGGTAACAGATGGTAAATACAGTAGATCTAAAGGCCAGTTCTACCAGTAACCAATTCTACCTTTATGGCAATGGGCATTGGTAAGGTGGATCCTCTAGTAGGTCTGTAGTCATGATTAAATTTTAGGGAAAAAAATTATCCTGTTATAATGAGTCCTTGTCAGTAATTGTAGGACTTTAAAATTATTTTGTTTCTCATCCTTCTAGAATTCAGGAAGCAAGTAATAGAAGCCTTCCCTGGAATTGTTGTTAAAATTATGATTTAAAATATTTTATTAGTTTTAGAAATATTAAATATCTACCTCATGCTGGGTGCTCCGTGTTTAAAATATTGGAGATGTATCCTGTTCTTACAGGTCTTAAAATATATATGCTTACAAACAAAACAACATACAGACAACCTACCAATTATAAAATGTTAATCTTTTTATTTGTAGAAGCAAGAGAAGGGCCTGGAGAATTGAGAGGACTCTATGAAAGGGAGGTGGCGATGGCAGTTGGGAAACTGTTGGAAGAGAACTCGTTTGAGCAGTAGATGACAAACGTGCTAACACGAGGACTTTGCTTTATCTCTCCTCAACCCCATCACTCTCCTTGCTTGAAAGTTGGGCTTCTATATAAGAATTTGTTTGAAGAAATGTGTTGTGCACACTGAATGAAAAATTTAAAAATGAAAACATGATATAATAGAAAATGCTGATATCATGCTACTAGTGAGAATATAGAAATATTTTGAATGGAAAGGTATAAATCATATTTACACTGACAGTTAAAAGCTAAAATTGAAGAGCACTTAGGCTTATTGTTTGAACACTTTTATTGTATCAGACAGTGCTTATTACCAGAGGAGTATGAAGATGTACGTGGAAGCTTGTGTGGCTCTTTTGAAGTGGAAAGTGGGGCATTTCTGAGGACTTTTGAGTTTATGGCATTGGTTCTTCCCTGTATTTAACTTTCAGCCTTTGGCTGTCCCTTCCTTGATCATGATTAGTTACACTATTTTTATAATTGCAGCTGTGATCAGAGTCTTGTTGTTGTGTTGTTTCCAAGTTAACATGGACAGAGGGAAGGAAGCCAAATGATTTTTCTGAGATTACTACTCGAGTGGGGGAAGGAAGAAGGAGAGAAATGGGTTTTTGAGGTTGTACATTTTTGATACGACACTTGTTTAAGGTGGAGTTAGCTGAGCTGTGAGAGGTGGAGGTGGGACTGTGCTGGAGGGCGCAGGAGCATGGATTAGGGTAAAAGGGACAGGAGATTTGGGATCAGTGCTCACAGGACCACCAGGTGGAGCTTTTGGCTAAGGATGTGAAGCTCTCCCAGGATGCTACCCAGTAATAAACTTTGTTGTGGGGAGAGTAGGTATACGTCACTTTTAGGTGTCCGTATTGAATTTCATCTCTCACAGAATAACTAGTTAAAATAAGTGGTATTTCAGGTTCTCTTGTGACTGGTGTGCCTTCCTTTATTTTGTTTTTAGTTGTGTTTTGATGTTGATCTGTTTAACTCGGCTTATTTCTCCTCTGAGCGTTCCCTTCAGCCTTGGATCTAGAGCATGGCAAAATAAATGCTGACGTTTTTAGCAATGGTGCCTTTTAAGATTTTATCATTAGAAGAATCTTTATAATTGGTGTATCTTAGTCCAGAGTATTCTACGAAAGCGATCACAAATAACTGAAACATTGTTTAGGCACCATCGATACTTAGGGCCTCTTTTGGTTGAAAGCTGAGATGGAATTAAAGAACTCAGATTATAGACGTGGGTAATTCACTCAGATCATTTCAGGAGAAGGCATTTGCTTTGTGTACATGCATTGAGCAGGAGAGGAGAGCCAGCAACCGCAGCAGCAGCTCAGAGGCGGGCTAGACTCTCTCTTTCTTTTTTTAGGCTAAAAGGTCTCTCTGATGGTGACTCTGCTTTGCTTTGCGTATTGGGTACCGTTTTCCTCTCTGAAGCATCTTTTTCTCAGCTTACTGGTAGTTTCTGCTTCCTCTTTTTTTTCAGCTTGCCTTTGGTTACAGTAACCTGTTAAGCTCTTTACCTCATAATGTTTCACCTTTAACTCTCATTACAAATTGACTCTCTAGTTTATCCTAGTTTGAATTCCTAAGAAAGGACTAGTTGAATAAATTATGTTCGTGCATTGGGAAACTTTACAGCTGTGAAAAAGGTTGAGGTAGATCCACTGGTATATTGGACCCAGCCTGAACTATGCGTCTGGTGACATCACACTGGTACCTTGGTAAGTGGCTGCCACAGTGGGAATATTCGCAGCATAGAAATTGGCAGATGCCACAAACCAGGGCTCACAGCCTAAACTTCTTCCCTGCAGGAACTGGTTGCTAAGGCTTTATTGGTGTTGATATGCATAAGCTCAAAGATGTACTGTTAAGCAAAAAAGAGTAAGATCTAGAATTATTTATAGAATGGTTCTAGTTTTTAAATAGAAAAGGGACATTTAAATATATGTGTATGTGCATACATACATGCAGATTCTTGTATAGTGTGGAGAATAGTTTTGGGAGATAACGGTGGCTGCTTCTAGGAAGGGGGGACTTAGGTTTGGAGTGGGGTGTGTGGAAGTGTGCAGATCAGAGTTCAATTTTAGATGCTTTGTGTATAGTTGATTATGAACATTAAAAGCCAATAAAATCCTTATATAATCACAGTGTCAGTAGTCAATATAATTTACTTCAATCTCAAACATTATGATGAAGTATGTAGGAAGGAAATATAATCCTAATGTTGAAAGTGTCAAGGTCAGATGAATTCACTTTTCCCATATGTATCAAATTCATAGCCATGCCCCTTAGTACATTGCTTCATATTTGACCATGACTTTTATCACTCTCTACTTTGTTCTGAATTTTCTAATAGTCTTCTTATCCTCTTTTTGGTGTCTTTCATATGTAAGCTTTCACTGTATCGCTAATAATATCTGTGATCTACATGTTGCCTAGAATCCGCTTTCTTCTTGAAGACACCTTGTATTCCCTATTCTAATGCAGGGTGGTCACTCTCTAGGCAACTACACAGTTAGCTTCCTGAGATTGCATGGATCCTGTGTCTACCCCTTTTTTTGATTCTGTTAAAAAATTTTTCTGACACTTATTAAAACAATAAAGAAATCCCTATAAATAAGAGATTTATAGTCAGTCAGTCAAGTGAGGGCCTTGGTGGATAGAAAATTACTAAGAGGAGACTTCAAGGATGGGATTCTTGCTAAACCAACTTAACAGGATTTTTGGTAGAGGCAGGCCAGTGTTACCAGATATCAAGGGTGGGGGATGAGGAATCTGACCAGATATCAAGAGCAAAGAGATGTCAAGGGTGGGGGGACTCTCACTGAACTGACTTAGCAGGATTTTTGCTACAGCTGGGCTAGGCAGGCCAAAACAGGACTCAAGGCCTAGTAAAGAAGATGGTTAAAAGTTTGGACAAGGAGAGAGTCTTTGTCAAAGAAACATTGTTTAGGCAGTAAACTCTGAATCATTGTATTAGTTTCCTCTTGCTGCTGTAACAAACTATGACAAACTTGGTGGCTTAAAACAACAAGATTGATTCTCTTACTGTGCTGGAGGCCAGAAGTCTGAAATCAGTTCCACTGGGCTGAAGTCAGCAGGGCTGATTCCTTCTGGAGCCACTAGGGGAGAATGGGCATCCTTGCCTTTCTGAGCTTCTGGAGGCTGCCTCCTTTCCTTGGCTCATGGCCCCTTCTTTCCTCACATCACTCCAGCCTCTTGCCTTCATCCTCACACCTACTTCCTCCTCTGACCTTCTTGACTGCCTTTCATAAGATTCCTGTGATTGCGTTGTGCCCACCTTCACGATACAGGGTCACCTTCCCACCTCAAGATCCTTACTTAATTACATCCGCAAATTCCTTTTGCCATATTAGGTACATCCACAAGTTCCAGAGATTAGGATGTGGACATATTTTGGGGAGTCATTCTTCAGCTCACCCCACCTTGTAACATCTGTAAACGTTTTTACTTTTTCCTCATACCGAATCAGTTGTTTAGCTTGGTATAGAATTCCAAGCTCATGATAATTTTTTTTTTCTCAGAACTTTGAAAATAAGTGCTTCATTACCTTCTAGTTGATAAGAAATTTGATGCCAGTCTGATTCTCATTCCTTGGTTTATGATTTGAACTTTCTCCCTCTCTCTAAGCTTCTGACATCTTTTACCTGTATTGAATGTTACACCTGGCTTAAGCTGAGTGTAAACGTAATTCACTAGTGTCCAGTTAAGTGTAATTAATGTTCATAATCATGCCTCTAAGGTGGCTGTCACTTTTGCAAAGTACTTTCCATATTGTAGGTCCCAACCCTTTAAAAAAAAAAAAAAAAGAAAGAAGGAAACAGTGAAGGGAAGAAGGAAAGAATAAAGAGGACATTTCACAGTGCCACCCTGCAGTAAGCTATGCGTTTTGTTTCATGAAACATTTATGTCACTTGTATGTGTGTGGTGTGTTAAATATTTCCAAAACCCCCCAGAATTTAGTATGCATTTGCTTAGTGTCTGAAACAGGGGCTGAAGCTTTCACATTAAAAAGTATCATTAAAATTAAGTTATAAAATGTACTCGAGAAGAGTATTCCTACTTAGCTTTAGTATAATGTTTTAAATACAACTTTTCTTTATTGCTCCAAGACAAGTTTTATTAAAAGTAATAAGAATGTGGCTAATTTTGAAGTGCAAGATTAAGGCATATTCAAAGCCCCTGTTTGTTACTAGATGGAATGCTGGGTGTAGGCTGGTGTGGTTCATACTTGGGATCTAGCCTGAAAGGCATGTTTTTACCCTCAACAAACATCATCTTTGTTTGAATATCTGTAGTGCGTGTAACCACAGCAAGGTCTTTTTTTCCCCCTTAGAATATATCTCAGACCTTTTCTTTCTTGTGCCTGTTTCACAAATAGTTTAAAGTAGAGCTGCCTTCCGCTTTTCTGTTTCAGTTTGTTGCAGAATGTGTGAGGGACCACCTAACACTCTTGGTGTGCTTGCAAACTATAAAGCAGTAATGGAATCTTGGAAGAGATAAGTTTACTCTATGAGGACTGAAGCTGTTGTTAATTCCCAAAGCCAGACTGGTTATCTAACAAAGGGTAAAGTACTTTTTAAATTGAAATATATATTTATTTACATTCATCTGTCAAAATGTATACTAGGAAAAATGGTCTGTCAATTTTGTTTCATTGAATTTAAAATTTAGTAACTTTGAATGAATTGTTCATTACAATTTGGGGCTAACTTAGTGATACTAAGTTACAATCCAGGTGGATACTTGATTCTTTAAAGTTTTTATGTTTAAATGGAATTAGAGGTCTTCTTAAAATGCTCTAGTTGTCATTTTCTTCCGTTCGTTTGTGCCCAGAGATGTTTTCTGTATACTTGAGTATTTAATCCAAATGCCTTTCTATCCTTACTACTTAAAATGTGCCTCTTGTACTTTGAAACATTGTTACATTAGATGTAAAGTCAATTAAGATAATTTGATTTAATTTGGCTTGAATACTGTGATATTTGAATACTGTGTTTGATAATGACAAGTGCCCAGGAACACAGCCTGGAAGTCAGTGCACACTTGCATAGACACAGACAGCTGCCGATACCTTCTGTGGTCAGTGTTTATAGGGCAAACTCTTTGTTCTGCAGCGGAATTTCTAAATAAGCAATCAGAACAAAACCAAAGGGAGTATTCTACTATAATTCTTAATAAACTTCTCAACTGTAGATCAGACAGTATGAAATATAATTTAACTATAGTGAATTCTGCATAAGGACACTGCTTCTTACTGGAAAGATGCTTGCTTCACAACGTGGATTAGTAAATAATGTCTCTAAACTTGGTGTTGGGAAAGATTGGCATTTCTATTTAGTCTCTTCAAAGAAGCAGGTTTGGCTATATTTTATAAAATTAGTTTGACCTTAACTCTGTTCTCTTTTACATTCATTAACATTACAAAATTTTCTCCGCATCAGGAAATACAAGGATAAGAACTTTCTAAAGGAATGTAAAGATTAGTACTGACTTGATTTGGAGTCAACTATTCTAATCATGTTAATCATTTTATTCCCATAAAATTAGGTACAGTTTCATCCAATTCCAGTACAACCCCTATTACTTGGCTAGGTCTCCTTTCTGGAAATCTCTAGATTGGAGACGACCCATGTAAAGCGTTGTAGCTTACAGTTTGCCACAATGATGTTTTCTTGGGATACTTTGCATCTTCACTTCCGAACTCTATACTGTTTCCAGTTCTTGCCTTTACACTTTTAAACTTTTCATTGTTAAGTTGGAAATATAGTTGAGACTCCTAGGACTAGTAGCAGGAATAAAGGACTGGTATAAAATACTTCAAAGAAAGCACTCATTTATTGGATTTGGCCTAATCACCATAGAAATTCATGCTTAGCTGTTCTGGTAATGGAAATAGAATTTACTAAGTAGCCGAGTTTCCTAGTTTGAGTTTAATTTCTGTTAATTTGCTTTCCCTACCCTTTTGTAGAAATGTAATGTGTTAAAGCTGGGTAACAGGAGAGGGAAAAAGGAATTGATGAAGGCTCATACGTCTAAAATAGGATAATAAATATGTGTATAATTGAGTTGAGTATCCCAGACTTCTGATTGTATAAGTTAACTGTGAAAATCTGAACAACTAACCTGTATTTTTGTTATTTTATTGAACCATTTGTTATTTATTCACATTTCCCTCAAAGGATAGTATATTGACACTTTGTAGTCTGAGAAAAGCAGTGGCAGAAACATTTTTTTCCCAAATAAGCTTTAAGAAATTCACAAATTCCATTCTGCTATTTTTACTATTATAAACAACCTTGTGCTTATTTGATTATCTCATTATCATAAATTCCTAGAGGTGGAATTATTGGGTAAAGGAGATGCCTGTTTTAAGATTTTTAAAAATTTTTATTGTTTTCTTTACTTTAGAAAACTTTTCTTGTCTTTTGTCCTTAATACTATTTAACATATAGACAGCACTTTGCTATTATGTGGGTATTTATTGGACTATAGTCTCTACCTATTAAGGTTTTTTTCTTTTTAGTATTTATTTATTTATTTGGTTGTGCCGGGTCTTAAGTTGCGGCAGGCAGGCTCCTTAGTTGCAGCTCGTGGGCTCTTTAGTCGCAGCTCGCTGGCTCCTTAGTTGCGGCATGCATGTGGGATCTAGTTCCCTGACCAGAGATTGAACCTGGGCCCCCTACATTGGGAGTGCAGAGACTTAACCACTGTGCCAACCAGGGAAGGCCCTGTTTTTAAGATTTTTGATACATATTATCAAGTTGCTTTCCAGAAAGATTTTATACATTTGTAAGTCTACCCACAGCATAAGTAATGGCAGATTTCCCCACACTATATCAAGACTGAGTAATATCAATGCATTTCTTGGTCAGTGTGAGATAGATGCAAAGTGGTATTTTATTTATTTATTTTTATTTTTAGCTGTGTTGGGTCTTCGTCGCTGCGTGCGGGCTTTCTCTAGTTGCGGCGAGGGGGCTACTCTTCGTTGTGGTGCGTGGGCTTCTCATTGCGGTGGCTACTCTTGTTGTGGAGCATGGACTTTAGGTACACGGGCTTCATTAGTTGTGGCACACGGGCTCAGTAGTTGTGGTGCATGGGCTTAGTTGCTCCACAGCATGTGGGATCTTCCTGGACCAGGGATCAAAACCATGTCCCCTGCATTGGCAGGTGGATTCTTAACCACTGTGCCACCAGGGAAGTCCCTTTATTTTATTTTATTTATTTTTTACATCTTTATTGGAGTATAATTGCTTTACAATGTTCTGTTAGTTTCTGCTGTATAACAAAGTGAATCAGCTATATGCATACATATATCCCCATATCCCCTCTCTCTTGCGTCTCCCTCCCACCCTCCCTATCCCACCTGTCTAGGTGGTCACAAAGCACCGAGCTGATCTCCCTGTGCTATGCAGCTGCTTCCCACTAGCTATCTATTTTACATTTGGTAGTGTATCTATGTCCATGCCACTCTCTCACTTCGTCCCAGCTTACCCTTCCTCCTCCCCATGTCCTCAAGTCCATTCTCTACGTCTGTATCTTTATTCCTGTCCTGCCTCTAGATTCATGAGAAACTTTTTTTTTTTTTTTTAGATTCCATAGTTAACGTATGGTATTTGTTTTTCTCTTTCTGACTTACTTCACTCTGTATGACAGACTCTAGGTCCATCCCCCTCCAAAGTGGTATTTTAAAATTTGTATTTCCTTAGTTTCTGATGACTTGAGTTTTTTCCCCCCATCTCTTGGCTTTTAAAATTAGCTTTTATTTTTATCAGAGCTGTACTTGGTGTAAAGATTCAGCAGCCTGTAAAACTTATTTTGAAAAATAAGCTGACTTCCACACCCCTCCCTCCGGGCTGCCCACCCCAAAGAAGTAATCACTCTCCACTCCCAGCTGGTTCATTATCCGTTTACTTGCAAAGCGCTAGATACCATGCCTATATTGCTGCTTCCTGTTCTGCAGATTTAGTCATTATCTCATGGTTTCCTGCTTTGGAGGGTGAGGATTTGGTTTTCTTCCCTGCACTCACTCAACCTCTTACATACCACACACATCCCTTCAACTCTCGGGACTTGACTTCTTTAATCAACTCCCTGTTTTTAACCCCACCCTCACCTCTTCTCTGGAACCTCCATTAGCTGGGCCACCGAGGGCAAGGATTTAAAGAATCCCTATATTGTCGTTTTAGTGGGGTTTTAGGAGGAATGGATATAAAAGTGTGTGTTCCATCTGCCATCTTTAACTGGACATCCTTTTTCGTGTCTTTAGTGATCTTTTTTATAAAGTAGTGGTTAAAATTATGGACTGTGGAGTCAATACTGTCTGGATTTGAATCTATCTTTGCTGTTTACTAGCTTTGTGACCTTAGACAAGTTAGTTAAAATCTCTAAACCTCATTTTTTTTCCATCTGTGTAATAGAATTAATACAGTAAAGTGCCGTTGTGAGAATTAAGTGTGATAAGGCATGTAAAGTGCTTTCCCGCAGTATCTGGATGCTGACAGTATCTTATTATCTGCAGGTCACTCTGTGCAGAACACAGAGTTGTCACTGCTGTTGTTACTCCTGTGAATTTCTTGCATATGACCTTTGCCCAGTTTCCACTGGAATGCTTGTCTTTCTTCTTGATCAGAGGTGCCTTTTATACAGTCTGTCATTGATCTTTTATTTTTATTTATGGTAGTTGGGGTGTGTAATCATATCCACACTATTTCATGTTTTGACCTTTACTTGTTATCAGACTTAATGATTTTGAAAGATAACCTGGTGGTAATAAGAAAGAAAACTTTATTTGTGGTTGTATTGTGGTAAAAAACTGGAGATTACAATAGTCGTTGGGGCAGTTGATAAGGGAGACCTGAGAGGCTAAATGAAGAAATGATTATATTCATCATGTCAGAGAAATATTTTTTTTAACTCCTGAAGTCTATCTTGCACTGATTTATTTTGCGAGCAAATTACCTAAAGTTTTAAAAGCCTTCTTGAATGCTCTTCTCATCATCTACCCAAGTGGATTTCATCTGAAAACTTAGAGCTCTCAGTTCCAGTTTCTACTTTAATATTTATTTCTATGAAACTAGATCCAAAATTAACTCTTGAGGGATAAGATTTACCATATCCCCTAAGTTAATGCTGTGTTAACAAATTTGCTTTCTTTTGAGTATGGTATTGTAATATTGAAATGGTAGATATGTTGATATTTCAAAGTTATAATTACGGATACTTTATTCGATTTTGCTGGTTTGTCATTTTAGGCAGCATTGATTTACTGTTTTATTTTCATTTGTTTTATCTTAGTTTTATAATTAATTAACTTTATAAATCTTTAAATAACAGTTCATTGAAATTTGATCTCTCCACAGATTCAAACCAGGATGTAGCAATCAAACTTGCCCAGGAGCGAGCTGAAATAGTTGCTAAATATGACAGAGTAAGTATTCATATTTACTCTTTGAGTAATTTTTATTTACAGAAGTATAAATAGAAATGGAGTTCCTTTTTGGAGAGCTTAAATTACAGCAGCATTTTGTTTACTTCCCGTGACTGTTGAAGTCATCTTATTTCTCTGACTTCATCTCTGTATTTTTTCTTCCTCCTTCCCTGTGCTTTAGCCACTCTGGTCACTTGTTATTCTTCCAACACTTCTTCCAGGCTTGCTTCTGCCTCAGGGCCTTTGCACTGGCTATTTCTTCTTCCTGGAACACTTGTATCCTGGATACCTTCATGCCCTATTGCCTCCTCTTTTTCTTTGCCCAGATGCTACCTCTTAGTGAAATCTTCTCTGACCACACTGTTTAAAAAATACACCCCTCCACCCCCTGGCTCTCTATATTCCCTTTCTCTTCTTTACTTTTCACCATAGCATTTAAAGTATCAGCATACTTTATATTATACTTTGTTGTTTGCTCTCCCTCCTAGAATGTAAACTCTCCGAGGGTAAGAATTTCTTTTGTTTGATTTGCTCTTGTATCCTAAATACCTACAATAATTCTGGCTCATACTAGGTATTCAATAAATATTTTAATATATTAGTATATGGAATTGGATACCCATTTTATTTATAATGTATACGTGATGTTAAAAATTGAACATGGATCTGAAAATTTGAATTTATACATGATGTATAATCTCCATTAGCATTTTATCCTTAATTATGGAATCTCTCTTTTTTTTTTTTTTTTTTTTTTTTAGCGGTATGCGGGCCTCTCACTGTTGTGGCCTCTCCCGTTGCGGAGCACAGGCTCTGGACGTCCAGACTCAGTGGCCATGGCTCACGGGCCCAGCCGCTCCGTGGCATGTGGGATCTTCCCGGACCAGGGCACGAACCCGTGTACCCTGCATCAGCAGGCGGACTCTGAACCACTGTGCCACCAGGGAAGCCCTGGAATCTCATTTTTGATGCCCTAGAAAATCACAGTTGTTGATGATTTACATATATCCTTATTATTACCTTAGCTCTTGAGATCTACAATGAGTTGTAGCCATGATTTATAAATGTCATGTTTTATATTTATATCACTTGGATGTAATTTCGTATCTGTTATTTTTGATTACTTATGAGAATAACAGGAACATGAAATTATAGAAGGCCATCTGGACTGTGCCCTGCTTCCAGGGAGGCATACAGGCAGAGCTCAACTGAACAATCATGTTCCCAAGGTTTCTTTTTAAGTTGGTTGTTTGGAACATCAGACACCGTTTCCCATTATTATGATTAGGTTTTAATGTAGTCCGTGAAAAACCCAATTAATTTATTTAACTGCTTAACTAATTTAAAAACAATAGAACCATCGTTTGTTCATGCTCACGTGCATTTTTTTTTTTCATGCAGTTAACACTTAGTGACCAGGCCAAGTGTCATGCTAGGCCTTGGGGTTTCACTGTATAAACGTGAGTTACAAGGGGTCCCTGCCCGCAAGATGCTCACGGCCTACTCAGAAAACACATGAACAGGCAGTTATAAAACATCCACGAGACAGTCAGGTACTAAGTGTGAAACATGAGGGATTAGTGTAGACTCTTGCCCTGGGGCTCCTGCTCTAATCAGTGCTGCTTCACAGCTCAGGAGGGGAGTGTGACGGGCAGTGGGCTGAGGATGGAGCTCTGGGCACACGGACACTTGGTGGGGGCTGCCCATGAGGAAGCTGTCACAGAAAAGTAGGGGAGGGGCAGGAGAACCAAGAGACGATGGTGTCATGAGGCTGGGCAGCACTGACAAGCACAGTGGAAAAGTCCATTCGGTGAGGAAGCCAGAGTAGTGTCCACGGGATCTGACGGTGGGAGGCCGGTTTTGACCTTGGCAAGGATAGTGTCAGGGCCAGTAGAGCTGGGAGTGAAGAGGAAGAGAGGCAAAGTAGGTAGCCTACTCTTCTGAGAAGTTAGGATGAAAAAGCAAGACATACTTTCTTCTAAGATGTTTTCACTCTAAAACCTTCAAGTTTGGCGGTTCATTCTGTTTTTAAAAAATAAATTTATTTATTTATTTTTGGCTATGTTGGGTCTTCATTGCTGCGTGCGGGCTTTCTCTAGTTGCAGCGAGCGGGGGCTACTCTTCGTTGCGGTGCGTGGGCTTCTCATTGTGGTGGCTTTTCTTGCTGTGGAGCACGGGCTCTAGGAGAGTGGGCTTAAGTAGTTGTGGCACGTGGGCTTAGCAGTTGTGTCTCGCGGGCTCTAGAGCGCAGGCTCAGTAGTTGTGGCACACGCAGCATGTGGGATCTTCCCGGACAAGGGCCCGAACCCACGTCTCCTGCATTGGCAGGCGGATTCTTAACCACTGCATCACCAGGGAAGCCCTGGCGGTTCATTCTTGAGTGGCTTCTTGTCCTCCATTGCTCCCTCTTTCCCAGTCTGTTTCTCACAGGAACCCAGGTCTGATCACGGCTTAATGTCTTCCAAAGTTTGTATCAAAGAAATAGTGATTATTGCCAGAAAAATTTTTTTAAGTTAATTAGGGTCGATAATGCCTCAGTTCCAGCTCTTATTTTTAGCAAAAAATAAGTCTTGTTTTTTGCTCTTTTTAAGAAATTATTCAGTTTTATGTATTCCCAATAACACCCTTCTTTGTCCCCTATTATAGGGACGAGAAGGTGCAGAGATTGAACCTTGGGAAGATGCTGATTACCTTGTTTACAAAGTCACGGATAGATTTGGCTTCTTACAGTAAGTTGCATAGTTTGAAAGCTAACTTTTAAAATTATGTTTCTATGGTCTCCTATTTCGTTGATTTTCTTTATTTTTAATAGCATTGCTCTGAATAAGATTCCAGGATTGATCCTGCAACATGCTTTTTTTATTAAATTCCTGGAATTTTTAACCTCTGTGATTGAAATTGAACTATAGTTAAGAATACAGTCTTTAATATTCATTGTGTTTTAGTAAGAACATTAAGTGCAATGAATGTGTTATATTAATAATTTAGCAGAATTAAGTGGAAATCAATAACAACTTGTATTTCAAAAATAATTATAAAACATTTTATTTTATGTAAATGCATTTTAAAAATAATTAGCAGTTAGAACTTTAGTATCGTGCAGCCTGAAAATGAGCAATGAAAAGAAATGCCACTGATCTTCCTTATGGTGGGAAATGTATTCGTATTATTGCTTCTGAAAATTAATTCCATTTATCCTGAGTATGTTATGTAAGGAGTCGAGAGAGGTCTAGAGCACTGTAAAGTAAAGTAGTTAAAGTGGTTTTGACTCTTAAAAACATCCTGAAATGATGTGAATTTGCCTGTTTGGTTCTGGCTTTGTTCAGTAAGATTCCCATGGGCTGGAGACTTTTCTGCATCTTTGTAGTTTGTATGGTTCCATACAATTTAGTGATTATAAAACCTACTACTACCTACTACTACATACAATTTAGTGATTAACCTACTACTTATTCACATTTATCCTTTCCCAGTCTCATTTATTATAAAGAGGAAGAAGCCAGGGATTTTTATGTTATGATACATGATTAAATTTTGAAGGAGGAATACAATTTCTTAGGGAGTTCATAGCAGTAACTTTATAGTACTCAGACCTTCTTTTTCCTTTCTGTTCAGTTTTCTTGCATTTAGAAAGTATTTTGTTGTATCTTGTTTTTCTCAGGGTAACGCAAGCAAACAGAAACAGTTCTGGGAGTTAGAATGTGTGCTCTTCTTCTGGCTTTGCTGGTTTCAGTTAACTATTTCACACCTTATCTGTGAAACAGAAATCATTAATTGCTCTACATACTTAGGGGTACTTGAAACTTTGAAGAAATAAAATGATAGAATACTACATACAGGTCTAGACAAACGTAAGGTGTCATTATGCTACCTAATGATATCAGCATATCCGAAATGTTCTCCTGCCTAGTTCTAATTAGAAGACTGAATTTCAGCAGACCAACAGAGCAGTGTGTAACTGTGATGAAAATACTGTCCCTAAGGGAAACCCCCACTTCGGCTTTTTTTTTTTTAAGTAAATCAAACTTGGCCACAGATGTGACAGGAAATGATTTTACATTTGTGTGGGTTAATGTGCAGATCTGAGGTATGTGAATGCTGTTTGGAAGGACACTTCGAGCATTTAGCACTGTCAAGATCAGTGGGTCCCAAAATCTCCTGCACATTAGAATTAGTTGGAAAATGTTTGTTTGTTTGTTTAAACAGATAGCTGGGTTGTATCCCAGATTCTGATTCAGAAGGTAGGATACAACTCAGCTGATTTTGACCTCCCCAAGTGTTTGTGATGGGCGTGAACCACTACAAAGGATGTTATCATAAAATGGTCTAATATAGGACAAAATACGTATGAAAAATCCGTGCATTCCAGAAGGGTCTAGGAATTAGCTAAATTCTCTTTTCTCATTGCTTGAAACAACTAGGTTCTGGCCCAAGAGCCTAGCCTGTGTCTGTAGTCTAAAAATCACGCTCAGTTATTCCATGTTTCTTTTTACCTCTGTGCTGAGGTCCATTTGGCTCTAGTGGGAAAAAAAGCCAGTCAGTGATTTACCTTAATAATATTAGCTAATATTTATTGAGCACTTACTGTGTGCCAGGCACTGTTCTAAGCTCTTAACATGGATTATTTCTCTCAAAACTTCTTTGGGATAGGTACTGTTTTTGTCTTTTTTTAGATGAAACTGAAGCACAAAGAGATCAAGCAACTTGCCCAGGTTGCGCTCACAGTAAGATTGGGGAACTGACCGTGGCAGCCTCAGGGCAGAGCCTGAGTTCTGACCTTCTGCATTCTATTGCCTCTGTAGTTTTAATAAGAGAAACATCGAAGAAACTCTTCGAAATGCCTAGAAAGAAAATTAAAGGGGGAAAGAAGAGTGCCTAAGGAGAGGGATCTGTTTGAAATGATCCCACTGGTGAGCTCACCGGTCTTTGAAAACGAAGCCCAACCAGTCCTCATACTGCCCCCCTAAATTTTGTATTAACTCCATGGTGCAATCCTAAAGCAGGCAGCACAAACAAAAATAATGAAGCATAGAAATGGATTTTAGTGTGATGTTAGGCTTTACTGAATATCACCAAAGGCATTGATTTTTGTTACAGTGCTTCATTTCAGTGAGACACTTTCTCCCAAGGTTGCTGCTGGGTTTTTTTGCGCTATTGAATAAAGTCACCTGGCGTAGGCATTTAGACGTTGCTCCCTGTCACACCTTGATCAAGCGCGTTTCTTTCTGCTGTCTTAGTTCTTTGTAATTTCTGATTGGTTCTGTGATAAACATGCGTTTTAAGTGTCAAGGTCAATAAAATGGTACAAAGTAACTTTGCAGCCTTCTCTGAAGGCTGCTGACTTCATATCTAATTACAGTTTTTGTAACTTAAATTACTTGTTATGATATGTGGAGAAGGATGACAGTAATTTACAAATACAGTATAGGACTAACTTGGTTTTATAACAGATTTCACAATAAATATAAAAACTGTTGCCAAACCAGCCTGGCGTGATGCTGGAACAGGGTCGTCTTTGTTTAGTACGCAGAAATGGGGAGCTGTCCCTAGCTGCATGCCTGTGATGGACTTGTATCTGGAGAATGGAGAAATCGAGCTTATTTAAAAACTTAGAGAACTTTCAGTATTTGAACTTTCAACACTTTTTTCAAAAATAGTCACTGTCAGTCTGCTCGACAAAGAATGCTTGGTATTTGGATAATCATAGATAATGCTTTTAGGCCACAAGTTATTAATAGAAGAATTAGAAGGAAATTGTTTCAAAAATAAAGATAAAATTAATACCAAGCTTCAGATTTTCAACTACTTATCAAAATGTGTATATTTATAAAATTTAGCACATTGTCTGTAGTTTAATGTGACTATATAAATATTTGTAAGCCAGAATAATGGTGTTTTTGTTTTTAAAGAATATCTGTTTTAATGACGAGGCCTTGAGAACTCTTTCTACCCATCCAATAATTTTGACTAGAGTAAATCTAAACTTAGGCAAAATTTGCTACAAAATCAGAAATAAAATTTAGTCAGTATATTGAATAACTGATTTTCACAAGTTAACTTTTATGTTTCCAAATGAAAGTTTATCTCATAGTTACAGAAATACTCCATTTGAGCTATTGAGAAATTATAAGCACATACACTCTAATTAGTAATTCTTTTAAGCTTAATAGCAGATAAAAGAAAATAGATCCGGGTAAGGTCCCTGTGTTTCCAGTGATGACTATGTTGTTGTTTTTACTTTGTGTATTTCTACAAGGCGTAGCTTCTTGCTATCAGCTTGGTGTTTTCTTTAAGCAGTCTCTAGGTGCCTCTTTCCATTAGACGACAAACCTTCGTTTTCTAAAGCAGGGGTAGGAAAACATTTTCTGTAAAGAGGCAGATATTAAATACTTTTTGGCTTTGTGGACCATATGGTTTTTCTTACAGCTATTCAACTCTACCATGGTAGCCTGAAAACAACCATAGACAATATATAAATGAGCATGGTGGTGTTCCAGTAAAACTTCATTTACAGAAACAGGCCGATGGCCAGATTTCATTCAGGGGCTGTAGTTTGCTGATCTAAAAGAACACTGCAGTCACCCAGATTTTGGTCTTCCCTTTCTTCTACTTGGAGGATATTTAGGTGTCACGGTAAGGATGCATACATGAATGCAGGCATGCATTCATCCTTCCCTTCATACATTCATTCAGCAACATTAGTACACTCCTGCAGCATGCCAGCCATGGTGCCTGAGGCTGCCACAGTGTTTCACGTGTGTATGTATACATTGTGTATAGCTCTTGATAAGGCATAGTTCCCTGTTTTCTCTTTGGAAGGCCGTGAAAGAGTGTATGCCAACACAGAGACTAGAAGAGGAAAAGTTCTTTGGAGATCAGTGTTGAGCACATAGCAGATTTTGTATGAAAGATTTTAGAAACGGAGCAATAGTGCAAGAAAATTCATGAATGGATCACATTCTATCTATGAGGTCTTAAGACTTTATAAAATTCAACATCCATTCAGGATAAAAACTCATAACAAAATGAGTATGGAGTGAATGTACCTCAACATAATACAGGCTACATGAGAAGCTTGCAGCTAACATCATATTCAGTGATGAAAAACTGAAAGCTTTTCCTCTAAGATGAGGAACAAGACAAGGGTCCCCACTCTCACCACTTTTATTGAACATAATATTGCAAGTCCTAGCCAGAGCAATTAGGCAAGAAAAAGAAATAAAACACATCTAAATTGGAAGGAAAGAAGTAAAACCAGCTCCATTTGCAGATGATATGTCTGTCTATATAGTCTCTGAAGACTCCACTAAATGTTGGAACTAATAAATGGATTCAGTAAAGTTGTAGGATATGCAGTCAGCATACAAAAACCAGTTGTATGTCTGTACCCTGGTAACAAACTATCAGAAAGAAATTAAGAAAACAGTCTCATTTACAATTGCATCCAAAAGAGTAAAATACCTAGGAATCTCAAGTTAACCAAGGAGATGAAAGACCTGTACACTGAAAACTGTAAGACATTGATGAAATATAAGTAGACACAAATAAATGGAAGGGTATTCCATGCTTATGGATTGGAAGAATTAATATTGTTAAAATGTCCATACTGCCCAAAGCAATCTACAGATTTAATGCAGTTTTCATCAAAATTCCAGTGGCATGTTTCCCAGAAATAGAACAGTCAATTATAAAATTTGTGTGGAACCACAGAAGCCCCAGAATAGCCACAGCAATCTGGAGAAAGAAGAACAAAGTTGGAGACATCATGCTTCCTGATTTCAAACTCTATTACAAGTTACAGTAATCAAAACAGTATGGTACTGACATGAAAACAGACACGTAGATCTGTTAGAGTCTGTGCATATGTGGTCAATTAATTTATAACAAAGGAACCAAGAATATACAAAGGGGAAAGGACAGTTTCTTCAGTAAATGGTGTTGGGAAAACTGGACAGCTACATGCAAAAGAATGAAATTGGACCACTATGTTATACAATACCCAAAAATCAACTCAAAATGGATTAAAGACTTGAACATAAGACCTGAAACCATGAAACTCCTAGAAGAAAAAGTAGGTGGTAACCTCCTTGTCATTGGTCTTGGTGATGATTTTTTGGATTTGACACCAAAAGCAAAGCCAACAAAAGTAAAAACAAACACAAACAAACAACAAGTGGGACTACATCAAGCTAAAAAGTTTCTGCATAGCAAAGGAAACCATGAAGAAAATGAAAAGGCAGCCTACTGAATGGGAGAAAAGATTTGCAAATCATATATCTGATAAGGCAGGGGTCCCCAACCCCCAGTCTGTGGACCGGTACCGGTCTGTGGCCTGTTAGTAACCAGGCCACACAGCAGGAGGTGAGTGGCAGGCGAGTGAGCAAAGCTTCATCTGCTGCTCCCCATCGCTCGCATTACCACCTGAACCAATCCCCCCACCACCGTCCGTGAAAAATTGTCTTCGACGAAACCAGTACCTGGTACCAAAAAGGTTGGGGACCACTGTGATAAGGGACTAATATCCAAAATATACAAAGAACTTATACAACTCTAGCCAAACAATCCAATAAAAAAATGGGCAGAGGATCTGAATAGGTATTTTTCTAAAGAAGATGGCCAACAGGTACATGAAAATGTGTTCAACATCACTAATCATCAGGCAAATGCAAATCAAAACCACAGTGAGATATCACCTTGTTCCCGTTAGAATGAATATCATCAAAAAGACAAGAAATAACAAGTTTTGCAAGGATGTGGAGAAAAGGGGACCTTTGTACACTGTTGGTGGGAACGTAAATTGGTATAGCCACTATGGAAAATAGTATGGAGGTTCCTCAAAAAATCAAAAATAGAACTACTGTCTGATCTAGCAATTTCACTTCTGGGTATGTATCTGAAAACACTAACTCAAAAAGGTATCTGTACCCACCATGTTCATTGCAGCTTTATTCTCAGTAGCCAAGACATGAAACAGCCTGAGCATCCATCAACGGATGAATGGATGTGTGGTGAATATATTCAGGGGAATATTATTCAGCCATAAAAAAGAAGGAAATTCTGCCATTAGAAACAATATGGGTGGACTTTAAAGGCATTATACTAAGTGAAATAAGTCAGGGAGAGACAAATGCTGTGTGATGTCACTTATGTGTGAAATGTAAAAAAAGGAAAACCCAAACTCATACATATAGGGAACATACTGGTGGTTGCCAGAGGCGGGGGTAGGACCTGCCTGGCACAGACCATGTAGCCTGAGCAGATGATTCGCACCATTCCACAGATGTGTGCAGAACTTGGTTCTGATTCAGTGTTGAGAACAGGCACAGTTAGGTCTGTTAGTCTTGTTTAGTGAATAGGAGGACACTGAAGAGCTTGTCCTCTGGTGGCAGCCAGAGTTGGCACTTCATGTGCAGTTAGGAATGTTCAGTGTTCAGCGTTAGGTCAGGATCTGCTCAAATCAGCTGCACAGAAGGTTGCTCTTGCCCAGGGCAGCCCAGCCCACTCACCCCAGAAATACCATTGTTGGTGCACACAGAGGTTGCCAGATGTTCTTATTCTTTCAAGATGTCCTTGCTGACCTCATCACCTAGCAAGTACATTCCAGTAGTGTTGACAGGCCTTCTTCTGCCAGTAAATGAAGAATGGATGGGTGCCATTCATGCATCACTGGTAATTCATGCATTACTAGTAATCAGGATTACAAATCAGCAGGGAAAGTTAGACTAAGAGCCTAACAAAAGCTATTTAAAAAAAAAAAAAGGTGAGTAGGCACTTCAAAAAAAAAACAACTTATATTTAATCCTCATATTCTTTTTCTTGAGAATTGGTTTCTTAGCCTGTTTTTTATATACTCTTGCACAATCTGAAGATAGATACTTATCTAAGTTTGAACCCACTGGGTTAGATAGTGCTGAACATCTCTGTACTAGGATGAGTGATGGTGTCTGAGTGAAAATGTTAGTTTTCTTATCTGTGAAATGAGGGGGTTGGACTATCTCTTTGAGATCTCTTTTGGCTCTTACACCTTTTGGTCAGTTTCATTGCTGTAGCTTCACGCTTCACCTAAGGACTCTCCAGAGTAGCAAAAGAGTGCTTTTGAAAACGTTGGACTCTTGAATACTAACATATTGTACTCTTAAAAGTGTTATTATCTGGTGTCAATAGAAACTAAGGGAAGAATATGGATAGTTCTTGTCAAAACATCAGTACTACTTATAGAGCAACTCAAAGTACATAGCACTGTTTACAGATAGTACATGGTTTTCATATTACTGACAATTAATTCAAGAGTCTCAGAATGTTTTATATTGCAGGTGGTATCACAAAATTACCATATCAGAGAAATGGATTTGATCTTTTATTATATTTACATTTTTTAAAATTATTCCCATTGAAGTTTTGACAAATGAAGCTTTCCTTATTTACAGAATAAAAATTGAAGTTTTCTTTTTAATTCATAAATCCATGGGAGACAGTTTTATTTCCTTATACTAATTTTTTTGAACAATCATTGTTACAGGCTGTAGTTGAAGACAGAAAGTGGAGGTGATGGTCTAGGGTAGAGGTTGGCAAACTATGGCCTATAAGCCAAATCCAGCTCACCACCTATTTTGGTAAACGTTTCATGGGAACAAAACCACACTCTATTTACATGCTGTCAGTATCTGCTTTCACAGTACGACATCAAAGTTGAGTATTATGAAAAACACTGTGGGGCCCACAAAGCCTAAAATATTTACAATTCAATATTTACCTTTGCAGGAAAAGGTTGTTGACTCCTGGACTAGAGCAGTGTTGTCCAGTAGAACTTTCTGCAGTGGTGCAAGTGTTCTCACTGTATCTGCATTGTTCAGTATGGTAGCTGAACCATGGCTAATGAGGCTCATAACTGAAAGTTTAATTTTATTTCATTTTAATTTACATTTAAAATTAAACAGCCACCTGTGACAGGAGATGACTGGATTGGACAGAGTGTGTCTAGAGATTTGAAGACAGGGGACGTGGTTACAGAATAGCTCATTGTTTTATGTTAAATTCGGTGGAATGGAAGCTTACGTAGCTCTTGAGATGATAAATAAATGGTTGTACATCATGTTTACCTACAGGTTTATAATGTTTTAAAAGTTTGCTCTGGTTTCAACTATTTCACATCCACTGTTTTTCCTCTGCAGTGAAGAGGAGCTCCCATATCATAATGCAGCTATGGAACGGGTAAGTCCAGCTCTGCGTTTGTTTACAGTTACCGGGGAATTACGTTCATCAGAGGAATAAAACCTGCCACCTTTGTGATTGTGAGTGCCGTGTTATATGTCAGTGCTGTAGTCATCGTTAGAATTTGACCCTCATGTTTCTTACTGTAAGAAAGTAATTAAATTAATGGTGAAATAACTTTAGATTTTATGGAACTTCTGATAGGTACTTGGAAAAAAGGAGAGGTAGGCGTTAGCAGAGAGTGCATTGGGCGCGGGTAGTTCTCCATCGAGGATGCCTCAGGACTCGGGCCTGGTGAGAGCACAGAGCTTGGGAGCAGCGAGAGCCTGGGCCCCTAAAGTGTACAAGTTTCATGGGTGCCTCTAAAGCACCATGCGGCTCCTAAAGCCGTGGTCCAGACCAGCAGCTCTTTGGAACATAACTGTGCCGTGAGCTTTTAATCACATTTTCCACAGACAACAACAAAAAGCGTTTGCTGTAGTCAAATAAGTACATGTGCATTTTGAAGACTTACATATAGTAAACTCATCAGTTTTTTTGTAACTCAGTGGTTCCCCTTTCTTCATTGCACTTGGCTGGGGAGCTGACTCCATAGCTGGGTGTGCATGAGAACCAGCGACTGAATGTCTAAGGTTGCTCAGAGCCTCCCTCCCCCTCTCCATTGTTTTATGTACCTAAAAATGAATTGTAGAATTTATGATTTGAGAGGGAGGCTATTGATCGGGGGGATTATTCTCAGTTTGTTTATGTTTGATGGGGGAAGGAGGCTGGGTTTCAGACAATGGAGGTAAAATTGGAATTGGAATTTGAAAAATATTTTAGAAAAGCTTTCTAAAATAAAAAATTTCCTGAAAATTAGAACCGTAGCATAACTCTGGATAAAAAGTGCCATTTTACATATACCGTGTAGAGAGCCCTACGGGTACTTCCTGCGGTTAAATTCTCTTGTGACTGCCTGATTCTGTGTCATAACCTTGATGTTTGGGCAAAGAAATTTCTTTCTCTTAATAAAGCTCTATTACTGCTTAGCAACTATATATCAAGCACAGGTCTAGAATCGAGGCCATAGCCTGGAACATCAGGATCAAATACGGCATAGTTTCTGCTCTGAGCGGCTGGCTGTTCATCCAGTGACTAGAGGCAGGTCAGGTGAGACAGTAGTGGGAAGTGATAGTGGCTTTCAGGGGCATGGTGTGTGCAGCGTGCCCTGGCAGTGGTGCTGGTGGAGAAGGCGGGCCCCTGCGGCCCAGGGATGCAGGAGAAGGAAGTGACGGCGCTTTCTACCAATTCTGCCCCTGGTGAACTTCTACCAGACCACTTGGAAGTGGGCACACAGGGATTTGCTTGTGTCCACGTTCCGGCCATTCTCTCTCTGTTAGTGCCCTGACTTGGCTAATCCGTGGACCCTCTGGATCCCACAACTGTTATGTCTTCATTCCCCTCTCTTCCCAGCTCAGCTCTGCCACAGGCTGGGACCGCCCCCTCCCCCCTCCTGCCCACTTCTCCTGGGCTGAACTTTGTGCCTCTGCAGCACCTGCACCTGAGCGGCTCAGTGCTACTGGGAAAAGACTCTCAACTGGGATGACTGGTTTTACTTTACATCCATGATCACAAACCTCAGCTGGATGTTTATGCTGCCTGGACATCATACCGCTTCCTCCTAGCGAATTTCTGCTCCCATTTTAACTAGTGCAGCTTCCCATTCCCTCTCAAACCTCCAGTACCTCCTTCTCTGGCCTTGCCCAGCCGATGTGCTTGCTTCGTGTTTCCTATTTCTTATCTCTGCACTGTCACACCAAGTAGTCAGTTCCCAGTGACCCACCCACGCATGTGATTGGTTGCTTAGCCTCACTCTCACACGTTCCCACTTCTTGGCCTTCAGAACCCCCTACTCTCCACATATTCTTCTTTCCTCACTGGCTGCTCTTTCTCCATTTCCTCCACTTGTTCCTTCTCGTCTCATGACTTTATCCTGAGCCCATGGCTCAGGCCTGGAACTTCTCTTTCCTGTCTGGATCTCCTCCTCGGTCATCTCATCTAGTCTTTTGGCTTTAAACGCCAGCCCCCAGACTGTGTGTGCATTTCAGTGTCTAGACTTAGTGTCTGGCTTACTCCATACACTCAGATGTCTTAAAAATGTCCAAACTGGGGTTTCTGTTATTCTCTTCAAATCCATCTGTGAACAAGCTTCCCATCTCAACCAGTGGGAGCGCCACCCTTCCAGGTTTCAGTCTAAAAACTTCTGAGTTGTGTTTGACCATCCCCACACCTCATGTGTCAGCTCGGCCTTCAGTGTGTGTCCACAGTCTGATGACTTCTCAGCATCCGCACTTCTGCTGCCTGGTCTGCTGGAACCTCTCTTCTGGGGCTTCCAGCTCCTTTCTTCTGCTAGTGTCCGCTGTCTGTTCACCACAAGAGCCGGAATGATCCTGTTAAAATAAGAGAGCATGTCACTCTTGATGGGAACATCCTGCCTGCTCTCCAGCTTATCCACAGTAAAAGGGAAGGTCCTTAGAATGATCTCAGAACCCCTTGTGACTGGTTTCCGTGAGTCTCTCCTCTCCTGCTCCCATCTCTTGCTCACCCACCGACCTCCTCAGTGTTCCCCGACCAGCCCGCCATGTTCCCTCTTTCAGGCTTTTGCCTGGCTGCCTCCTCTCCTGGGGAGCCCCTCCTCCTACCCCCAAGAGCTACAGGGCATGGTCCCTCATCTCCTCCAGGTATTTACTGTATGACGCCACCTTCGGAATAAGGCCCTCCCTGGCATCTCAGCTCTTAGTTGGGAACTCCCTCCCCCTGCATTTCAACCCTCCCCCTCCCCCATTTCAACCATCCCCCTCGGTCCTTTGTTTCTCTCTTTAGTACTCACACTGTTTCACTTACTCAGTATTTTACTTGTATCTTTATTTTGTCTGTTTCCTCACTAGGATGTAATCTCTAGGAGGGGGGTTTCATCTGCTTTGTTCACTTGTATCCCCAGAACCTAGAGCAGGGCACGTAGTACGTGCTTAATAAATGGTGGCTGAGTGAACGACCAGGTGAACATAAAGACTGTGTTATGTCATTAAACAGGTGAATTTAAAGGTTGGCGGAGCTTGTCCTTTCAAATGTTGACAGTGTGCTTTATTTGAGAAATGAGGGAGAAAAGAGTTGGAAGGTACCTTATCCATATTTGGCAGAATAAAAATCTGGCAACCCACTGTTGACTTTTCTCTCCAATGCCACCTCTCTTCCCCTTTCAAAACGAATTCCTGGTCCAGAAAATTCAGACATGTGGGAACCAGTAGCGTAGATGATTCAAGAAATGTGACAGTAAAGGAAAGAAGAAATATGAGACAAAACCTGGTTGGAGAATGCGTGCTTGAGGGAGGTTGTTTTTAATTTTGTTTTTAAAGAGATTTGCCTGTACAATAAAAGACCTCTTATCCAATGCAGTTAAAGTTATAATTAATGGATTGTTTGCTCTAAACAGTTTAATATAACAGGGAATCACTATGAAATGATATGCACACCTTAAAAATTTAACGTAAGACATAGTTTTATATTCCCTTGTCAGGCTTTTACTGGGAGTGGGGGTTCTGAGGCTGCCGACTGAGACTCTGTCCTCCCCTTGTCTATAAACTGCACTCATATCGTGTGGCCCAGTTGGTTTCTTTAAAGTGGAATGAGAACTTTAGACACATGCAGAGCAGTCTGAGGCTGGAAGCTTTTTAGTTTATCAGGATTTCCCCCAATTTTTCTAGTTTCAGTTTAGTTCATATGTTCTTCAGTGATTGCCTAGTCCTAATGGCCAAGGTCTGCCATTTCTAGGAAAGTAATAAAAAATTCTGCATATTCATATGCGGCAATAAAATCAGTGGAAAGGATAGCCTTGTGGAAGCGTACAAGTGTTCATCAGTCTTCACAAAGCATCCACTTGCAACGTGTACTTCCTGCCTGCCGTTCGGGAAGACTTGTACACTGATGCATAGTCAGGTCATCGGGCCTTTTGTTCCAACTTTGCCAGTGTACTCCTTTTACATAAGGTAATTCTCTGTTTAAAATAGGGTGTGGAAGGCAGTCAGTCCCTCGTAAGAGGAGGGGTGTTGGTGTTTGCAGACTGCTTTGGATTCCCCCTGACAGTCACTGAAGCAAATAAACACACACACTTATTATATTTACTCTGCAGAGAACACTATTAATAATGGATTATATTGTTTCTTTGAGCTTATTGATGTTTTTAATAAGGAGGAAAGGATATGTAAAGCTATGAATTTTCATGGATTCAGCTACTCCTTTTTGCAGTGCAGTATTTTGCATGGCTTAACAGAATATTGGAGCCTTTTCAGATCTTTAAAAATTATATTTTAATTTTATGAGGTGTGAAATCTTGCTCAAAATACATGACTTTTCAATATCATTATTCTATCAAAACACGACTCTTTGCTTCTTACACTCCTTATCCTCTCCTGACCTCTGCTGGTGAGGTCTAGTTGTGCGTGCCTTGGGTCAGCTTTATCCTCAGCCACACATCCTAATATTCAAAAAAACATCTGAAGACTCGAACTTCAGTAGAGTTCTGAGCCTTCTTATTCTAGAAGAGAAGGCTATTTAATATCCATCCATGCACTGTGTATATGGGTAGCCTTTACTACCTATCTTATAAATCATTGTTGCTAGTGGGAGGAACATTGGACCCAATGCAAGGCAACTTCATACTATGTGGGTGATGCAGCAGTTGTTAAATACTTCCTATTCAATTGGTCCTGTATAGGATTAAGGTATAGTCTCAGATCACTGGAGGTTGAATGATCTCAACCAAGAAGATATTGGTCCCATTTTTAATCGTTATACCCTCCTTACCCCAATAGGAGGGGCCAGTCCTGATTCAGAGGGGATGTGAATTTAAGATGATCAGGTATCAGGTTGCAAACTTCAAATGGAAGTTTAGTCCTTTCCTGAAAACAGCTCCTGGGGAAGAGTATACAACACCGTACCATTTCCTAATCAGTGGAGGTAATGGAGAGATAACAAAGGGAATATAGGATGGAGATTAAGACCTCTGCATCATTTTCCTTTTGATATATGTTGTTCTGACATTCTCAGGGGAGTAGAATTTTCTTATACTAGGGTCTCCTATATGATTTAAAAAATTTCAGTGATGAGCATATCTAGTACCCAGATCTGTCTAGTACCCAGGTCTTAGTTTTGGAATACCATTCCCCATTAAAAAGAACCACTGTTTCTTTAAAGAAATGGATGATCTAGGTCTAGGATAGAAAAAAGTATAAAGTGAGCCTGAATTACATTGTGCCAGATCAGTCATGTCTAAAGGATCTGCCTGAAGAGGGGAAAGCTCCAAGCAGGTAAGAGGCAGTCCAGCCAAATTGGGGGCAGTTTGAGCTTCAAAAAGAATAATGATGATGATAATAATGGATTTCAACACATTGAATAAAATAGTCCTTTATACCTTAGTGATATTAAAAATGGGGAGGGACTTGAAAGGAAAAACTTTTTAATAGAAAAATATCAGTTAATAATATAGACAGAATCATAAGGAAAAAAAATCCACCATACCATTTTACCACCATCAGAATCAGAATTGACTCAGACAGAGATTATAGTGGATGAGAAGACCACTGAGTAGAGCTGTTAAGGAACAGGATGTCTGTACTATCTCAAAGTGCACCACCCACATTACTTATCAGTTACACAAAGGAATTTCTCTATTAGTTAGTGGGAAAATTGGGCAAATACCACTTAACCAAGGGATCAAAAGTTGTATCATTGATAATGGTACAAATCAGCATGATCTGTCACTGGATGTGATGCCATAAGAACACAAAATCACCTGTGTAATAGTCCCACCAAAATCTAGGGGAAACAGTTAGCAAAGCCAGATAGTGTGGACTAGACTCTTCAAAAGTCAACATCATGAAAGACAAACAAAGGCCAGGGGACTGTTCTAGAGCAAAGGGAACTTAAGAGATGTGCCAGTAAAGGCAATGTATGTTCCAGGGTTGGATTCTGAATTCCCCTCCCCAACCCACCTAAAGGAAAACAGCTTTAAAGAACGATTTTGGGACAAGTGGGGAGTTTGGTATATGGACCGTTTATTACCAAGTAACGGACCAATTTTAAATTTCTTGAAAGGGTGTAATAGTTTTACTGTGATTATGTAGGATAATGTGTCTTGTTCTTTGGTGTTACATACTTGAAATATTTGGAGTGTTCACGACGTCTGAGATTTTCTAATAGATCAGCGCCCCCCACCCCCCTGCAAAAAAAAGCCCTAATATAAATAGATTAAATCTGGCAAAATGTTAATAATTGATGGATTTTGGTGAAGCATATATAAGTATATGGTGCATTGGTCTTCCACTTTTCTGTAGGCTTGAAATATTTCAATAAAAATTGGGAGAAGTAAGATGTCAGTGTATAAAGGCAACAGAGTTATTTAATATCAGCTTTGTATAGATTCCTAACATCAGTAGTTTCACATTTTAGCAGCACTTTGAAAAGCATTGCCAACATGATGGAATGATCCATATCTTTATTATGCTACATTAGAGATACTGTTGTACTTATGTTTACTTCTGTATTATAGTGATCGAACTGCTATCAAAAGTACTTAGGATTTTGGTCGGTCTAGTCATATTCATTCTCCTTCCCACTCCTCTGCTTCCAAGACCACAAAATGCTATTACATAATTGCTTCATAGTATTGTTTGCTTGTCTCTCCTGATGTAAATTATGTTTAAAAATGTTTATTTAACTTTTCTTATACACCAGTCACAGTTTTAGGTGATGAAATTAAGAGTATATGAAATGGTTCCTGTACTCAAAGGAGTTCATCCTTTAATAATAATAATAATAATAAATTTGGGCATTTAGGCCAACTAGAACACAAGTGGTGTTAGGTGCTATAACAATAATCATAATAATCCTCATTTTATAGATAAGGAAACTAAGATACAGAAAGATTACGTAACTCGTCCCAAATGAAACAGATAAGAAGGGGCAGAACTCAGGCCACCTGAGTCCTTAGTCCATGCCATGAAATGCTGAAGAAATAGTTTATTTTGCCTGGAGGATGGAGGAATTTGGAAAAGGTTTTGGACATTTGACTGGGTCTTGAGAGGATGCATAGGGTTTTGCCAGATGATGGTGAGGAAGAGCATCACAGGCAGATGAAAAGCAAACACCGGTCAGAGAGGCATGAAAATACATTGTGTGTTGGGAATGACAAATAGTTCAAGGTGGCCAGATCATAAAAGTAGCAGGGGGGAAAAAAAAAAGTAGCAGGAAGTGAAACTAGAAGGTGAGTTTGGGCCATATTGTGAAGGGCCAACCGTGTAGAGATTTGAACTTTATTTGTAGCTACTGAAAGATTTTAAGCTGGGACTCACTTTTTAAAGGTCATAGCAGCGTGGAGGCTGGCTTGAAGCTATCCAGGGCTACCTGTGAGGAGTTACTGCCCTCATCTAGGGATGAGGATTGACAGAAAAAGGGCAGAGGGTGTGATGGAAGCGGAAGTGGATGGGACCAGCAGAGTGTAGGTTGGGTGTGGAAAGAAGATACAAGGAAGACTGAAGACAACCTAAGCTTCTAGGTTGATTGACTTAGTGGGTGGTGATGCTCTTAATTCGTAGTAGGAAAGGGAGGGGTAATTAGCAGCATGTTTAGGGAAATCGTTTTGGGTGTGCTGAGTTTGAAGTATCTGCTGAACTTCTGGGTGAGATTCTAACTTGCTGTTATATTCTAGTCTGTTTTGGTGTTACTGAGTCCATGGCAAGATGATGTTCCTTAGCCTATTTTTCTAGAGCATTTAAGTTTACATTTGTCACATGTGTTTTCAGTTACTCCTTACCTCAGAATAAATTCTGGAGTTGTTAAGCTATAGCATGTTTGCTGATAAAGTATATTGTATCCATTTATTATAGATTCATGAGTGCATGCAAGTCTGGTGTAGTTGATCGGGCAGAGTTATGGAGTTAACACTTAAACCTGATTGAACTACTGATGTATAATTTAAAAATCCTACAGCCTGGGAGCTTTACCGAAGTGTATTTTTTTCCTTTTTTTTTTTTTTTTTTTGCTGTAGGGGAAAGAAATGTATACTTAACGGTTCTGAAAATTGTGTACGTCTTTTTTATCCTTGCATATGAGAATGTGTAGCATTTAAAATAATCTCTCTCTATATATGATGAGCATTAGAATACAAAAATGTGCCTTTAAAGAAAAGAATAGCTATTTCTTAAAGTGATTTATTGACAATTTAATAGTCATAAGAATGAAAGATAGCAAAAGACCTGCTAGATCTCAGCAGGGTTTTTCCTGGCAAAGTGTATGTTATTGTACTCTTGGATGGGCTTGAATTATTTGGTGTTTTCCTGTTGGTGGAGAAAGGGATTGTGCTTTGAAGAAGTCGGGGGGGGGGGGGGAAGTGCAGAAGAACAAGAAAGTACCAAATGGCATCTTAGATCAATCTTAATTTTTCACAGCTTGGCTTTCTGTAAAGTAACATTTAGCAGAAACATTAATTAGATTTCAGAGCCCCACTGAGTTTTAAAATTAAACATATTTCTGGAACCATCTGTAAGATTTTATTACTAATAATATAATGAAGAATATGCTTAATCTTTTGAAAAATGAGAATCATAACGGTATCTTTTGCTCACAAGTGATCATCTTTGGTTATGAAAAAACCATCAAAATTTTTAAGAGTAAAGAAGTAATTAAAGAGTTTTAAGGATATGCCTAAAAATAAAATTTCATAAAATTATTCTGATTGGTGAGAATCTTTTCCTAAATTCAGGACTTTCTTTGGGATTTTATGCTTCTTTTGAATCTAAAAATATCGATGGTGGGCCCATGCCATCTGCCTGTTTGAGGCTGGATTGAAGACCGTCGATGAGGAACTATTGCTTCCATCCAGGAACTGTGATCCCCGACGAGAGCAGGGACATGATGGAGGCAAGAGCGTAGGATATGGCGGCCTAGAGCGCAGGTCCTGGGGCCACGCTGCCTGGCCTTGAACTCACCAGTTGCGGGAACTTGGAGAAGTTGATTAGACCCTTTGTGCCTCTGTTTCCTTATTTGTAAAATGGGGGTGATTGGGCTTCCCTGGTGGCGCAGTGGTTGAGAGTCCGCCTGCTGTTGCAGGG